>NW_024962335.1:5008208-5063324 GCF_019238085.1 Lagopus leucura | reverse complement strand
TTTTTTTTTTTTTTTTTTTTTTTTTTTTTTAAAGCTATATGGAATATATTTTAGTGTATACAATAAGGAATCCACAATTCCAAATTTATGATTGCTGAAGAATTTAAGTCAGGCAGAGATTATGACTCCTGTAAATTACTATAAATATTTTATGCCACTTCTGTATTTTGAAAACAACAACAACAACAAAAACATTGAATTGGGAAATGTTATTCTGAAGGTTTAGATCTTCAAAATAAGGGATAACCTCCTGAGTTGTCTGGGTTCTTTATTGGTCTTCCTGGGTCTTATTTCTTCACTGATCCAAAAAGTCTGTGCCAGTGTCTTACATAAATTTCTTCCCTTTCCACACTGAGTACAAACTGTAGGATTTCCCAGAGTGAGCTGCAGATTTCACAGGAGCTAAAGGTATATGTATAGTTATTACCCTTAGTTACTGTGATGTTGTTATACAAAGGCTTTTAAGTAGATCTAGCACACTTGCTGTGAGTGATATGGAAGGCGTTTCTAAAGACTTCATTCTTTGCTGCACCAAAATGTTCTTTAGACTCTCTTGTTTACAGCCATTTGTCTAGTTCAGTATTTGTGCAATTTGCTGTTCAGAAGCAATGCACAAATCTCATCTTTTACCTTAGGATATTGCCCTTTCTTCCTTCTGTCTCATCACAAATACTCAAACATCAACTTAGATTCAATATAGCCCGAATACTTGACACAGCAGGGTTAGGAGTTCGTCATTTCCCCAGAATGTTATCGTTTCCTGGGCCTTTCTCCTCAGAATTTAGGAATATCACAGTTTCTCTCCAGGAATTCAGCTCTATAGAAAAGGTGTTGGCTCTTGTTACTAGTTGTGTTGGCTGTTACCATTTCACAAACACTTATTAAGTTCACTTTTAATACCTTCATTTTTTTTCCCTGTCCTAACAGAAATAAATGTTTTTGTAGCTCTCTATCCGTATAAATACACCTTTCCCTAAGATCATTTGTGAATTAAGATCCAGTCTACTGAAAAGTCTTTTTAAACTTCAGCCTCTAATTTTTTTTTTTTCCGTCTGTTCATTTTGCTGCTCTGACCATATATCTTCTACTTGATTCCTTCAAGCTGTTCTTCTTTTGTTTGATTACAACAGCAAGCTTCTTAATTTTGTCTTTAAAAGCTCTATTAATACAGCTTTTGAACATCCTAGCACATTTTGGCTTTGCCCTCTTGTCGTAGTGTCTTCTCAATATTTGCTTGCTTTCTGTTAAGCTGTTCACGGCTGTGGGAAGGGTACTCCTTGATGAGCTCTAGGCAGATTCTCATCCTCTTCGTATCTCACACTAAAACTATTTGCAGCATAAACCCATGTCCTTTTTTTTTTATCTTCCTTCTCTGTTCTGGGTTACTTCTGCATTTTCCCTACAGTTAGCAAAATGGTGCCACAGTTCCCTACCAAACTGTATTGCCTGCAGCTTGATCCAACCTGTTTATTTGGTTCTCAGCTTTTTGCTATAATTACTGTAGACTTTGTGGGGCTGGGCTTGACTCCATGAAAGAGCATATGGAGTCCAACAGAAGGTGGCTTTATCCTGAAGGAATATTAACCTAATATAAATGTATAGTAGTGATTTAGGTAACAAAAGAGCTGGTTCTGCAAAACTAGACACAGCTCTTTAGACTGATTAAAAAAAAAAACCAAAAACCTGAGCACAGCTGCAGCTGTGTTCAGTTAAACTATTGTATTTTAGGAACATGAGAGGAATATGCTTCAGTCAACACTTGCTGTGAGTATAAGTCAGGCATGTCTGTTGAACTTAACACTAGTGAAGAATAGTGCAGTGCCTGAAAATGTGGGTCATTAGCCTAATCAACTTTATTCTGAATAGTAATCTGTGGACAGATGTATGTAACTTGTTTTCAGAGATGTTAAACTGAATTTTCACTAGCAAGAGTCATGCTGGACTCTTAGCAAAAACTAGAATACAAAAGGAGCTTCAATAAAATTAAGGCTTCTGAGCTGTAACTAACTTAAAATCAAACAGACAAAAATTGTTTGTAGTATTTTCTGTAAGATTATATCTATTAAAATCTTAAAGATGTAATTTTGTAGAATGAAAAAGGTGTTCCTAGTAAAAACTGTTTCAAGAAGCAAAGAATAACTCAGCACACTTTTAATTTATGTACTTAATTATTAAATACGGAGAACTTTAAAAGAACAGTTTCATACCTATAGAGAATGAAGGTATTTAGAGAGTATTCCTTCTTTATCACTAATCACTTGATCTCCTGCCTCTTTTTTTAATGAAGGTGTCTGAAGGAAAACAAGATACTTGATGAACAAATGTTCTGTATTAAGAAATGATAATTGCAGCATCTGTCAGTTGTCCCCATTGTTCTTTTCAGCATAGTAAGACAGCAGAACACTATGGCACTGTGTTGCTGTAATTGTGATTTTGCACAAGAATTAGGAAGCTGCTCAGTGCATAATACATGCTTAAATATGAATGTAAAGACTAAATATAAGTGGAATTTTAATTGAGCTATGCAGTATGTATACAATGTACCTATGAATTTTGGGTTCATTCATAAACAAAGTTTAAGATAGCTATTAAACAAATCACATAAATCAATCACATAAACAAAGTCTAGTGGTCTACTTTTCTAAAGCATGTTTTTGTCTTGAATTTTGAAGCCTAAACAATAGTCAACATGCATCAACCAGACTTGTTTGAGAAGCCATTTCAAACAAGTTGATTTCACATTGCATCTTTTCTGTAAACTTGAACTTTACCATTAGCTTATTTTTAAATGAATAAAACTCTACTGAGTGAAAGTGTTACAAGAAAAGGATCCAGTGTTGCTATCCTGCATATAATCTGCCACTATGGCTGTAAAAAGTGTGAACGGAAATTGATAACATGCTGTCTTAAGCCAAAGGATAAAAATTTCATTAACTGCTTCTTTAGCAGATGAGGTAGAGTAGATTGCAGAGATGATAGAAAGAGGAATCCTCTGCAGAAAAAGAAAAGATGAGGACACAAAGGAGCGAGTTGCAGAGATATTTAAAAGTAGAGAAAGGGGAATGAGGAAGAGAGAAATGAGAGGTAGAAATGCTATCCAAATGAAAAGTATGTTTTTTTCCATTGTATGCCTCTGAATAAAAAATAAAGCATTGACAATATCAAATGGTAATATTTACTTTAATGACTTTATCTTTGATCTGTGCATAAAAAATATTTATATGTATGCTTGTTTCCTTAAAATTTTCAAAATAACCACAATAAAGAGAAATTCCAAGAGCAGTAGCCCTCATATCAAAGCCCTTGACTTCAGATGTTCTGTTCTGTTCTGTTGTTGCACTGAAAGAGTAGTTTATGGAACCTAAACCATTTTTACAATATAACTTTTTATCTCCCCATTTACGCCATCATGATCATATTTCAAAAAGTATTTTGGTTATGCAATGTTAACAATGTTGTATTAATTATTCAAACTTCTGTATGTCATTCAAACTTACGTTTCCTCATCTGAGATTTTGTTACAAATGGGAACGTAGCAGTTAATGTTGATTCTATATGAACTTGAAGACAAAAATCCAGATTCCCTGGTCTTCACGTCATGAAATTGTTTTTTCCTCAGTGCTTGTTAGTATTTCTACAACCACAGCCACCCACTAAATCAGAGAACTTTTTTGTGGCATTTTAATTGCAAAGCACGGTTATTTTAGTTGTACACATTACTTTCCAAGATTATCAATTGATGTTCTCTATAATTAAGAAGCCTTTTCTAAGCTCATAGCCCTCTTCTTGTCAGACACCTCGCTTAGATTTAGTGTGCAGAATACTTCTGGAATTTTGCGCAGGTGGAAAACTCAATGCAGCCATGTTTGTCCCCTTCTTCTGGCTTCCACTTTAATTACTGGATGAAGATAATTCAACAGTTAAAAAACAAGTGATTAGTTCTGGGTTGTAGTCTTGGCAGCTGTCCTTCAACAAAATGTGACTCACATCAGGAAAGGAAGACAATATGAAATGTACAGTGTTAGTACAAGCATGTCCTCACTCCTGCATCAGGATCTCTAAACTATTTTCTATGAGTAAATTGCTAAGTCAAGCTTGGATGCAAATGTAATTCCCTCACTTTGACTGAACTCCAACTTCTACCATCAGCAGAACATCTGCCATGTGGAGTTTAATCAATAAAACTTTAATAAGTTGTTTTGTTTCGAGGCAGGGCATATACTTTACATTTGATAAGTTTCCCCCCTCACTGATCTTCATTTTTAATAGTAAGTTTCTTCTAAAATATATTTTCCCATTCTCAGTCTGCCAAGGAAAAACTCTTTAAGACTGAGCTGTACTCTCTAGCTATGTTGGAGGAGCTGTAAGAGCTCTTGGGCTGTTACCTTTTTTTAAATGTGCACGAAAAGTGCTTGACAGGCTCTGATGCCAGTAAAGTAGATTGTATACATAATGCATATCAGTTCTTGTAGTGTTCATTGATTTGGAACAAATTTAATCTTCCAGTGACCTTTCTTAAGGAATGGTACTTTTGCTGACATTGCTAAGTGCTGAATCCCACTAGAGTGAGTAGGAGAAACTTTGCACATGCAGTAACATCTTCAATATCTTTGCTGCTTGAAGTGCTGCTAATCCTACATTCTAGGCACGCAAAGGAAATTGCAAAGAAACTGCCTTATCTATGAATGTGTTACAATGTCAGAGTGGTTTTAGAGCAAGAAAAGATTATTTTAAAAGTGGATGAGGGTTTTAGGGTAAGTCACTCAATTTCAAGAAACTCTAAAGAACAGTAAATGCATTGCAATAATTTTCACTATTTTTGGTATCTTGAATCAATTCCCCAAAACTCCAGATAAATATAAATTGACAGAATTTTAGAGGCAATTTTGCCTCTGCTGCTTTATGAAAGAAAGGTTATAAAATTAAAAAAATAATAATAGAAGATAGAAAATAGAATAATAGAATAATAGAAGATAAAAAGTTATCTAAAGAAAGGAAATAATGATGATCTTCTGTATAAAACTTGTTTTTTATTGCTATAAGAGGAAGCTAGAAGTCATGCATCAGAGGTCCAACAGAGGGACCATGATTCAATGCATGTTGAAAATTAAAAAAAGTTTGGAATTTGGCTGCAAGATGTCATCCAGAACCTGGAAATTTTTAAGGTGCTGTTTCAATTTTTAACTTTAAACTCAATTTTAATTAACAAATAATACATTCTGTTGTATCAAATATTACCTAAAAGCTACACAGAAAAAAGAAAAATCACTGTGCTTGTTGCTATAGCAGCAGAATCAAAACAGCTATGAAGAAAAGAATAATAATTTAACCCAAAGAAGTAGGAATGCTTTGTTGAACAAAGTGTAGATTTTACTTCAAGAAGGAAACTATGTATGTGCTTATCATCTTTTGACTAAATGGATATCAAATGATGATGATAAATATCTACTGAATCTCACTAAGAAAGCTGGAAGTAGATTTGCTCTATCACTATGTATTGAAGTATTGGTGGACCTTTTGGAAAAGGTCCTTCCAGAGACTGTGGATCATGACAGCATCTCCCTCACTTCGTCTCTTCAGTCAACACATTCCCCAGATGATCAAGCATTTCTCAAAGTAGTGTTAGATTCCATCTATAGGAGAGTGCTTTGTATAGCTCAGAAAGACCTGTTCCTCCACTCGTGCCTGGCATGCTGATGCAAGGACACTTATCCACAATGGCAGTGCTCAACTTACGTGTGCAGAAGCTCTCCTTTGCCCTAGGACATTGCCGTGACATGATTATATTGCTCATTGTTAGTAGGAGGCTCGGCTTCAAAATTAAAGCCATACTTAAGTGGTTTTTTTGACCTGGTGTAACAGTAAGCACAAGGCAGGCAGGCATTTCTTTAGGTTCAAATGCTTGTTCAAGAGAAAAGTCTTAGTCAGAGGCCTGGGTTTGAAAGGTTCAAGTTAAGTACAAATTGTCACGTAAATTCTCCAAACAGTTCAAGACTTGCCATTAAAAGATGGAAATGCATTGGCATTTCTGCCATAATGAATAACCGCAGACCATTGCTTCTCCTCATCACATCACTGATTTTAATTCTGCTGAGAGATGGTAGTACATGATTGGATCAAATCTGAGAGAGTTAGGGAAAGGTGGAAAGACACTTCACTTCTGAGCAAATAAGAGTCAGCAGCAATTCCATCGGAAAATGAGTATGCAGACTTTTGCAGCCTGCATTTAGGTTACCTAAAATCTGCATTTGATACTTGATACGTTTTGTTGAACATAGTGATGGAAAATATCTTGATTTGTGTAGTGAGTAATAGCATTTTTATTATCTATTTGTTGTAGGTTGGAAATCTTCCGAATGATTATCTGATAACCCTTAAATATGTCCCGAAGATGGATAGCCTGGTATGTACAACCACTTTATATGTTAACCCCAGTAAAACAGCCCACTGAAAACAGTGGTGTTGATAACATTTTGTAGCTAGTCCTATGGCTTACTAAGTTACAGTTAAAGGATGATTATTTCACTTGTCATATGCATTGCAATTATTCATTTAAAAAACAAGAATGTAGAAAGATTCCTACTGTAACTTAAAATGTTAATAATTATAGAAATTTGAAAAAAAATATTTCTTCAATGTTTTAATATTTTCTCTGAAAAAGAATTAAACTGTGGTGACCATGGAAAATTTTTCTTTCTTACACAGCTCGTTTCTTTTGAATTTTACTTTGGAATATCCTCTAGAGTGTCGTTCTAGTTTAAGCTTGTGGAAATGCCATTGAAGCACAGCAAATATGCACTAGCCAATGAGGAGAAGCTCAAGTTCAGAAAATGACAGTGTCAGTAACTAAACAGACAGAGAAATTTGGGACACTTTCATTCAAACACAGTTTCTATATAATCCCATACATAGTGATGCTTTTAAATAAATGTCTGCTGTCTTCTTTACAACTTTTTTGTATTTAATCTTAAAACCATTGTCATGCTATCTGATTGTTTTTTTCTACCAAACGGTTTTCATTTTTCCTTAGTTTTAGTAATATATTTAGGAAGGATTCATTACAAATATTCTGTTTGTTGTTGCATGCACTACAAAAATAAGTAAATAAATAAACGAGAGAAGAAAAAAGAGTGAAAGTAGAAATTATGCTGAGTGCATGTTATTTAAACTTTATTCCTTAAGCAGGAAAACTCAGCAGAAAAAAATGCTGTGGAATAGCTATGCAAGGTCATATATAACACAATTAAAACTGATGGAAAAAAAATAAAATTGAATTTCTGAAAATAGCAATTACCCAGTAAGGCAGCTATCATCCCCTGGCTACAGTGCATTTTGAAATCCAGCTATTTGGATGCCTGCTGTGCTGAGCATTGCTTCAGTGGTGGGCAGCCTTAGAATAGGTTCTACTCCCTGCTGCGGGCACTGCAGCTGCCCTGTGTAGGCCAGGCTGTGTTATAGCTATTCTCTCTGTTGCTCTCCTGGGAAGTGTTTACACTGTGGCTGAAGAACACCAGGGAGTCCGCCTGTGCAATAGGCTCCTGGTCGTTCTCACTGCTTACCTCTTACCTCCCTCCGTGGTTCAGTTTTGGCTGACAGTAAGCAGTTTCTGCTTCTTTAGTTTAAATACCATTTCATCTTGCTGCATCACATCCAGAAACTTAGATCCAGTTTACATTTACAATGAGCAGCCAAGAATTAAATAGGGAGAAGAGAAGTTTAGAGCTGGGATTTCCATATTCGCTTTGCTTGTACACCACATTCAGTAGTGATGAGGGAAGGTGCAGCTCTTGGCCTTGTGCCTTCCCAGGAGGAAGTATTCAGCAGTATTCACGTCCCACTTTGCCAAATTCCTTTCTGGGGATTTCAGGTTATGTTACACATACCACACCAAAGGCTGGCTGAATAAGTAGGTTTTGCTCCAGGTTCTAAGAGGTCCCTGCAAGCTGAGAAAGCCATGGCAGGTGCCTTTTTTTTCAGCTTTTGAAACAGCTCTCTCTGCAGTTTTTTTGTTTTTTTGTTTTTTTTCAACAGACTTCAATCTTCACTGTGTGCACAAAGTGAGAAATGTACCCAAGGTAGCAAATTTTGAATGTAGATGACTAAAGGTGGGAAGGCAGAGTGAATGCAAAGCTAATGGAAAGCCAGTGTAGTGCACGTAACAGGAACAGACTGACCCGATCCATTAAATAGAGGGCTGTTGCATTATGCACTAGCTCAATGCGTCTGAGTGGCATTAAAAGTAGTTTTGAATAGAGTGAAATGTGTAGTTTAACCTGAAGATTAAAAGGCAAAGACGATAGCATCAGGGGCCAATTTCCATGGAAGAGAGAAATTCCAAACTGTTGAATACAGAAATAAAAGTGTCACGTGTACCTGAGAGTACAGAGGAAGTCAGATTTGTAAGTAGCCCAAGACATAAATGCTGGTCCAAATTTACACACAAAAAGCAGAGTTAATTCTCCATTTCTTCTTGGCAAACAACATATTTGCTGGATTTAACAGTTTTATCCCTGCGTTTGGTAGGTATTCAGAAAACTAACACTTGCACAGCTTGATGTTACTGAAAAGAAAACTAAAAATTCTCATGAAATAAAGCAATAAAGCTTTGCAGGGCAGAAAAGTTCATTTGGAGGAGATTCTCATGCATTTGTAAAACCACAGGAACAGCAAAGCTGAATCCCTGCTGGATTTGCCATATCACCTCCTTACACACTAGGATAAGTGAAGAGCTTTCACTCATCTATGCCACTGTAGAACACGCATCCACAAAAATTTGTAGTTTTACAGCTCAGAGAAGCACTATATTGATGTTCCTACACCAAAGCAAAGGAAAATTTGTTTTCTGTCTTCTGAGGGTAATGAGACATGGAACATTGCACGCTGCTTGAATGGAATACCTTTCAACAAGCCTCCCTCCTGATTTACTTCATTCTGTTTCTCCCCTCCCACTGTAGGGCTTGAAGAAAAAGGAAGCAGAGAATGAAGCCAAATGCTATTCATTTAACTTTTTTTTTTTATTTATTTAAACTTTTTAAGCTCTTGTAATTATACATTCACTGAATGCAGTAATAGTTTTCACTTGTTAGGAGTGCATGAGATAGTTTCAGTGCTGAAGATTGAAAGAGTTAATTCAGGAACTGACAAAAAAGAGATTATGCGTAGAAGCAGATTCAGTGTCAGATGCTTTCTGTGTGTTGTAAAACAGAGATTCATTGGATGCTGCTATCACCATCCTACATACCATAGAAACACACCTTAGAAACTAATTCGGTGTTACTGAGGGTACATCTTCCTTTGGGATTGCTGGGTCAAAATCTTTGTAGCTGACAGGCCTGAATCATCCTGATACATTTTTAACAGTTGAAAAAAATAACTCCATATATGGAATTATGGAGTAAATTCCCATAGCATTTACTGTCAATAATGCAGAATTTATTGGGAAGAGATTTCCATACATGCATTGCAATGTGACTAACACATAAGAGTATTTTTTCTTTTTTCTAAAAAGTCAGTTGAAGGACTTGAACTCTATTCTAGTGGCACAGATGTGACAGATCCCATCATAGGATGTGTAAAAGAAAAAAAAATTGTTGACAGCATATCAGGAAAATAAAGACTGTTGAATATAGAACCATTCTATCAGAAAGGACTTTCAGTGAAAATGCTAAGAGAACTTAACTGAGAAATGCTAAGAGAACTTAACTGAGCTGATTTCCTCAGAGGTGGATAAATATGCACGTTAAGATTTCCTCAGAGGTGGATAAATATGCACGTTAATTTTGACAGCATAACTTTTCTGGAATCATTCTTCAAAAGAGATTTAAATCAAGGATCTTTGGGGTTAACTCAGTTATGCAGAGTAACAATAATAAAATGAGAACTGTGCATGCTTTAAAAAAGTCTGTAGAAAGTTGCTAAAGCAGTAGTTATTTAAAAAATTAAAATAGGTTAATGAGAGCATCGAAAAGTGTTCATAGTAGTATGTCCTAGGGCTGAAATCCTCAACAGACTGTTGCTTAGCATTCATTAAGAACTTAATGAAGGGATGGCATTTAACAGACAACCATAAATATGTCAGTATCAGTGAGAATAGAAATTTTACCAAAAGAGCTAAAGAGAAAGTTGGCCGACACCAAAGAAAGTGAATTTTAATTTAGACATTCAGGATAATTTAAATTGGAAAGAGCAGTCTGATCTACTTTTGCACATTGAGTTGCTTAACCAGTTTTTGCAGAAGTCTGATATTTAATCTACCTCTCTGTCTTTCTTTTTATCCCCTAACAGCCTAATCACTGTTGGTTGCATTTGATGGTGCCTGAATTTTCAAGGAGTCTACATAGTCTTCTCCAGAAATTTTCGGATATTTCCGATATGTCTGATGTTTTAAGCAACTATTCAATCATTAATAACCTCACAAGGATAATAAATGATCTTATGGCATGTCTAGCTTTTGATAAAAATAAGGTAATCTAACACGGAGATTCTACTTTTCATCTTCCCTGTACATTTATTTCTGTGCTGTATGTTCTTAGTTTTCTGTAATTCACAGAATCAAACTGCTATTGATTTTCTTATAGAATAGTCTTAGATCTAGTTCTGTCAGCATTAAAGAGAAAACAATCTTAGAACCAAGCTTTAGGAAGTTTTTTAACCTGTATTCTAACCACTCCTACTGGGAGTAATAAGTCCAGACCAAATCTGAACTGCTGGCATAAGAAGCAACTGTTGTGTGAAAACCAGTCAGTCACAAAGAAGAAAACAGCCATCAATCTTAACATGGTCCTTAACTTTTTGTTTAGTCTGACATAACACACTTGTCTGTTAGATCTCAGAGTGATTGGGCTTCCTTGTTTATAATCCTGCTCTTATTTTTAGTTACATTATCAAAGATCTCAACCTGCTTTGTTACAGCTATTGTATTCTGTTCCCTGTACTCTTACAATAGCTATGATTGTGTTGTGTTCCTGAATCCAGGTTAAAAGAAACATGCAGAGCATAACAAAGTAATGTGAAATCAAGGTGTTTTTTTTTTTTTTTTTTAAATGAGGGAACTCAAAGAATGAAAAATCTCTTTGTTTTCAGCATAGGATGGGAAACTGCTTTTAATTTCTTGGCATTATTACAACAGTGGAATAATATTTTATTTCTATTTACAAAGTTAATTTGAAAACATCAAACGGTTGTGACATTTGTACACAGAAGATCTGGTCTTCTACAGGATAAAAATTTAAGCTATTGTATATCACTTTGGATATTTTTATCATCTGTTGAGGTGCTGATGTGTGCATCTCTCCCGACCTTTTCAAGTTGAATTCTATATTTTATCCTAGGATTTTATAAAAGAAAATGGTCACCTTTATGAAGAAGATCGCTTCATTCCTGAGAATTTCTTTAGGCTCTTTAATAGTACCATTGAGGTCTACAAGGAATTTGCAGATTCACTGGATAAGAACGAGTGCATTATGCCTTCAACTGTAGAAACACCAGAGAATGGTAAGATGGCTCTTGTTTGGGAGAACAGAATCTAAATAAAGAGAAATGGGTGATTTTCCTTTGTTTTCAAGATGCTAAGAATCCAGTGGTGTATCTAAATGTTTCCATTTTACTGCCAGCTAAAATTACCACCAACACCAAAGTTTGTATTTCTGTTCAAAGGAGATTTATATCTGGCAGTAAAACTACTGCCATCGTTTCTAGTGACATTGTTCCTTAATATAATCCAGATAACTTCACAATGCTCTGCTCTGTTTCTTTTCATCCTAAATACATCCTGGATCATTTTCATACATTGCTCTTATTCTTCATCTTATCTTCTATTGATGCTCTATTTAGTTTTTATAAGGCAGTAAAGGAGCCTAAAATTACACTACTTAAAGGATAGAAAGCTAGGATAAGTTGTAAACTGGAGTAGCCTCAAGTCACCTCCATATTCACCTCACTCCTCCTGAAAAGGCCCATGTTTACTTGATGTGAAAGATACAACTAGCTCAGGTCAGGCTCCTGCAGCTGATTCTCATCCTTCCAGTAAATGGAGGTTTCGTATTCTCTTTTCTTTTACTCTCTCTAGTGATAGCTATTAGCTGTTTTAATTAGGGCGACATATCCATTTGCACAATTACACCAGTAATAACTAGAAGCAGATCAGTGCCACTACCTAAGAACTTGTTTAAAGCAATTGCTTTTCCAGAATAGCTATTCAGCAGCAGCTCAGTATGTGGACTCATCTGTCTCTTAATAAGGCAGCCTTTTTTGGCCTATTAAGAAGAAAGCCCTACAGCCAAATTTTAGAAGAGCCAAATAGCTCTATAGACTTTCATTACATATAGAGGGAACTGTATTTTAAGTTACATAATGCTGACACACTCATTTTCTATTTAGATTCCAGAGTCGCTGTCACAAAAACAATTTCGTTTCCACCTGTTGCTGCCAGCTCCCTTAGGAATGACAGCATTGGCAGTAATACTAGCAGTAACAGTAAAAGTAAGTATTGAATTAATACTTGAATTAATATATGTGTCTACACTTTGTTCTGGAAGATGGTTGTTATTAGAGTTCAGAGGAAAAGAACGTCTTAATTGTGCAAATTAAGTTACTTGGGAAGTTACTTGTGCCTGATGGTGCACCATGTGTTTCTCAACTGTAACACCAAAATGCAATGAATCAAAATTTAGAAATGCTGTAAAGTTGCAATGCTGTGACAGCTCTATGCTTCTTGGAGAGGGCAGGTCTCCTCCTGTTGGCTTATTGTTGTTGTGAGGCCTCACTAGTCACGTGGTCTCAGCAAACTCAGTTACCCCAGGCACATCATTTTCAGTCTTAGAAAAAGATGCTCCAAACAGAATAGCTATCCTGAATTGATCCTAGGATACTTGTTTGGGTGAAGAGCTCCTCTGTACGTATTTTGAGAGCACTCTGGTTGCCAAAGTTGACACCAAATCTGAAGACAGTCCCTGCTGTATGTAGTTACAGTAGGGCCAGTTTCATGCTGAGGAAGTTTTTGGTTGAGATCAAGGAATTAATTACTACAGTTTTGGAAGGCTGTAATCTTCTATCCAGCCTAGTCTTCTCTGTGCTTCTTATCTATCTTGATGAGTGTATTACATGACTGGTCACTGACATATAAAACAGCCTGGAGTTGTTTCCGTAAGAGCCTCAGTGTTACCTGTCATGGGTCAGAAGGAATGTAGGAAGCTGAGGTGAAGAGAACTAACAGAGTTTCAGGGGGTTTTAACGACCTTAAAGGTTCCTGAAATGGTGCATAAAGCTTATTGTGCTGTAGTTTTCCTTGCTCCTTTTTCTCAGACATGCCAGGATGATAGCATGCATTTCTTTGTATTATTTCATGTTTTAAAAATATCAGCATTATCTTAATGTGTAATGTTGAAGTGTGTGGCAGGTACTCCTTGTGATTAAGAAAGCACAGGCACTGGTGGGAAGCTCCTGATAGTAGGACAGATCCTACTTGGAGTTTATTTATTCTCTTCTTCCTTCAGTTGCAAATGTGTAATCTAGTTATTCCCTAGGTTTTCAGCACCACGCATGCTACCACATAGATAGTTCACAACTGTTGTCAGGTTGAATCACTTTGTAGTTAACAGAATATCTTACAACACCTCAGAGTCATCTGAGAAGAAGGCTGGAACAAAATCATAGGATCATAGAATGGTTTGGGTTTGAAGGGACCTTTAAGATCTAGTTCCAAACCTTCTGCTATAGGCAGGGATGCCTCCCACTAGACAGGTTGCTCAAGGTACCATCCAGCCTGGCTTGAACACCTCCAGAGAGGACATCCACAACTTCTCTGGCAACCTGTTCCAGTGTCTCACCACCCTTACTGTAAAAAAATTCTTCCTAACATCTACTCTAAATCTGCCCTCTTCTATTTAAAAGACATTTCCCCCTGTCTTATTAGTACATGCCCTTACAAAATTTCCCTCCCTAGCTCTCCTTTAGGGCCCCCTTCAGGTACTGGAAGGCTGTTATAAGGTCCTCCTGGAGCCTTCTCTTTATCAGGCTGAAGAGCCCCAACTCTCTCAGCCTGTTCCCACAGGGGAGGTGCTCCAGCCCTCTGATCGTCCTTGTGGCTCTCCTCTGGACCTGCTCCAACAGTTCAATGTCCTTCTTGTGTTGGGGGGCCCAGAACTGGATGCAGTATTCCAGGGGTCTCACGAGAGCAGAGGGGCAGAATCACCTCTCTTGATTTGCTGGCCAGTTTTCTTGATGCAACTCAGGAAATGGTTGGCTTTCTGGGCTGCAAATTCATACTGCTGGCCCATCTTGAGTCTTTCATCAACTGACATTCCCACATTCTTCTCAGGGCTCTCAAGCCATTCTCTGTCCACTCTATATATGTGCTTGGATCCACCTTCAACTCTTGTCTGGCAGCTTTCCTCTCTGAAAAAGAGAAGTCTCAGTGCCATAAATTCCTATCCAGGAGGTCACAGAGCTGGCTGCAAATAACCTGATGAGTCTACAGCCAACTGTGAGGCACCAGGAGGGGGCTAAAAAGTGCATACCTGTCTCTCTCAGGTCTGAGCATGTGATAATTTTTGATGTAACTATGAGAGGAAGAATATTCAAATGCAGCCTGAAGCAATGGGAATGGATCAAGGAGCCAAAGAAAGAGAGAGACAGACTACAGTAACAATTTATTTGAAAGGAGTTTTGACCCAGCACAGTGACAGGAGAGTCATTAGGCAGCAAAGCAGAGTCTAGAGCTCTGGCCAGAGCTGTGCTGGGTACAAGAACACAGAAAAAGGCATGTTAATCTTATTTTGTAACTGATTATCAAGTAGAAAAAAAGCCTAATTAAAATAATGCAATAAGTAAAAGAAATTGCTTGGCTGGCCATATGCTGTACAGGTGTGCTCTAACTGATTATCATTCTCTTAAGCAACTTACTGGAAAATTGGATACCACAGCCTTATGTAGAAATGGCAAGGTCTAAATGTCTAGGACTGAGGACAGTTTGTACACTTAATCAGATTAAATTACATTAATTTGAAGATTGGACACTGACTGGTTACACTTCAGTCATTAGTTTGGAAGGGGAAGGACTTGTTGCATAGTTATTGGCATCTCTTATTGTCTGAGAATCATCTTCAGTACCAATTTTATGTTGTCTTGGCCTTACTGCTAAATAAGTTTTTTTTTTAGTTAATCTTTGTCTTCATGAAGCAAACAACAACGAATGAATGTTGTAACATTCACATTGGGAATCCTCAGGGCAGATAACTCAGTCTGCTGGCTGTAGGTTGTTCTTGGAACAGCATCACTAAATTCAAAGTTCAGAAAGGCAAACATTTGGAGCAGAAACTTGGAGAAACCTGAAAAATGCATCCAAAAACTACTGTGGTATTTTTTTTTTATGACCCTCTTCACTACTAAACTATTAAAATGAGCAATTTAAATTAATTGTTTATAGACTATTGAGAAACATTCACTGTTAGAAATGAATCCTTCCAGATTAACAACAAATATTGAATCTATTAATATAGTCTGCTTGGAGAGTCAGACGTCTTGAACTGCTCTTGATTTTAAATTCAGCTTAGACAAACCTGAAAAAAATCATCTAATAAAATAATGTGTGAAATAATTACTATAGAAATGTCATATAAATTGGCTAAATTAAATTTTTCTCATGTTGTTCTGCATTTATTGCACATTGTATCTCAAGATTCAATCATTATTGCACAATGATAAAATTGAACTACTGTGATAGAGTTCACACATCATCTGAACCAAAAATTTTATTCCAACTAGATGTAAAGTGGAACAATTATCCTTTTCTAATCTTTTTTTGAATGACATAGTGTTGTTTTCCTGGTAATATTTAATGTAGATCTCTGTCGTGTTCCCACTCCATCTTTGGTTACACAATATTATTCTTCCTTCCTTCCCTTTAGTTTTTCTTGGTTCTACATGATGCAATCCAGTTTAAACACTGAGGAATTGTTTATGTCTTAGTTCCACTGATTCTCTGTATTCTCTGGATCATTAACTTCTGCACAGAACAGAGAATTCAAATTAATGGTTTCTAAAAAAGGAACTAATGTTAGGATAAGAGGTCTTGAATCTTGTTCTCTTTCAGTGCTTTAATCAAGCAAACTATAGTAGTCCTTTTTCTTTCCACCAAATGAATCTCATCTTTCCCTCTTAAACTTGAACTTGCTAGCTGTTACAGCACTTAACTAAGCTTTTTATTCTTACAGTGCAATTTATATTTTTCAGTGTTGCTTTCTTCTATTTTTGCCTGTAATTTTCCCATAATAATTAAGCCTTATTATGAAGTACTGAACAGCTCAGAGAACATGTGTGCACTGTAAACACAAAGATCTCTATGAGTGATTTTAGGAAGAAGTTTGACTTTTATAATTAAGCAAAGAATACTGTAGTTTAATTCTGTAATTGCACAACAATTAAAAAATATTACCCATGGCTTAATGCAATTGGTGTTTCATTCTGTGCTTTTACAGTTAATGGAAAACCCTAATGAACAGGTGAAAGCTGTTCTACATTTTTGTAGATAAGATCTTGTGGTAACTGTGTTAGAGCTGAGCAGAGGTAAAGTGAAAATTCCTTTGAGTCATATAAGGCAATAAAATCTAGTTGGTGGTTTGAATCATAATTGCTTGCTAAACTTACACACATGGCTCAAAGTGGAGAGCAGCTCAATAACTTCTTTGTGTAGCTGAGTGGCTTTCAATGTAAACGTATTTCATTCAGTTTAACATACGGATGTCCGTGAAGATTATACATGAATCTACTTCACATGAGCTCACTTCCTAAGGGATTCTTCCACAAGGTGTTGAAGTGAGCGCACAAAGCGGTGCTGGCCTGCTTCCACATCCCTTTAGCACCTTGCAGAAATAAAGTCTGTTTCAAGTAAATAACCTACCAACTGCAGAGCCAGAAGTTCCTCTGGTGTTGCCCAAAGAGTTCATGAAGTTACCATACCACCTGGTTCCTCCTATTCCTTCTCCTGCTCTCTCTTCTCAAACACTAAAAGTGGGAATGCTTTTGTGTAGAGCTGTTCTAGTTCAATTTCTACCAGAGGAAAAAGTCTCAATTAAAGGGATAAAAACTACTAGCAGCCAGCTTGTCTTTCTCATTTCCCTTCACTATGGCACAGAATCTGGGAGATTCTCCAGACTGAAAATTCTCCAACCTGTTCTGACTTAGGTATTTAGATAAATGGAAAGCACACGATAAAATCTGCCATACATGATTTATTTATTCTCTCCAAATTTTTCAAGAGACATTTTTCCTGATTCAAAAATAAATTTAAAATATATTTTGTTATTTGCTTTTTAAAAGTAGATTTAGGTTACTTAAATTTCAAATTAACTCAGAATGAAATTATGAGAAAAAATCTATTTTTGTTTTTAAAAGTAGCTTTGCACATTTTTGTTGCTTATTTTTTTACAATTTGACTGTATTTAGGTTCTGCCCCTGGATTTCAGGTCTCCACATGGAAAACTAAATATATATCACTTTCAGTAGATGCTGAAGAAAGCATTTGCATTGTAGATATCTTCTCAGAAATCAGATTTTTCTACTTTTAGATATCTCATTATAAAGAAAACTCTTCTTTATCTAAGACTCTCTAAAGTTAGTGAAAATTTGTAAAAATTATCATGCCAGAATAACACTGATCTCCCCGAATGCAGACTATTTATTTAGAAGTTGATGTAAAAATCAACATGCTTGCCATACCATTCTAACAGGCATTACAGAGCAGATAGAGGATTTTGAGGTTAAACAGTCTGCAAAAACTTCTTATCAAATGACTTGCTCTTTGTGACCTGAAGAAAATTTTTTCCCCCACTTTTCTATTTTTCTGAACTTTGTAGAACAGAATCCAGAAAACATGACCATCCCTATAAGTTCAGCGTTACAACTAACCAGTCTCACACTGGGAAGAATGATTAATGTAATTAGGCAAAACAGTGTTGCATTTTAATTGACTAGAACACAAGAACATTATAGAAATTTTCTCAGGTGAATACAAGTTGCATAAATTAACGATAGGATTTTTTGTTTCAGCTACTCAGACTATCTCCACACCACTTCAATTTGTCCAGATTTCTCTAAGTTCAATTTGAATAAACACACCTCTATACCTAACCTGGGACAGACTTTCATAAAAGATATCTCACTCCTGTTAATTTCCACTCTTTTCAACTGACGTTCATTTCTGTAGAACTTTCCCTCCTCTTTAGACATATTTCTTTCCAGTAAATTATCATCTATTCTGTTTGTCCAATGTTTAATTTTAGTGCAATGAGCCTACTGATGTAAGTAAAATTCAAGCCCCTATTGTCAGAATCTAGAGTTTTAAACAGTACATAACAAGGGGTGTAGACTTGTTTTCATATAGTTTTCTCTATGGTAACCCTAGAAATATGGCTTAATTTCAGAGAAAAAATATTTGTGTAAAAGCTTGTAACATGACACGCAGAAAAACTCAAGAGAATGAAAGTGAGTTGCCAGTTAATTATAAGAATGCTACTTTCTAAACTAAAGTGTTTTTTCAGTGGCTCTTTAATAATGTACTAAACACACATTGATTGACCCAGTATTTCACACCATATGTGCTTAGAAATTTGCTGTTTGTGTAAGTCACTTGCACAGATTTCTAGTCCTACAACTCCATTTTCATTTCTGTATCTAGTTACCTACACTTTTTCTATGCTTCCAATTTGGTTCTTTTGCAATAATCTGACAATACACCCTCCATTTGAGCTGCAAACATCAAATTTTGAAATTAACTGCAAGCCTGGTGTATGGTGTCTAAACTGGCAGTCTCCTACAGCTCACTTTGCATTTCAGAAAGTGGATCCCAAGGTGACTCCATAGGACTTTTCACATGCTGATCTTGATCAAATAATTGGATAGCCTCGTTTTAGTCTTGGTATGCATACAGCTCCATATAAGGAGAATGGAATTTCTTATTCTCATAAAAAACTAGAACTAGGGCTATTCTGTATAAAATGCAAAAAGCTATCAAGAAATGGTAGCAACAAAATAGCACACAACTAGACTTAAACTTACAGGGTTTTGATCTTATTGAAGTCAGCAGCACCTTACCAGGCAGACATTAGAAACAGAGTCAGACATTATTGTTAAATCAAGCTCTGTGTCATATGTGTCTTATGGAGCTTAAACAAATGCATGAAGTGAGTGTTTTAAAGTGACAAATATTTTGTCTTCGCAGGAATTACTTTGTGATACGAGATAATTAAAAGCTGATAAAAACAAATTTTCCCTCAAAGTGAGGGAAAAAGAATGTGCTCTACAAATGACAGAAAAGATAATCAGTCTTGGAACTATTAAACAGAACAATTTCATAAGGGGGAGGAGCATCTCTGTGATCAAAAAGAGTTCTTATGATATTTTGGATGACATGCACCTCATGTACACAGCATTTTGAAGTATCTGTTTTGCTATCTTGATGTTATTATGTAGATGGTGCCTAAAAGTGCTCTTGTTAATAGTATTGCCCTGAAGATGGTTTTCTGCCATAAATCTGTCTTCACTAATGAGAACATCTGTAATTGCAGAAGAGGCACTTGGCTTCATTAGCAGCTCCAGCCTGCAAGGGATCAGCATAGCATTGACATCATTGCTGTCTCTTCTCATTGGGTTTATTTTGGGAGCCATATACTGGAAGGTAAGAAATATTTCATGTAATTGTTTGCGTAGTTATATTTCATGGCTATAGAGAAGCTGGAAGAACAGAATGATTCTGCATGTGAAAGTCATAGACCTCTTTTTTGATCTTCTCTGAACTGTGTGACATGCAAACATAAAACTTTGTTGTCAAATTCTTCAGTTCCATCACCAATTTACAAAACTTGTCTTGTCAGTTTGATATTTCTCTAATTGGAAATTAAAAGCATGGGATTCCCCTAATTACCCAGTTCTTCTCTTATGTCTTGAGATGGGTTCCTATGGTTTTAGCCAGTGTAGCATTTTCTACAATAAAAAATATTTAATTTTAAAATTATACAATTAGGAAATGTGTATTAGAAGGCAGTATTTTACCTACATTTTGCAAAAATATTTTGATATTGAAAATCTGAAGCAAATTGGAGTAACAATTGCTTTCAGAGTTTTCAGCTAAAGCTTTAGGATATTTACATTTATTGTATTTTCTTTCTAGAAAACACATCCTAAATCCAGACCAGAAAGTAATGAAACTACACAGTGTCATGGCTGTCAAGAGGAAAATGAGATAAGGTACAAAGTTCCACTTCACACACACACACATATACGTATAGAAATGTAAGATTATCTTTCAGAAACTTTCTGAAAATTCCTCCCTAGTTCTCACAATAAACAAACAAGGAAACAAAAAACAAACCTGCAAACAACCAATCAAAGAAGAAAACTAAGCCACACTATTGGGGTTTGCTGTAGATCTGAAAAGTATGCTTAGTATCAGCCCTTTGAAGGAGGTCCAGTATGAAATATAAGAATTAATACAGAAGAGATTCCTGTGTACAAAATTATATTAACAGAACGTTAGCAGTGACTCATACAACAAGTAAGGAATAGTGATGAAAAGAAGCAGGTTTGAAGGGTTACCTTACAATGGAAGAATGAAGCCAACCCAGGATGTCTGAGACCTGTGGAGGAAGCAACAAAAAGAAGTGAAATTTGTTATTTTCTGTGGAAAGAGACCTAGGGATAGTCTTAAGTTAGAATATTTCATGTTACTATAATTCACGCTAAAATGTTTTGGGAGTATTATTTAACCCTCTATTTCAGAATCTTTAGTCACTTTTAATCTGTGAGGAATTATAACACCTAAAGGAGATCTACCGGTCTTACACTGTATGAAATGCCATCATGCTGCCTATGGTTGAAGACAGAAATAGGCAAAGTTCTGATCAGCAGTTTTTGGTTACGTGGACTACAGTTTTCAGGGTACAAACCTTCTAGGATAATACATTATTCAAACATTTTTTCATCATGTACAGTTCACATAAAAGAAAACTGCACATTTACCCAATGTATGATTTGCTAAGAATAACTCATCCTAGCACCTCAGCCTAGCAGGTGTTAAAATCTGTGAAGCCAAACATGAATCTTCCTTCTGACATCACAGGAAATATATAAAATGACTTTATAGGAGGAAAAGAGAGAGAGGAGGAAATAGAGCCATTAAGAAAATGCAGGAGATGACCCTAAGAGGAAAATGTAAACAGGTTACATACTCACTGTGCAGTTTGTTTGTTTTTTTTTCTCCCTTTTCCTTGGGAAATTTTGAAAATTCATCAACAAGTAGGAAGAATCTGTTACCAAACATGTTTTAATACTTCTGGTTCAATTACAGATATTTCTTTTTTTTTTTTTTTTTTTTTATATGTAGATGGTTTTATGTTAACTGACAAAGCCTTCCATTGTAGTTCCTCAAAACTGTAGTAATAGCACCTACAGTACTAGCACTGTAGTAATAAAGTACCTATTTTTTATTTCAGTATGTTGCAGCAAAAAGCAAAAGAACATCTACAAGTGTAGCTGTTGCTTTTTCTCCCTCAACACTGTTACTGTTTCATGTACTGGTAAGTTCTTGTGGTTAAAAGAGCTACCACAGGATTAACTTCTATCTGTCGAAATATGGAATCACTCAGAGTCCATTGGGGGAAAAATAATGTAATAAAACTTATTATCAGTAGATTTGCTTTGTGCCTCAGAACTTTAGTTGGTAATTTAGTTAATCTTGTATAATTAATTCTAGCTTTTGGATTTGAATGTAAACATTATAAAATAAAAGATGCTAGAATTCTGAAATGAAGGACAACTGCTGCTTCTCCTTTTTGGTGTGATGGCCAGTATGGAAAATATTTCAGCTGTTGTCCCCACAGCTGTGTAATCTAAAATCACAGTCTTTCAAAAGGCAGGATAGAACTGAAGTTCTTCCAGTTGTTTACTCAGCACTGTTTGCAGTTCTCCACAGCATTATCAGATCCATCATTCTTGTTTGTATGTAAGATGGACAAACAAGAATGATGGAGGGAGCAGCAAATGTAAGTGAGCTTTCCTGTCCCAGCAGCTCTCTGCAAAAGGAACATTCCTCTGGCAAGGGCAGTCTGACCACGAGAGTTATGTAGTCACCATTGACTAGATGATATCAAAACTTTTTGCTGGAAAATGTGCTCTTGAATCAAGTGGTGCCATGAAGTTGAAATACATCAGAATAGAAATATTATTTTGTTTCTGAGTTACGGGATGCCATGCAAGTATCATGAATATATCTGCTTCCAAAATTATAGGAAAAAATGTCTGTGTTACGTCTGTGAAATGCTCTGCTGTTTAGTAGCATAGAGATGAAAATTAATTAGGAAAATTCTAACTGCTCTTTCTCTTCAGGCAGGTAACAGTTCCATGTTTGCTTCATAAATGAAGCAGCTTTAAGCACATTCATATTCCTTCTGGAGTGACAGACTGAGTCTGCATCTGTTGTTGCTGCCCATGACTCCATAGACATGACATAGAAATGAGGACAATTTTGTGTTTCTTACTGTGAAACCAACACTGAATCGAACAACAATAAGAAGAGTGTGCACTTAACAGGACTATACCTTATGTGAATATCTTCTTTGTGTGGCATTTGGGGTTTTTAATTGCATTTGTACTTGCGTCTGACTCTGACAAAGAAAGTACATGTCCAGAACAAAAAAACATCTTTCAAATGCCTCTAACTATATGGAAACATTGAAAATCATAAATACCTTTGCATCCTTAATTTAAGTTCTGTGTCCTCTACCTTACCTTGGTGTCTTCAAATGGAATACTTTGAACTGAGAGAAAATGCAGAAATGGATATAAGATAACGCACTCTTCAATATTGTATATAAAACTTGAAAGTAAAGTCATGACGTGGGCCAGTTTGCTAGCGTTTCACTTATAAAGAACTGGGTTTATTCCTGGCAAAAGTCATGTGTACAGTGACACGTGGCCTCTGTTGTATGCCAAGTGGCTACATGCCCACCACGGAAAGCCTCAAGAGTTCATCAGCTTCGGTGGTGTCTGCTCAGGAGAAGCAAATACTGGATGAAGACAAAGTAAACAGGACATTACAGTACATCATGGAGTTTTGAAGCATTAGAAGTAACTGCTGGAGATGTGAACACTGGTGAAATTTCCAGCCATACCAAGGGAAGGGAGAGTAAAGAGTCTGAATTGCGTTCAAACATCATAATAAAGACAAACCCATGAAATGCATTTCAAATGCTGAATATGCATGCCATTGATAACTTGTTCTCAAATGTATAGCATAGAAAATCTGAAAGATCCTGAGAGTGTATTTAGCTTTTACTTACGTCAGCTGTAATTAATATTTGCATTGTGTTTTTAATTATTAGTAAGCTTTACTATCCTGACATTCTCCACTCCTAAGATTAATTCTCTTGAAACAAAAGAGAAAGGCTTTAATTTCCACTTGTCTTCTACAACTACTGCTGCTGTAGCATCCATGAAATCTTGTACAAGTTTGATGTACAGCCATTTTCAAGAAAATCCTAAAAATACTGTGATAAAAGTTACAAGTACAGTTGTGCATCTTTTCATCTTCACTCTTTCTAGATAATGGTAATGAATCATTTATCTGCATTAGAGGTTTCTACTTTAGAATGTAAGGGTGGTTCACTTCAGATGGCAAACTGCCATCCGTCATCAAACTGGCTATGTCAGTAAGAATTTTAGTTTGAGTTACTTGAAAATGTTGAAAAAATAAAAATAAAACAAGGAACACCTTATTCATGTTTTGGAGAAAGTTGGAGTTCTCTCTAAAGTATAGTCTAACTTCACTGTAAAATCATAACATTTCCTGAGTTGGAAGGGACCTCTGAGGATCATCAAGTCCTGACTCCACACAGGGCAATTTAAGAGGCAAACAATATATCTAATACCATCATCCAAAATCTGCTGGTACACTGATGGGATTAATTTTGAAAGAATTTTTGTGGAATTTTTAATCATCTGATAAATTTTCTGAGAGCCATGCATAGAAAGAGCATAACATATGTGTAATATAATATGTGTGTGTGTGTGTGTGTGTGTGTATTATTGGTAAAACTGTTTTGGCTTTCATACTCACTGAGAAAGAAAAACCTCAGGACTTTATTATGATGACAGAGCTTATATGTGCATTTAGCTACTTTTCTTGGAATTTTGACACTACTGAGGTCAATGGTGAAATTTCTTTTGAATTCACCTGTACCAGGATTTGATCACATAGATCTAATTTTTTCCTTTCTTATACTAAGGCCTGCCTGAGTGTCAGAAAATAATATTTTGTCCACCCTAGGTATCAGAAAAGTATTCTCCAATCTCATTCAGTTGGCATAAACTAGCACAGTCCCATTAATGCTAGCAGAGCTTTGAGGTTTTTATAATCTGAGGAATGTAGCTTAAATTATGTGAAAAGAAGCTTGGTGAGAGAATCAAACCTTCTTTTTTATTCAGAAGTGCAGGAGCACTCACCACTTAATGAGAAATAATCAAGATTGCTCATCACTTCTGCAAATAAGGCTCATTGCAAATTTTAGATCTGCAAAAATTTGCCAATGTAGTTCTTTACTCACTAGGCCTACGAACTGAATAAAAGTTACCCTGAAAGAAATGTCAGCATGACCGAACTTATAGGAAATGTGCACCTTATGGGTTTTGTGAAGAATACTGCATGTATGTTTTGTCAGAGCTCAAAAGTATCAACCAACAATAAGTGGAAGCCACTACCCTTACATATTTTACAAAAAAACATATTTCGCATTGCTATTTTGTATGTACTCAAAGCTAGTTTATATATTCTAAGTTTTACAGTATTTTTCAATGGTTCTTTAAACAGAAATTTGTATTTATTAACATTCTTTGTTCATGAGAATATTAGTTTTCTTATACACATATTTTCTGGAGAATCAAATGCACAATAACATTACATATTGGTGTGCCTTAAATTATATTTTGACATTCAAAACACATGGTGTTTTAGAGTCCTTACTATACCATCTACCCATAAAATAGTAAAAGATAAAATGACAGGTTTAAATGGAAACATACATTAAGCCTAGATAGATGGTGACAAAATATTCATGTTCCAAGAGTAAAATCTTAAAATAATAGATATGTCACCTTCATATGTCACATTCTTTAATCTCTGCTATGGAGTAAAGCAAATTGAAGGGTACATGCAAACTCAAAGAAAGTTCATGCATATAACTTCCAACCTGACATCACAGTCTGTTCTGATTTTGAGTATGCACTGAACATAGTACAACAGAGTAGCAAAACTGTTGATAGAGTCCATGGTTTCCCTGTTCTTCCTGCCCATTTTTGAGAGATTTGAACAAAATATTAGATGGTCTCAGCCATTTTGCAAGGCAGAAGGACATTTCTGGATATTTATAAATATGAATGGATGGCAAGTGGATGGCATGACACTTGAAAATGTGATCATAAAAATTATCTCAAGGTTTCTGTGCCCAATTTATCAATCCACCAAGGAGGACTTAATTTTACATGCATTGAAACTTTGAAAAACTGATGATTTGTGAGATACCTTTGAATCCAATTCTGTGAAAGTAGTGGTGGCAGAAATAGGTAATTGCTTCTTTATCCAGCTGTAGCCGGTCTGACCTCTGAATAGTGATCACTTCTTCAGACTTTTTGGGTAAACATTGTATAAGCTCAAAAATGAACACCCTTTCTTTTAAAATGAATTTGGGGGAAAAGTAAATGGTTTTGTGTGTTTTTTTTGTTTGTTTGTTTGTTTGTTTTTTGTTTGTTTTAAATAAGAAACTCAATCAAGTTTGTTTCAGATTTCTATCATTTTGTGAGGAACTAACATTTTTAAGTTTCCTTTGGCATTGTTGAATTTTGCATGCAATTAATAGTGGCCTTGTGATAATAAAAAGCAGATAGTGATATACAGAGTAACTCAATGTGCTATTTTAGGTATGTGTTTACTTGAATAAATTAATGGTACTTATTTAATCACAAGGTCATTGTATAAGTAAGCTTATGATAGCACCAATGTGCTATACTATGGAGTATATGTACAACCTGCACATGTTTTAGATTCTGATCTTCACCAGCTCTGTTTTCTCTGTTGCTCTCTCTTTGTCATACACTGAGACTATTCAGTACACACAGTACAAATATTAAACAGAAAAGCTAACCATATACATAAAGATATTCTGATTTAGATTTACATTTAAGAATTATCCAACATCCTTCAATTCAGGAATCTGACATCTATTGAATGCAGATGTACAGTGATGGTGGCATGTTGCTTTTATGTTATCGAAGTGACAGAACGCAGTAACTTCAGACTCTTTAGTGATAGAGACACAGACGTTTGCTGGTTGTATCATGGGCAAATTCATTTATCTCAATGTAAATGTCATCACAGTCTTGCATAGATACATTCTGACTGGCAGTAATAAAATTTACGTAATGTGGTGTGTATGTATATATGTGTCCTCTTAAAGATAGATGTTTTCCCTGATCCCTTTTTTATACCAGTTCAAATTTGAAATTTACATTATATACATATACTTTATTGTTCTAAATAAAGATATTATGCACTGCCAAGCAATGAGTATGTTCCTCTGCTCATCTGTGTCAGTCCTAAGACTTTCTGAACATCCTGTTGTTTTCTTGCAGAATTTCCTGCCACAGTGTCTAGATGCTACTAGACGCGAGATCCTTCATAATCATTCATTTCTTAATCATGCATTTAGAAGTTTTGTGCCACTAAAACATACATCCTCATTATCAATCTCCAGTTCTAATCCGGTGTGTATCTCTGATTATGCAAATTATTCCAGCTTCAGAATCTCCTCCATTGAGATCTTCAGAAGCTGCTAGGTCATTGGCCTGGGCACTTTGCTCTGGCTCTGAATGAGTAGAGTTAGGGCAGATGGACTCAGAGGTCCTTGCCAACTTCAGACATCCTGTGATTCTGTGGTTCTCTGATGGGCTTAAAGAAGACCAAGTTGCAGCAGGCTTGAATTGATGGTGTAGCAGAAGTTCATGACCTGAGAAGTAGCGCCAGTGGCATGTGTGGGTTGAAAGTACAATGCACACTCAGCATAGCTAGAGTTAAACAAGCACTAAGTAGCTGCAGAGTATGGAGATGAGCATAATGTGGAAGACATCATTAATGTACCAAAAAGGAAGGAGGCTTGATCTAGAAGTTATGTAAGACAAAATGAATGGCGGGATGTGTCATAATGAGAGCTGTCAAAACAGCTCTCACCAAAGTCAGGTTCATGGTAACTGTAGTTCACACAGATAAGGGGGAATGGTTTTAAACTGAGACAGGGGAGGATTAGGTTAGATACTGGGAGGAAGTTCTTCACACTGAGGGTGATGACACACCGGAACAGGTTGCCCAAAGAAGTTGTGTATGCCCCATCCCTGGAGGCATTCAGGGCCAGGCTGGATGTGCCTCTGGGCAGCCTGGTCTAGTGATTGGTGAACCTGCACATGGCAGGGGATTTGAAACTCAATGATCATTGTGGTCCTTTTCAACCTGGGCCATTCTATGATTCTATGATACAGAAAAGAGTGAATTAAATATTGAGAAATTAGACATAACTTCAGCCAAAGAGGCACCAACAAGTTTTGGTACTCTGACTTTTTTTTTATATGAATTACACAATGCTGACTGAAAACTCTCCATCACCACCACCACTTAATCCGAACCCTGGTGAACCTGCACGTGCCAGAGGATTGAAGGAAACAATGAACTTCAGTTTTCCAAGTTCAGTGTCTCCAAAACAATTAATATAATCATTTCGTTTAGTGGATGAAAACAAAAAAAAACTTTGTCCAAGAGATGGCAAGCATTAATAATTTTAATTCTGTCAATCAGAAAAACGCTGTTTATTATGCTCACCTACTGTTTCTTGGTAGCAATACATTTGAACAACTCAGCACTTCTATAAAATTGCACTATTTTACATCAGCTGTGCTCAGTGACTCTAATGTATTTTTATTACATTTTAACAAACATAGAGTACTGAATATATTTTTTTGCTTTTGAAAGTTTCTGAATGGCAGTATGTACATTTATTTGCTGATATTAATTTTTCCTTCTGTGTTTTAATGAGTTGGGCTTTTTCAGGATTTTATGCTATATTAATGATTTATGTATCCAATCCCTTAATGCTTTCATGCAGTCATTACTGTTAAATTGTCTTCCAAAGTTCAAACTTTCTGGAGGGATCAAGTTTCCCAATAACTACACTGAAGTATGTGCTAACACAATCAAGTTTTGTATTGTTATATGCTTATACTGAATTATTATGTGCTGATGTGTAACAGAAAATAATGTAAAATTAAAGCAGATGACCATAATTGTGAAGAATGCACAAATGGAAATTCAGCCCTCTTTTTCTTCCACCATATTCTGAGGAAAGTTATTTCAACATGTAACAGGAAGAAGCCCTAATGCAATTATAGTTCCTTCGACTTGTGGCCCTTTCTACATGATCCCACAATAAGCAAGTGGAAACTAAAATACAGACTGGACTTGTTTTTCAGGCAGACGTGAGCCTTGGCCTTCTGGCCAGTCACAAAATACAGGGACAATTTTCATTCCTTATTGGCAAAGAAGATATTTTCTTGAGCTCATGGTAAAATATTCGACTGAGATCACAAAAGCCTCTTTTGTTTGTCATCACTTCTGCTGTGCAGGATAACAGCATGATAGTAAAATTGGCCCAGTTAGAATAAAGAAGCTACAGAGCAGAATGTATAGCTTTTGTCAGTTTAAGTGACTAGCCCAAGTGACAGAATGTCATCTGAGAAATTTCACCTTGTCATCTCCTACATTGTGATTGATGATTATTAGGACCCCAAGGGTTATTTAATCTGTCATGTTCTTAAAGTTAAATATTTTAGGCCTTCCTTTTTCTCAGCAATGCTGTCATCATTAACAAAACACGGAACAGCCTTCACCTTCAGAAATGACAAAGTGGGGATGTGTCTCAAAACCAATTAATAGCATCAGTGAAAGGAGAGACGTAGCATCTAAATCTTTTGAATTGCCTATCCCTAAGAATAATGCAATGAGTTCTTTGGTGCAATTACTCCTTTGCAAGAAGTTGAGAAGAAAGTATCCCATCAATACTGCTGTACTTCCTGGTGTTTTGTTTTTAATTCTTTTGTATTGTTTCAGAAGAATCCAGTTAACTCAGCTTTGTGTTCTCATCTTTTTATTCTAAATATTTCAACCTTTGCATCAAAAAATAGTTGTGCAAATGAATAATGCCAATACAATCTACAACAGGGTATGTATTGCATTTCAAGTAGAATTGCTGATATACAGCAACCCTTTAAATAAGCACATTACAGTACCCATAATGTAGTGTATGCATGTTTGTGGGATGGAGGGGTGTTGGGAGGGAAGGAAGAGACGGTGCTGAGACTTAGCAAAATTTACAGGTAACTACTGTGAACTTCAGTCATATACCCTGGAGGAAAGTTGCATGTTACAGAATTTCTTCACAAATCCAGTCCTTGGCAAGAGCAAGCTTCAGGATTGCCAAGTCCTATACACTGATCAAAAGGCTCAGTGGGTGCCACACCCTGTGATGGCCTCCACAGCCATCTGCAGCTCAGCACCATCACCTCTCTGTGATTGCATGTGCCAGAACCGCATGTGCCAGATCCACACATACCTACATATCCCTGGGGGCACCTAAAACAAATTTATCATATTTCCATTTAGGCCACCAAGGTGGCAGGTCCATTGAGATTCTAATTCTGTGTTGCAAGACTCAACAGGCCACTGGCTCTTCAGCCTGGGCCATATCTAGAAACTCCAAACTCCCCAGATCCTTAGGTTTCTTTTCTTGTATGCATACATGTTTAAGTCCTGCAGCTGTCCAGACTCTACTTCAGCCTCAATCCCTGACTTCCCATGCTCTCCTGTTGAGTTATATTCTGCAAATTAAAGCTTTTTGCAACCCAGTTATGTTTAGCAGCCCTACTACAGCCCTTTATATAGGTAGCAAAGATTTGAGTTGTTGTTTAGGAAGAGAAGACTTCTCTTTAGCTAAATATTAGACTTTTGAAATTGTTCCAGGTGGCTTAATCTCAAAAGTTGTTATTTTTGTAATTTAGATAAACAGTGAGATCAACAGAACAACAAGATTTGGACACAGTAAATCTATAAGTAGGGAGCTGAGTATTACACAGCTGTTCATATGCTGGCTACGAGCACAGAAATTCCCTGTGAGTTTTTCCTCAGAGAAAAAAATAGTTGCGTTGTATAGGTATGTTAATCCCATTATCTCCTAAAAAGAAGAAGTGGATGTCAGCCTCTTCTCCTGCATAGCTAATGATGAGAAGTAATGGCCTCAAGTTGTGCCAGGGGAGGTTGAGGTTGGATATTAGGAAAAATTTCTCTTAAGATATAGTAGTGATGCTTTGGAGGTGAATCTCAGGCTGGTCTCGGTCAGTCTGATCACAGCCTTTGCTCATTTTGTTGGATTTCATCTTGTTCACCATCTTCTGTGATCTCAGTTCTCCAGCCACGACTCCACTCAACCCCATAATCTATCCATACCTTACCTCCATGTCAATTACCCTCCCTCTTGATGTTGACAAAGGCTGAGAAAGGGTGTGCCTTTCATGGCCCAAAACATGCAGAACATCCAACCCAACAGCACGTGCATCTTCTTATGGCCATTCAGTGCCCAGATTTGTGTGCACTGTCTAGTCAGACACCAAGAGGGGAATGTACGGCTTTGGAATGTTAATGACGTACAAAGCCTCTTCTCTTCACAGTCTCTGCAGTCTGTGGTGAGCAACGTAGTGTCTGTCTTCATCTTACCTCCTATCTGATCCCAGGAGTCTCACGATGCATTTGCACAGTAACCCTTATCCAAAGGGAGGGAGGAGCAGGGCCTTGCTCCCAACCTGATTGGTAGGATGTTCAGAAACTATGATTTCACCTATCCTCCTTCCTGTGGGCAAACACATTAATGATTAATCTACAGAGAGAGGAGGACTCGGCCTTGTAATCCTTGGGTGTGGTGGTGTGAAGGTGGGTGTGTGATCTCTGTTCAGGCAAGACATAGACTCTGAAAGCTGTCCCCTCTAAGCTTAGAAGGTGGAGTAGTTGAGCTTTGACTGGCACTCAGCAAGGCAAAGCAGATTGAGGTTGGCAAGGAAGGGATTGCTCAGCCAAGACTCTTGAATCCTACTATGCAGAACTCATCAGCAAATCTTCATCATATTCAAAAAGTTATGGTTGCCAGATAATGTCCTCTGTGGAAGGAAAAAGGGAAATATCATTCCAATCTTTAAGAAGGAGGGAAAGAAAGACTTGGGGAATTTGGAGCTGGGGAGTCTCATATCTGTACCTGGGAAGATCATGGAACAGATCCTTCTGGAAGCTAAGTTAAGGCACATGCAAGACAAGGAGTTTATCCAGTCCGGTGGACCTCTCTGAAGGAGTGTTGGCATCAGTGGATAAAGAAGGGCAAATTATGCCATCTACCTGAAATTTGTAAGGCCTCTGACATGGTTCCACATCACATTCTTTTCTCTAAATCTGAGAGATACAGACTTGAAGGCTAGGCTATTTGGTAGATAAAGAATTGGTTGGATGGCCACAGGTAGAGGGTTATGGTCAATGGATCTATGTTTGGGTAGAGTTTGGTCGCAAGTAGTGTTGCCCATTGGTCTGTTTTTGGACAGGTGCTCTTCAAAATCTTTATCACTGACACAGACATTGGGATTGAGTGCAGTCTCAGCAAGTTTGCTGATGACACCAAGCTGAATGGTTCAGTTGATATGGAAGAAGGAAGACATGCCATCCAAAGGGACCTGGACAAGCTCCAAAAATGGGCCCACGAGAATGTAACGAGAGGGCCCTCTGCATAAGAAGTATAATGAATGGATGGAGCAAGTCCCTCCAAGGAAGGCCATGAAGATGACCAAAGGGCTGAAGCACCTCACAGAAAAGATGGGCAGCTGAGCTTGTTAAGCCTGGAGAAAAGAAAGCTCCCAGGAGATCTCACTGTGGCCTTCCAGAACCTAAAGGGAACTCGTAAACAGGAGAAAGACTAACATTTTAAGGAGTCTAATTGTGATAAGAAAAGGGGACATCACTTTAAACCAAAAGAGGAGAAATTTAAGCTAGATGTTAGGAGCAACTTTTTAATCAGAGGGTGGTGAGGCACTGGAATATACTGCCTTGAGAAGTTGTAAATACCCCATCTTTGAAGGTGCTCAGAGTTAGGCTGGATGGGGATCTGAGCAGCCTGATTTAGTGAGTGGAGGCTCTAATCAGGGCAGGGGCATTGGAACATGATCCAATTTAAGCCATTATACAATTAAATGATTCTGTGATCAACTAGATCAACTATTAAACTATGTGCCCTTCCCAAGGGTTGAACTGGCCTACTAAATTAATGTGTGTTTATTACTAGGTATTGAATTCCTAAGGGAACGAAAGTCCAAAATTATATAAGTAAGCCTTTGTTTGTTGGACCTGAATTACTTTTTTGAAAGGGCAGAATAGACATGAGAAAAGGGAAGAAAATAGAAAAATAGAAAATTACTGATTCACATTGATTTGTTAATAATATGAAACTCTTGTATATAAATCATATAGTCTCAAACAGGGATTCCTAAAATTAATCTGCTGATTTGTAAATGACTTTGTGCATTGAAAATATCCATCTAATCAGAACTAATCAGAATCTAATCAGAAAGATATACATAAACAAATATACTATGCAGTAAACGATAATTTTATTTAAAATTGTTTTTAAAATGAATCTTATTTCCATATCAAACTCTCATGTGTGATTCTATAAAGTCATAAAAATGTTCTAGGAAGGGCAGGGTTCAAATTCAGGAGACAAAGGCAGCCATCATATGATTCTGGCAATGAAATAAAGCGTTTGAAATATCAGAACATGCCATCTACTTGATGTTGCTCCTCCTAGAAGGAGGAGGAAGCAGCAAAACAAGAAAACATAAGTTTTTCTTTGAAGAGCATGTAGTATCCTTTGTAATAATTTTTCACCTAACCTGATCAAAACCATTTTACTGCACTTAAATAGTTCTCTGCGCTATCAGTAAGGTATTAAACTTGCTTTCAATGTGCTAAATACAACTCTGAACTGAACTTATCTCGTGACTTATTCTTCATTAACTGCTTCAGTGTAATTACAAGTTTCTTTATGTTCCAATACATGTTTTGGAAATTAACATTTATGGAAATCAACCAAAGCTACAGCTGTATTAAAAAAATAACTGCAGAGAGGTCTCTAGAGGTGGTGTATGTTACTGTTTCCTGTCGTTTATCAGAAGCTCTCTGCTTGAGACTGCTGCCTTTAGAGCAAGTTGATAGAACAGCTCAAGTAGAAACTTCTCACTTGCTGAAATATAAAATCACCAAGTCAGCTTGAAACACTTTAAAAAATGCTCCTATTTAAAAAACAAAGCTGAGGTAGATGATATAGCCCTCCAAGGGTGGAAGATCTATTTCATTGTACATCTGCCAGCTTGGGAGTGAAAGATTACCTCCAGCATAGGACTGCTAACAAACATCTGAGTATGTGATCAATCTCACTGTAGCCTATGTCAGCTGTCTAACTGCAGCCCACTATTAAGAATAAATAAGCAAACATGCCAACAGAGCGAGCAGGCAAATAATCAAATAATCCTACCAAATAACAGGCATGATATATAACATTTAGATACGCAATTGAGTGTAACAACATAAAAGCTGATACTTGGCCATGTGTTATGATATCCAGAAACATGAAAGTACAAGCTCTAATTTTCAAGTTGTTCCCTAGAAACTAGACTTTTGATAATTAATAAGTTGGAACATTCCTTTCCTGCCTAATTTCCAGTTAGTTGAGACACGTTGTTGTTGTTTCTCTTTTCTTTTATTTATTTACTTGCTTATTTATTTATTTTTCTACAAGTACTAAAGTGAAGAATTTACTTCCCAATGTAACCTTGAGGATACAAACTCAAGTTACCCCGAAAAAGTAACACAAATTATATATAATCTGGCTATTGAATATATTCACTTTGCAATATACAAAATTCATTACTGCCTACAATTTTTTTCCTTTAAGAATTCAGGCAATCATGCTATTTGCACTGCCTATTCCAAGTAATATTGTACTTTCCTTTTTTTCTTCCTTTTTCTTTTAATGTTGCAACTTCTTAATCTTTTGCAATATTTTTTCTTTTAGGAAAATAGCCAAAATAATAGTTAATCCTATCCAGCGCAGAATCATTTGCACCTTTGTCAGTTCTGTAGCAAGACATTTTTCCCTGTTAATAATAAAAAGCCCATGGTCACTCTGTATGTAATCATGTGAGCATCACTCTTCTCTCTTTTGGAGTCTTGTTTATAGCTCCTCTGCTGAATTTGTTACTTATCTTCCTAAAGGCATCCAGAACAGAAAACAGATTATTTATTTTATCTCCACAGAAGCTTTCTATACATTAAAAACTATTAAAAAGCATATTTTCAAGTCTTTTCCAGATTAAACATCTCTGTCTCCTTCACAGGCCATGTTTCCAGCAAGCTTCACTTATTTTGTCCTATGGACTCTCCTACTCCTTCACTTGCATCCAAAGAGATGTTGTACAAAAACTAGCAAGTTTTTCTTGAAGTGGCTGGTATCTGAAATGGGATGAAAGTATATTCTTACTTCTCTGGACTGGAATAGTAGACAATATAACAGCAAAATGTGTTATAGAGTTTACTTTTCTCCTATAAGAATCCAAGTTAGCTCATGTTGCTTATATACTTTCTGTGTCAGTGTACTTCTTGTGAACTATACAATCTTTTGAAGAACAGACCAGTAGATGTTCCCGTATATTTTTATGATTTAAAGTTCTGTTATTCAGAACTTTATTTAATTTTTTATTATTATTATTTATTTATTTATTTATTTTTTACAGCTACCAGAACCAGCTGGGATCTTCACAAATGATAAATCAACGGTAATTGAGTCCAGTCATAAAGTGACTTCCATCAGTGAGATTAAGTTGAATATTGGCAGTCTCTCTTTTTTGCGTGTGTTATGTTGGAATTAGACACAGCTATTTCAGATATGTCTTTTAGCTAGGAAGTCACTGTGAGCCTCAGCAGCCATATGGCAACTTCTCCAAACATCGAATAGCTGATTTGCTACTGAAGTTTCCTTTTAAGAATCCTCAATACATATCAAAATGTTCCCTACATTTTTTCCTCCTTAAACTTTCTGAAAAAAAGTTACTTCAAAACTTAACATTTTTCAGCAGTGCAGAATTTCCTTAAAGAAAAAATTTGAGCTCTGTTTCTGAAGAAAGTTTGCCTACGTAGGAGTTATTCCAGAATAGCCACTCCTGATTAAATCCAGGAAAGAATCTTCTGAATATGAACAAATGTTGTCCACTTCCAAAGAAGTTAACGTATTTTGAAAGACATTGAGTTCATTTGGTAAAAAGTCTCATTTTCAATTAAGTTGTCCAACAATCAGTAAATAATGAGAAAAAAATATATACTTTAATTTGAATCTTGCTGTAATAGAACTTAACTTTGCAGGAAAAAAGAGTCAGAAGTCCTGGAACATTTCTGGTGTGATGTAACTGCCAACAATAGAAGAGCATCAAAACCTGTTGGACAAAAGTGATATGTAAAGCTGAAAAACATGAATTATCTGAGAAATAATTATCTACCCAACTTTGTAATGTATTTGAATAATGTAAGGTTATTGCAGGACTTTCCCAGAATGTTAACATTTTCATTTCTGTTATCTTTAATAAATGAACATTATATAGGTTATACAGCAATTACATCTCTAAATATTCATTCATTTCTGTGAAATGAACTTTTGGGTTTTAGTTATTAGAGATATTTTAAGTAATCAAGTTTTACATTTTAGAAACAAACCAACATACATTAAGGAGCTCCCTGAATTGTATTGGAATGAATAACAGCTAGCATTTCAGCAGCCACCATCTGTAATAGAGCCTATGTTTTTAGATATACTCAGAGGTTCCATAATCCATTTCTCTCTTCTTTAGGTGAAGATCCACAGGCTATCAAATGCTAGCATTGGATTATGGCAACTTTTGGAACACTGACCTATTCAAAGTGTATTGGAACTGTCTTTAAAAATATCGCCTATATTACTAATGAACTTGCAAATTGTAAGGTTTGCTTTCAGATAAAATCTCTCTGATCAATTCTGTATCACAGGCCAAAACCACAAAAGAAGCTCATTTTGAATAGAATTTAAATCACACCTAACTATCATTATGTATCGGAATGTTCTACTTTTGAGGGGAAAATGCTAATTAAGTTCAAGGAGGAGGTGCAGTGTTTCAAACTATTTTGCATTTGTTTCTCTATCTCTATGAACCTGAATCTGATCCAGGACAGAGGTAGAGGTAGGAGCAATGTGGAAATTGCCCACTTGGCACACAGGCAATGACACTTGTATCTCCATGAAGTGCTCCACTGCGAGTTACAAGGGCTAGATGCTAGACTGTTCCCACAGAGGATATAGAAAAATGCTACTCAGACCAACACTGAACAAATCTGTAATTTTCCCATTCCCGTGATTTCTCCTCAACAACCTGGATCACAGTTCTTTTATCTCATGGATCCATCTTTGCCAAGAAAGACAAGGAAGCAAGCAAATACATCAAATAACGGCGGATATGGAAATGCAGACTATGCTAGCAAAGATCATCACCTTCACTGCAAGATGTACCTGGGAGGGATGTGTTTGATGGCATACCCTGTGGCAATGCATTTCCCCTTGTGCAACAGTGGGCATTATAGGAGGAATATTTCATTCTTCCCACCACATGTTAAATTCAGCTTTCTCTGACGTCATTTGCAGGCTGCTGTTTTTCTTTCTCTCACCTAGCAAGGAGTTGCTATCTGCAGAAGTGACATGAGAACAATACTTTATGTAAATAACTTCCAAGTGGAGGTAGTCATTAATGCAGACAGCTCTGAAGACAAGTGGAATAGCATTTGGCAGGAAGAGCCTTTAATGAGACTCCCTCTTAGTCTGCAGTCTGACTCAGAACATGCCTTTCTGACTTCTTTATTTTTCACTTATTTTCTTGGAATTCAATCCTTTGACCTGTAGGGCTTTTTCCTATTGCACCAGAGATTATTTGGGAACTTGTTACTAGCTGCAGTGCAGAGAGGAGATAGCAAGTAAGTGCAGAATTGAATGAGCAGAGGAGGGAGGGTGGTTTTCAGTATCCATCTCTAATCTGTAGAATGTTTGTTGCCATCCTGTCCAAAGTCAAACTCAAACTTAAAGCTGCACCCACAGCCACATGTGTACAAGTCCCAATATTCAAAATTCAAAAAAATGGTAGGTCAGTGCCAGTGTCAGTGTGAGTGATCTGCTCCTCTACTTCACTGGCACACATTCACCCAGGCACAGAAGCACAACAAAATGTATTAACTATATTTCATCTGAACATGTACAGCCCCATAAAACAGTCTTGTGCAGATGCCAGCTTGCAGTGGCTGAACACAATGAACTGATCTCAGCTGAAGGCAAGGACAAGCAGCGCTGAGTGTCTCATGTAAAGGGTTTTAGGGGAGGATGAAAGAACAAGCCCTCTATTATTGGCAGAGACACTGCAGAATGGTTGGGGGATGTGGATTATTTTGCTTTCAATTTTCTTGCTGTAGCATGCTAGGAAAGCAAAAGATTAGCAAGGAAGCAAGTAAACATGTATTTTCTCAGGCATGTGTTACAACATATAAAAATAAAAGACAATATTTGATCCATAAAAGGTGCAATTCAATCCTCAAAGATGGATAGTTGGCAGACAGATGTTCCATTGTCTATGTTTAAAGCACAGAATCAAATAAAAGCCATAGAATAGGTTGGAAAGGATGCCTAGATGTTGTCTAGTCCAACACCCACCAGCATTTGGCAGCTCCATCACCGAAGTGGTAGGAGGTATTGTAACCTTCCAGAGAAAGTTAGAGTACTTTTTGGTATAAGGAGTGGTAGTTTCAATTGTAGCACCTGAGTTATATGAACAAGACAAGTCTTAGTGATGGGAAGAAGAACAGATGAAAAAACATAATAGAGAAAGGAAGCTTGAAATAGAATAAGGTGTAGGAAAAATGCTGGAGAATAATATTCTATTTGTACTTTCTGAAAAATGCCCATGCTGTTTTTTTCTTTAGTACCTTTACTCTCTGTCTCATATTCTTTTGCCTTGTGCTCTTCATTAAATGTAGGGTGCAGAAATACACTCAATAATCATGTTTCTTCTCATGTTTGATCACTGACTGAACAAAAAAGAAAAATCAGAAATGTGAGCCTGAAGAGCCAGCAATATTTTTCCAGATGCTATATTAATTCTGGTCTTACACATCACAGTGTAGAAAGCATAGACATGTTTAATACTCTATGTTTATAACAGAGAGATATTAGTCACTTGACAGAAAGAAAAGAAAAAGAGAGAAAGAGAAAAGAGAAGAAAAAAGAGAAAGAAAGAAAAAGAAAGAAAGAAATATTCAATACAAATACTATGAAACAGGATGTGGAAGAAAAAGGAAGGGCTAAGTTAAATAGTTTGCTGATTTCCAAGTAGCAAGAGTAGCATAGGCTAAGTGATTTCTAATATGATAAAAATGAGAAGTTTCATAGCTTATATGAAGTGAAATTTTCCTAGAATAGTCACTGAACAGTGATTTTTTTTATATAAACCATTCCAAATATTCTACATAACAATTGGAGTTTCCAATACTTGAAGGGAGATTCTACATAGAAAGCATCCTGAGGACAGACTCCATTGAAGAACTTATCCCCAGATTTATTTTCTGATAATTTTTTCCTGTTCCGCTGGATGCAGGGTAGTATTTCTAATTCCACATTTATTTATAATTTGCATTTCAGCAAACATGATGTTAGTCTTGAACCAAGAAGAACGAGATAGAGCCAGTGAGTTTCCCAGGCACACATCATCAGTCCCAACAAAAGACTGGCTAAACTCTTGTGGATATTAAAATTACATCTAATTTGGAAGGAAATGCCAGAGCATTGAGATGTTAGACACTAACAGATGAGTATTTTCATAAATCTCCATCTAGTTTGGTATTCCAACATGATGACACAAAAAGCCCAGAATAAAATAAGCCACAGATAAAGAGACCTACTGTTGAAGCATCGACTTACAAGCTTTCTCCCAAATCTAGTCTAAAAGCAAATGTAGGGGTGATGATATCAGCACCAGATGTAGGTTTCAGAGAGGGCAGTGCAGTTCAGCATGACTGTAGGAAGAAGTAAGGAAGCCAGAGGATTTTCAGAATTCTTTCTTAAAATCATTTCTGAGGATTTCTGAGCAAGAATACTAGCTTGCTGTTCATTTTTGTTTTGCTTTGTTATGTTTATTTATTTTCCTCTGTTGAGGTGAGCAAGACATTGCATTTGTATTGTGAATAAAGATTTTACTGAAAACATAAGTATTTGATACAAAAGACTTCTCTTAAATGAAACAAAAAAGCAAAGCTCAAAATAAGGCCTAAAGAATGTTAATATATTTGAAAAAACATTACATCATTCTTAGTATTGAATTTTCAAAAATAAGTTTTTGGGTGCCATATTGTTTTGAAGACTTAAGATTTTTTGTTTTGTACTGAAGTGAATTGAAAAACATTTACAGATGCAACTTGTTTATAGATACAGACATAGGAAATGATAATATCTAATTTAAAAGGTGACAAACTTGCCACAAGCAAACTGCCAGACATGGCTACAGGGATCTATCCCTTAGATATCTGAAGACCACAAATACTGTCCCTCTACATAACTTCTGAAAAGAAGATCCTGAAATGAAGCAGATTGAGATTTTGAGCATTGTACCTTAACTCTCTCTATTAAGCTTGTAAGTTATCTGCCACTATGTAAGAGATTATTCTGTTAACTTCTGTGTCTCAAAGCTTGCTGGGGACACAGATGGACTTGTTCAAGTCCCGAGCAAGGATTGTGAAATCCTTTGTCTGAAGGACACAGATGAACAAGTTCAGGCAAGTCCTGGGCAAAGGTTGTGAGATCCTTTGTCTGGGGGATGCAGATGGACAAGGCCAGGGGCAACGAGAGCAAGATGAACTGCAGCTAAATAGCTGTGAAGTGCTCCTTTGTGTGGGCTTATCTCCGGATGATGGCCATCTCAGGAGGTACTCAATGACTCTTGCTCGAGGCCCATCCTTGTCACGTAGGCAGGAGAATAAGGAGGATAAAAGAGGAACTGAAAACCATGAGGATAGGTTTCTGACAACAGATTCCTCATGACGAACGCAGGGTTTCTGACAACAGATTCCTCATGAAGAACGGAGGTTTCTGACAACAGATTCCTCATGAAGAACGGAGGTTTCTGACAACAGACTCCTCGTGAAGGAGAGAGGAATTCCGGAAGATAGAGGGATTCCTGAAGATTGAGGTGATTCCTGCGTACTGTTGAACTCTCCTGAGCCTGCTGCCTGACTGCTGTTGCTGCTTCAAGAATTGGCTCCTCGACTTCCTCGTCTACCTGCCTGCTGCTCAAGGCCGGCCTCGCTGCTGCTCCCCATCTTCTGCTGCGTTCTGCCCGGGACCTTCAAACGCCGTGCAATGGGACCGCTGCTGGCTATCACGCTGCTGGTGACTATCCCCGCTTTACACAACTCCTGCTTCTTTTCCACCTTTTCTATCGCCCTCCTTCCCTTCCCCGTCTCCCTGATTAGGTTTAGTAATAAACTGGATGCAACAACATATGAACCGTTGTTTCTTAATCTCACACCGGGTATACAGATATTAAAGAACCTCATCTCCCTCCTATAAATTGGAGCGAGACACACTAAAATTCTGAAACTTTTCAGGGAGTCGTATTTTGACTGAGATAAAAAGCGTCTACTGATGACCTTTTGCTAGAAACCACAACAAGCTGAAGGACAATGGACTCTGAAATGGAAGCACATTTTCACATGAGATAGTTTGTACACTAGGGAAATTACAAATTGGCAATCTATTCAGGGAGGTAACGCTCAAGTGTCAAGAGAAAAGCAATGCCTTCTTGTAATCCAGTCCTAGTTTCTGCCTTCACTAAGTTTGCAGGATTATAAGCATATATGAGGACTTCTAACAGTGAGCAGACTTTATACAGAATGAAAGAGATATCCATTCAGCTGACATTCAGGCTCTCACGTAACCCAGTGAAAGCTTGAAGTAAAACCTTTCCATGGTCAACAGGCTATACGAGTGAGTGGAGGAGAGCTGGCACAACACTTGGTTGATGGGGACATGAGGTGTAGTCACAGAATACCCCATACTCCCAGAATTGCTCCTTTCACAAGTTTCAGAAATTTTCTGGCAGGTTTTCAGTGGCCATTCTCAATGTCTGTCCACCCTCAGTGAGGGCCTTCCGAGCCTTCATTCCCATCTCCTGCTGTTCTTGAACCACACAGTCCTGAGTTCTCTGCTCTTCTCCTGACATTCCTCTCTGTTGCTCATCCTCACCAAGATGTTCAGCACCTCAGTTGTATCTTTCTGCTTAAACATTTCTCAGAAAGCTTCTCTCTCCACAATGGAAAAGCTGTACTAGCAAGCAGACAGATGATAGGAGGATCCAGCAAGCCACAAAGGCAACAGCACAAGGATCCTTCCTAGGCAGGGCTGGGTGTGAGCAGCCGTGAAGAAGAAGGAGGGCTGCACAACACACAGCTGACCTCCATTCACTCTATCAGGTACTTAGATCCATTCAGATCCTTGTAGGCACACAGCTTCAACCTGGAGTGATACAGGATAGTAGGTATTCACAGAACTATACTGTTGTATACTATAACAGCTGTGTAACACTGAGAGATCAAGAAGAAAAACAAAATTTAAAAAAAAAACCCAAAAAATCAACCAAACAAAAACCAAAACTAGAAAAAAAAGCTATGGCAGGCTTGATGGAAAAAGAAAATACAAGGCCAATGGCTGAGACCGTGACACAGATTCAAACTAAAAAGAAAATATTTTTGCAATATAACTTAAACTGAATTCAGGTAAGGTGTCAATGCAAATAGTGACAACTATTTGTAGAATAAAACTATTCATGAGTGGTGGAGTTATTTGGCAATTTACAAACTCTGTATATGAAAATAACATTTCTATCCTCTCAGTGAAGAAATGTGTCAAAATTAAATTAAAATAAAATAAAATAAACAATGCGCTGAAATGCAAATAAAATAAAAAGCACAATACTATTTATTCTTTAGGAAATCTTATTCCCAAAGACCAATTTCACACTTTCTAGCTTTCTGACTGATGATCTTTTTGCATAACCGAGACTGACAGTAGTACTGTGGTCTGTTTCCTCTCTGCTGTTGCTCCTAAGAAACTTTTTCTCTTGGCAAACTTTAGTTCTCAGACCCAAGGGACCAATTGCTTCTAATTATGACAGAAGAGTCTTCATCTATTTTAATCCTCTTATTTTTGGTTTCTTCTTGAAAAATATATCAAATCTGCTTCCTTCCATATGGAATATTTCTGGAATACTGTGAGGAACAGCTAACAGTAGTCAATCCAGATATATTTAGTTTTTTAACTCTTTTTGTCCTTGCTAAAATCAAGAATAAGGTATGTGAACACAGTAAAAGTATTTTTACTTATAGAAAGGATGGCAATTTTTCCAGTTTTCATAATCTGACCCTCTTCCAATGAACATATTTATTTTATGAATCTCTAATATCTTAAACTGACAACTACCAATAGAATGCATAAACATCTTATTCAGAAGAGAAGGAAATCCACAAATGACTAAGGAATTATTATTACACTGTTCCCATCCCCCTCAGAAAAACTTTTAAGAACTTCTCTTGAGTGAACAAAGCTGTATAAAATTAGACCAGAGTTCATGCAGACTAAAAATAACTGGATAGTTCTCAAATATAAATAACTTTTTTTTTTTTTTTTTTAATTATTGAAACACTGCTTGCTAACAACCTATATTGTCTTATTTTCAACAGAAGGAATACAAGGGTTGTGTTTAAGTTCTTAATTTTCACTGGGTCTTATCTGATTAAAAAATTATCCACATAATACTAATCAAAGGTGACATTCTATTTCATTTAATATAAATTCAGCCTATAAGAACTGCAGTTTTGTGCTCATTGTTTGGGTGATTTTGAATTTGAAATGCAAAATGAACTTCCTGACAAAATAAATTGTTTATCATTTTGAGGATACAAAGCAGAAATAATTTCCTCATAACTTTAGGAAAACTCAGAACCCCTACCATGTTTTCATATACATATTGAGTTAAATCTAAGGAATAGACCTCCAAAGAAATTTTATAGGATTAAATTTCACATCAGTGGTACTGAAAATGAGAGAGTGAGAACAAGTTGGCCCAAATGCATTTCATTAATTCTTGGGAATTGGAGTATTAAACAGTTATTCACTGTATCATATGAAATTCATTTCATAGAACAAAATTGTCTCTTTCCTGCCTTTATTTTGTTCAATTCATCAGGAAAATAAGGGTGTTTATTTCTTTAAATATATATATATATATATTAAGGATTTTCTGCTTTGCCTTAATGAATCCAGCTATATTTACTATGGGCTTTGCACTTACCTTCCTGTGCTCAGTTTTCACTGAGAACATGAATTACTCTACTAGACTAACTACGTCAAAACTGCCAGCGACACTGTCCCCTGGGAGCACCCCTGAAGTCCAGGCCAAGTTGTACAGGATGGGTCACGTTTTCAGTGCAGACAGTAATGTGCTTTGAAGCACACAAGCTATATGCACCCTGAATAACACTTAGACTTAAGTCCTTTTTGCATCTCATATGATACTACCTCAAATGTGAAAGACGAGCAACAACATGACATAGCCTCCAAGATGTGGTATTTCTATAGGAGAAAGCTGTTGACATACATTGCATATGTTGAAGTTTGAAGTAACATTGAGAAGTAACCAGAATCTGTTGGGGTAGTACTAAAGGCAGTGGAGGGCATGGAGCATGGATTTTGTCCACAGCAACTATGAGAAATCCTTACTGGAGCAATGCACTTCCTGAGCTACATCGCAGAGGGAGATCTGACTAATTTGTTCCAAACAAAAATTTAAGAGAACTGACATATGCAGGATGCATTACAGAAGATGGGATCTGAAGAGAAAACAGTAAATTTACTGTCAGTTTGTCTTACCTAATGGCTGCCTGCTTCTTCAGAGATGAAGATAGAATGTCCAGTGTCCAAAGAGAATATGTGAATTTGATTCTCACCATGCCAAAACACTGGTATTGTGTAACGCAGTCTGTATCATCTTTCACAATCCCTTTGTATGTTTCCACTTTTCACATTAGATCTATAAAAAAAATCAAGAGATTTGCAAAAAGGCTTCTGTTGCCCAGTGCTTTCCTATGCTTGAGGGAATCTCTCATAAAAATTTCTGAGATAGCCCAAAGATAGTACAAAAGCAGTCTTGCCTGTAAATGGGAAAACTAATTTTAATTTTATTGGGTAGACCTAGATACATAAAAGAGGTGTTTTGTCAAATTAGCTTGGTTTTATCTAACTACAGTATGTTTACTTTACTTCTAGATGTCTGACAAAGCAAGGGAGTGAAAGCTATTCAAGAGGATTTTGGACAAAAAAAGGGGATGTAAATAGCCACCCTCATCCTTACCACAGCCTGGCTCGGCACCTTCTGAAGGCTTCTGTCAGTAAGCCAAAGGCTCCAGAGCCAGCTGGCTGTCACGAGAGTGCTGGCATTGTTCATACCTTGGGTCCCTAAATCATATTGCTGGAGTTAGATTTCTTATCTCAATCCTTGCATAAAGCAGGGGCAGCGCTGTGCCTGGGCCCCTGAACTCCTCCAAATTTCCTTTGATCTCAGCTCAGTCCTTCTTGTAAATGCTCAGATTGTCAGGATTTGAGGTTAGGCAGGATCTTTTTCATAAGCACGAGCCCTTAGATTATGTGGTAAAATGGATGCAACACCAGCTCCTGCTCAGTCTCCAGAGCTCTTGACTCCATAATTCACATCCCCTGACCCACGCCCCATCTCTATGTAGGTCTGTGTCTTCTCCATGGGGATGAACTGGTGTTTGTGCAAGAGGATCAACCTTGCCTGTCTTTGAGCCATGTTTTCTGTTTTCCCCAAAATAGACTGTGGTTTCCATTATTTTTCTGTAAGTCAGCATTTCTCTCAGGAAGGGCAGTCCTTCTCAAGAGGCAGCATTAAGCCTCATTAGGTTGGCTCTGCATTGTCTCTGTTGTTGTTTTTTTTAGTTTTGGTTTTTTTTTTACAACACTTAGTAGAAAAAGAAAACAAGAAAATTTTATAAAAATTCAGTCTATGAACAAAATGCAGCATTTTTTATTTTTCTGCATGACTGCATGAGGCAAACTGCAATTACAAGAAAACATTAGGCAGGTATCCTGAAATAGTTTAAAACCTTTAAAAATCAAATTTATTCTCGCCAGACCTAGTAATCACAACAGTTCCTTCTTCTATACTTCCTTCCACTTCTGTTAAAAACACAATATCTCAGTTGGCTTTATCAAGAACTTGTAAGCTAATTCAAAACCCTGACATGAAAAATTCTACTGCAACACAAAATATCATTAGCTTTGAACAATACTTTATTAAGTGGGCATCTTGCATTGCAACTGTTTTATTAAATCAGGTTGACAGCAAACGGAGGCCCCTTAAAGGGACAGAGGTTGTTGGCCTCTTCACAATGAATTGAGGCAGTGTTATATCACTTCAGAACATGTCTTTGGAGAAATCAATCTCATTTTACACCACACTGTAATTGCCAGCAATCACATTTGGGTGCTTTTTATTCATGTATAGACTCATACAGCAATTAAGCAACAGAATCATAACAATACGTACAAAAGAATTATAATCATGAATGTTTCTTTAAACTGAAAGGAAGAGACTTATTTGTTTGCTTTTTTTGGTCTGCTGGACAACACAATGGTGGGAGCCAGTTTATTGCAACCTTTCCCACAGGCTTGCCCTAGGGAATAACTTTCTATAAAATCCCAATCATGTGGCATACAGAAATAGAATGTGGTGCCTTTTTTAACTTTAAAATTATTACACCAGACACCCTACTACAAATGAGTTAGAACAAAACTGGCTCCTGTAGTGTGATCCCAATTTCTCTGAATACATCCCTATGCTTTCATAATGGAATACTGAGTAAAAGTGGTACAGCTGCAAAATGTACAAACAAAGAATAAGGAGATGTGGCATTCTCAGTATTTTTTAAGTGTCCTAAATGGAAGTGAATTTTAAAATATAAGCAGTTATTTTACTTTGGCTTTTGTGATTAAGCCTCTTACAGTCACCCTTTCTGAGACATAGAATACTCGTTCTCCACCTGTAATGTTTAATGTGTTGCAAAAAAAGTAGAGAAAATATTTATATAGCATCACAAAACATCCATCAACACAGTGGCATGAAGTGTATACAATCGCCAGAGCAGCCTGTAAGGAACACAAAACCTAGCCAGACCCCAGAGATGTTAATGTAGATTCCTCAGGATTCTGTAGATCGTCTCCTGAAGCTGCAGAAATGCTAGTGGCTTTAGATAATGCAGAGAGCTTGCCAGGAGTCGGTAGGGGGATGGGAGAGAAAAACTCTTTTCACACAGGAAGGTTAGGTGATATATTCAAAGTGACTTTCATCAGCATAAGGTTTTTACAGCCTCCTAAGACATTCTGAGTAATCCCCACAGATCACAGATTTTCTCTGCATTTAACTAAGAGATAATCGAATTGCAGCTCTCTCTCTCCAGTGTCATTCTGCTTGCTCTCGCATATGCAAATCGCTTTCTGCCTGAAGTTCTGCAGAATCTGCTAGGACCTTGTAAGGGAGGAAAAAGGCACAAAACAGAGGAAAAGCAGATGGAAAAGTGGAGGCAAGTTTCGCATAGGGTGCCACATCTCATTTCTGTGCAGCATATTTATGCACAAGCCGCTAAGCTCAGGGTTGCAGCCAAGTGTTCAGGCACACTGTGATGGATGTGGAGATCAATTGTTTGTGAAGGCAGAAAGGGTTCTAACCCAAGCTGATACTTTTTAGTTAAACAGATTATGTCAATTTTTTTTTTTTTTTTTTTTTTTGCATAACCAAAATGTTTGCAAAAATTACCTGCTTGTATGTTACAGTCCTTTCTTGTTCAGAAATGCACATCTAAGCTGTGCCAACGTTGTTTGCTGCTTTTTATTTTCTATAAAATCCAAGACTTTAATCACAACACTTTATCAGCACCTATTTTAAAGATACACAAATAATTTTACAAAAACTGTCTCCCATAGCCTGCATAGACAATTGAGCCCTATGGAATAACTAAAGAAAGTTCCATATAGATAACCAGAAGTAAATAATGTTTTAAGTAAATTAAAATTTTAAGTAAACATTAAATTTCAGTAGAAACTCACTTTGTTAACATATCTTGTCACTGTGTATAGTGCATTATGGTATCACACTATTGCTCAAATAAATCCATTTTGAACCCACAATTGCCAAAAGGAATCATTAATGTAATGTCTGTTCAAACTGCCGTTCAAAAACCAGAAAAAAAAAAAAAAAAGAAAAAGAAAATAAAAAAGAAAGCTGTAGTGTTAATACAATAAATATGTCAGTATAAAGTATGTTTGTCTAGTCCTTTATTTCCAGAGAAACTCGGGGTCAGCGAGAAGTAACATTCATTGACTTTACAAGTAGGAAATGTCCTTTCCCTACAGTGAATGACTTAGCTACTGGCTCAACACACCATGAAAATAATCTTTCATTTGCTGTATGGAAAAATAAGATTAGTCCTGGATCATACCCAAGAGACATTAACTTTTCCAGGTTAGATAAAACAGACACTTTTCTGGTGGCAGTTAAGTTGAAATTTTGCCCAAAATCATGAGTCTTGCAGAGGGAATTTTCAATCTGTTAAACCTCAGCAGGAGAATTATGGTATTTGTGAAATAGGAATTCAGGATTGACTTGCAATGGAACAAAGTCAGGCTGCATGAGAAGAACGCTTCAGACAGGAAGACTGTCAGTTTCCTAGCTAACATCTTGCAGGTGGAATGGTCCTCAGACGCTAAAATGTTGGGTAAGTATAAGCTGTTGATTTTCACTCCTGAATAATCTTTGCAACCAGTGTTGTATATTTGTATTTGGTAAAAAACATTTCTTCTGTTTGTTTTTATGTAACCTGACATAAAAGGGGATTTAACTGTGTTGCCTGACCTCAGATCATTCCATGCTTATTGATATGCAGAGCTTAAAAGCAGATCCAGGTCCAGGTTGTCAATGTTGTGTTCCCTCGTGCATTTCATCAAAGGACTGAAGAGCACTAAGAGCATCCTTTCAGTTAACATGAAAAAGCTGACTTTAAAGCTGCTAATGTAGATGTCAGAAAAGCAAACATACAGCAACCAAATAAACAAAACAAAACAAAAACACCTCAGCATCTTCCAGAGAGGTTGTGATTTAATTTGACATGTATGAAAGGATCATTCCTTCCCTGAACTGCATCTCTACTTCATTGTGATGAACATAAATATTATTGAGTATCAGTGCAAGTTAATCTATCAATTAAATATAATTAAAGTGCTGCCAGTGGTACTTACATTGTATTTAATTTAAATTTCCCTTAATTATACTGCTCTGCGGCACACCTCATGCCTTCTTTAGGACTACAACTCTTATATTTTGACAGTTTTTCCTTCCTTTTTTTCTGTCTGGTTTGCCTGTACAGGTTTTCCCTCTGTTGCTATAAAAATTGTTATGATTATTCATCTCACGCAGGTCTTTCTTCGTTTGTTTTTTGTTGTTTTTAATCAAGAAGTATCTTCTGTTTGTAAGTGACTAAAATATAATATTCCATCCACCTTTTTTTCTATAATTTTTACTATTTAATTGCCATGATACTGAAAATCTGTGTGTGCTGGCTAACTTTTTGCCCCTTGATGCTCACTGCCCAGAGAGTAGTGTGTCTATCTGTGCCTTGTCATTGCTCTCTAAGAACAAGACTTGAGGATGTTATGAAGTGTTCTCAGATGGAGAAGAGATTCTCCTTACCCAGACCAATGTACAGGACAACGGTTTCACTTGACAAAGAGTGGGAAAGAGAAAGGGAAGATAGGTTCCCTGAAATCAAGAAAACAGACATGATGTCTGTGCAATAATATTTTCTTATTGTCAAATATGAAAATAATTTTCTTTCAGAAAATACAGATGATTTTGGCCCTGACAGCCAGTACATACTTAACATCACTTCAAGGACTTCCTGCCCCACTGGAAAACAAACAGAAAACAAAAGAGAAAATATTTACATCTAGACCAGGCCTTCTTACTGGCCAGAACCTATTAGTCAAAGTACAATGAGAATGCATCGAGAAAAGACACCCTTTCCTACTAGGACCATCTGGACTATCTCAAAGCTTTTGAGATTTATGTACCCAGAGGGCCTCTTCATGCTGCAGTCTGGGCAGATTGCCCAAAGGAAGTCAGCATACGCATGGAGACAGGGTTCCTGCTTGACCTTTCAAGGTAGCTGAGGAATAAAGTTTCAGCTATAGCAATAACCTATGGCCAAAGAGCAGTTAACAAAATTAAGTGTTGTTCCTCCTCTGCCTTCATAATAATTAATTATAATTATGAGCTATAATAGTGGACAGTGGGGTATCTATGAAAACAAATCAAGAAAGATTGATCATTTGGAAATAACAGAAATGGAGAATCTTTATTGACCTTTGGACCCATCCTGTCAGAAACCATTCCCAGACCCTTCCTTCTCTCCAGTCTGTGGCAACAGCTGTTGCTTCAGGTCAAGGTGCCTGTGCCAGCATTACTGCCATTGTGACTGCAAGCCAAGGCTCAATGCAGGCAAGGGTTTTTAAAGAGTTACTTAAGTAGTGAGTCCATGAGAATTCCTTCTGCATGTATAGAGTGGGCAGGAGAACTGCTTTGGTCTGGCTAGACTGAAAAATATGTCAATAAAACAAAGTGACCGGTAGAGTCCAAATCCCATACCTAGAATCCTTTACAGTCAAGGGAAAACAAGGCTTTCATTCTTTCACAAAGTTATGCAGCATGATTTTGTCATGTCCCAGTGAAAAGAAGTGCTACTGGGAGGATGCCAAACAATAAACCTTTAGAAGGAAGCATTTTGCTATTACTGGTGGAAGTTCTGCTCAGGCTAGTGGACATTCCTTTTGGTGTGGTGTATCAAAAATATGAGGCCTACAGATACTCTCCTTTTCCACAAAAGTTTCAGAAGATTAAGTGATCTCCTCTTGTCCCCTCCCTTCTCTGCAGTGAGATGCATTTCATTTATATTTCTAAATATCTCAGAGATATATATGCATTGTCATAAATTTCCCCTCTATGGACATTTTGCCCTCAGAACACCTTGTATAGGCCTATTGGACCATGTCCTGTTTGAGACGGAAGAATTTCCTCTTTTATGTTCGTTCCCTATCTCTTCCTTATCTTAACCTCCAAGTAATTGTACTTGTCTTTGATCTTGCTGCACAAGTGCTTTCTCCTACATCTAGTAGTGCTTTCCTATTCTCATATAATACAGTTTTCTGTCTGATCAGAGGTGAAAATAACTGTGAAGAGCCTTTCAGCCATTTATATTTTCTCTTCCCACTGGAAAGAATATATGTGCCTCACTGAAGACAGAGAACATGCAGTGTGACCATTAGAGATGAATATTAATAGATACAAGCAGTGATTCAAAACTGTGTATTCATTGTCCAACCTGTTCTAACTATTCACCTCACAGTATTCGTGCTATGGCACCATTCCTACTCTGGCAGCATTTGGCATCTCTCACACTTTTGCAGGTACTTTGTCACTTCCATGATCCAGTTCGATTTGCAGAACTATGAAACTCAGGAGAAATCAAGGCCTTGCACTTCAGCTGAAGATCGTATCACATAGTGAATTTCTTAGATCATATCAGGCTTGCCAAAAGGAACAGAACAAAGCTCAGTGCTGGATCGCCTCTTTACTGCATAAGCTGATCCAGCACATTTTCCTGATCACAGAAGGAGAAGTGGCAGTTCCCTATTTACATTGCAACAGCATCTGGTACTGCAATATTTATTGTAGTTAATAGCAGACTTCTTGAATAATGCATTACAAAGCACTGCATATAGATTCTGTGTACCATCCAGTACTTTCTGTCTAACTGCTGAAATCAAGGGAGGTAAATAAGATGACTGTGTTGTTTTAATTTTAAGATGTAATTTTAAGATTAAAGAAATTACTATAAATTCAGTCCATATACTTTTACTTGGGTAAACTGAAAATAATACATGTCTTTCAGTGCATTTCAGGAATATTGTTTATATGGAATGGCTACTTGTACATTGTTATCAGGTGTATAAAAGGCAGGATTTAAGAGGTTGACTTAAACAATAAAAGTAATAATTAGAAGTCCAAATGAATGTGGCTAATCTTCTAAAATCCCACTCAAACGTGTATTTTTTTCAAGACATGTAGGAAAAAATAATCTACTCTGCTTCTGTATAGACCAGTCAAGTCACAAATATATCATATAGCATTTTAATCCCCAGTTGCATGATCAGTAGGATGGTTATGCAAATAATCTTTTGGATAGCTGACAGTTTGAGCACTCCAAGTTCTATGCAAAACAATACACAGTACAAAAATTTGGTGCCCTGTTGAGAAAGACTTCTTACGACAGGGAGTAGTAGCTGTGTGGTTAACATTCACAACAGCTACCCAAAATAGTAAAATACTCACAGTCTATGGTAAAATTTTGACTGAATGTAATTTGAGATTTCCCAGTACCTGAGTGCCTAGACTAAAAGACAAAAAGTTGCTTACATTTCCAATGATTTTAGCTACTAACCAAAGAGTTGTCCATAATAATTGTAAATGTATCACCCTATATCTAAAATTCAAATCTGTTAAGATTAACAGCTGAACATGTAGAAGCCTTGTAGTTCAGAAAAATTAGAAACAAATTCCAGAAATGGAAGATAAAAGTAAAAGAAATTTTGGGCCAAAGGTATTTAACTGAGATTGATAATGTTGATAATTATGTTTTCTTTAATAAGCTTCTTAAAGTGCTTTTAATCCGATTAAAGTAAGAATCCTGTTAAAAATCTTTTCTGATTACTCAATAGTTAATTAGAAATGTAAGAGTGACTGGAAATGAGATGATCTCATTGCAGTGCACGTGAATCATTTAGTAGAAAACACGTTGCAAAAAATAAAAAATTTTTATCTAAACCCACTTGCAAATATATATTGTTTATTTTTCCTAAGAATGATGGCTATATCTGTCACTGAACTTAGGCTCTGAGAGTGAAGGAAAATGCTTCTCCCTGAAAGTGAGAGCAGTGACTCTCTTGAAGCAAAAATTAGAACTTGACTTCTCACTTCCTGTGCAAGTATTTTAATCACATCAGGAAGAAACTCTTTCCTATCATTTTATTTCTACAGAAAAGAAGAAGAAGGAGAAGAAGAAGAAGAAGAAGAAGAAGAAGAAAGACAAGAAAAAAGTAAAGGAATCAATAAACTAATTTTGGGAAGAATCTGAGATTAGAAAACCAAATTAGTTGTGCACACCTACTAGGTTGGCCCACATTAGTCTCATTAGTTTTTAAGAAATCCATTCCAGGAAACATTTAGACAGTTAACTTGGTTAGGATGATACAGTAAGCTCACATCATAATAATCTTAAATATCCCTAAGAAATCATCAGGCTAAACTGGGAGAGAGAGCATCTATTTAGTGACTATTTCATGGCTGGGTTGCTACTGAGCATTTCAGATGATATTTTGCTGCTTGGGCACATATAACTTTAGTTAAGCTGCCCCATGATTTTTGCTACCTCCTGAAATGCTACATTCCTTAATGCGTCAATATACTGAGTAATTTTAAAATATAATAGACAAGTTACACAGTTCACAACATGGGGAATAAACTTGATGGGTCAGGGATGAATATCCATCCCATCCATTTGAGAAGAAGCAGGAGGGAGGAGCATATCTCCAGCCATGAGGGTAAAGCCAAACAGCCTTTATGTTTGGGGATTCCTTTGGTACACTTTCTCAACTGGACTATGAATCAGATTAATGACAGACAGGCTAAGTTGTAATCTCTTCCAGATCCTGTGGGGAATTCTCAGCATCCTAAGGTGCCCTGTTTTTAACAAATGTTCAATAATATATTATATATATATATGAAGCAAATTCATTATTATATATATTATATATTATATATAATATCATTATTATATATATATATATTATTATTATATATATATCATTATTATATATATATATATGAAGCAATTCAAATATATATATTATATATATATATGAAGCAAAGGGCCTGAATGTTTGTTGCTATAATTTGGCACAGTTCCATCTATTCAAGAGCGTATAGCTGATTTACACCAGATAGAAGCACGGACCAACAAACTACATCACAAAAATGAGGCTCTCTTAAACATAACAGGCTTGAGTCCACAACTAGGGAGGCCATTATCCCTATTATTTCTTTGAAATGCCTGTACTCAGGACTTCCATAATATTTGGAAAAGTTACAGAATTCCTGAAGCCTCCCCACTATTTAGAGTCCTGAGAGAGAGAGTTCCCAGAAGCTCACAAAGAATATTGAGGTTGAGTCTTGAAATTGGGAACGTCTGTACTGTAGGTGCACTGGGAGCTAGCATAGATGAGCGGAGTCTTTGTCAGCTGTCCCAATGATATAAGTTGACTGGTTAAAAGTCACATCTAGCTGAGACTATCCTGACATTTTATCTGCAGAATAGGTGAGCCGCTAGGCTTCAGCTTTAAGCAACTAGATGAGATTTGGATACTGGGCTGTATTATTTAGGAATGCAACTTTATTTTGTCAGAGGCAGGTACCTAGACCTGTCAGGCATCCAAAAGAGTAGTGTTCCTGAATTAAAAGGAGGATTTACAGCAGTAATAGCCCTTCTCATTCCCATTATTTGAAAAAGCAACCATGTCCAACCTGTGGTCCATGGGCCACATGTAGACTAGGACAGCAAGTAATGAGGCTCACCCCCTGCTGCCACACCACATGGCAGGAGCTCTTCCCTGTTCAGAAGTATTGTGTATTTTACATGTGGCCCAAGACAATTACTCTTCACTCAATGTGGCTCAGGCAAGCTATAACATTGGATGCTCATGTGATAAAGCTTAAATCTTATGTTACAGTATGCTGCTGGGGAAGTTATATCATTTCTTTGATAAATCATTTCAAGAATTTCTCTGATAAATCTACGCTTGCTTTTGCTTAGCGAAACCCATCCCTTCACCCCACTTCAGCAGCCATGAGCTAAAGAAGAGGAATATACCTGCCAGCTTCCCCTGCTTTCCCCCTAGCTTTGATCACTCATCCCTACAGAGCTCTAGTAGAAAGAGTAAAAAACTGTGCATGTTTCCCACATGGAATGTCATAGCAGGCTGAGACTGCACTTGCAATCCTAGCAATATGCAATCAACTCTGACTGTATTTTGGAAGGGCAGCACTTTTTGGAAGAGAGCATGAGTATTTCTGTAGAACATATTTATATTTCTTTTCTTTTTGGCCAAGAAAGTGAATATAAAGTAAATTCCATTCTCTTACTATAAGAATTTGGAACATTTTGAATGTGTGATGGGTTCCAGAAGTCAGAAAGACAGTGTACAAATGTGTGCATTACAACACTGCACAGCAGTGCTGAGGGACTGTACACAGAGGTGAGTTTCAGACTTGCTGCAGATCAGTGTTGGTACACTCCTTCTCTGGTTAATGGAAAGAAAAGAGCTACTTCAGGGGTACAATTCAGAACATCTTAGAATTTCTGAATTGACATCTCAGAGAACTTTCTTTTAATTTCTTCCTAATATTTCTAAGAACCCTCCCTGTTTATTGGAGGGAGATTTCACACACACACATACACAAGCAAAAAAAAAAACAACATGAAAACAAACAAAAAAACATATATATATATATATGTATTTACATATATATATATATATACATGATTACTCTTTGTCCTGTTCACTCACTCCATCAAAAAATCCCATTCATACTGAA
>NW_024962335.1:4953191-4993168 GCF_019238085.1 Lagopus leucura | reverse complement strand
GAGAAAACAAAGACCTATCTGTCAACAGTTGCTAGTGACCCTAATACCAGAAAAAGTCATATACATTTCCACTCTGGGCATCTTAGTCTTACCATGTGGGAAAGACAGAGAAATCCACTTTGCTTTATCCAATAGCTCAGTGAAAGGAAGTTTAACATTGAAGATATGTGAGATCTACTTTTAAAAACTCACTATCCTTGCAAGTTATTTTACTATTGCTCTTGATGCTATCATATCCCTGGAAAATTTTAAAAGCAAAGCAGTAAGGGCTCACTTTCCTATCTTATTAATCCATTGTTTTTTGAACAAAACAGAACAAATCTGAACTGGGAAAAATTCCATCCATTGTACCTACGTTCTATAGCTTAAGTTCACTTTCCTGAGACATTCATTTAATCAGTCATTTCTTAATGATTCTATGACATGGGAATTAGGCAGAGTAAAGATTTAAAATCATATCTCTGACTTACTAAGTACATGTCTGTACATGACTCAACCTGGGAGTTTGCTGTTGAACAAATGACTACCAATAACATGCTATAGAAATACTTATTATAAAAATGTAGATATGAAGCTGCACATACATTTTTTTTTATAATTAGATTACAGTATCTATATATTTGTTTACTCTTCCCCTGACACTTCCATTGGTGGCAGGGATTGTTCATCCCCAGGTGCAGGACTTTGCATTACTTGTTGAAATTCATGAGGTTCCTGTTATCCCATGCCTCCAGCCTATAGCTGGATAGTAGCATGACCTCACAGGTGAGTAGCTCCTCACAGTTTTGAGTCATCTGCAGAACTGAGGAGGGTGCCCTCTGCTTCATCATTCAGATCATCAACAAAGATGTTAGACAGGACTTGACCCAGTTCTGATCTCTTAGGAACTCTGCTCGCTTCTGACTTCCAGTTAAACATTGTGCCACTGATCACCACTCTCTGACCCTTTCAACTAGTTTTCAGTTTGCTTCACTGTCTGCTCATCCAGTTCATACTTCAACAGTTTCTCTGTAAGAATTCTGTTCAAAACCATTTCAAATTCCCTACTAGGTCCAGGCAAATAATATTCACTGCTCTTCTCGCATCTACTCTGCATTTTGTGGGGAACCAATTAACTTTGAGTAGAGATCACACAGCAAAATATGAATCTTCAAAGCTGAAAATAGCTGATAAGACTGGAGCTGCCTCTACAATGTGGAGGCAGCTGCAATCAGTGTCTATGAATTTGTAATAAATACCACTAAGAGCTTCAGATTCTTCAGATCACGTTGATTTACTGCACAGAAGTGGCAAGTATGTAATAATTGGCTAATTATCATTGAGATAAAATATATCTCTGTTTCTTCTGTTTGATCTTGGAGTTCGCTCCTGAGGCATAGCTGTAGTTGGGATGCAATAGGATTATGGGATCAGACCCTTGATGTTAGTTAAGACCCAAATTTAAGAATCTCACTACACTATATCTATTACCTAATCCAGTTCTTGGTGCACTACGCAGCAACTCAACTTCTCTGAGCACTTATAGAGAGAAGCCTGGGGATTTTTGATGTAGCAGTATGTACTTAATTTTGCATGCAAATACATAAGACACAAAGCACTGAAGTCTCCTTGTCATGGAGAACTAATTTTGGCAGCATCTTCCAAAGAAAAATCTACATCTATATTCTCAAAAGAATAACTGAAAACCATAAGAATATCATGAAAATTCTTGTAGACTTTGACTCCTCAGAAAAATGTTATTACTGTATTCTCCTTGTATACTTATGCAAACCTCACAGATGTCTACATTTTATAATACAGAGATATATTTTTAGCCAATCTATCATCTGTGTCTCACTGCACAGAGCAGCTCTACACAGGCTGCCACTTGCATGAAACCTCTAAGTGTATCTGAACCATTAGAAGTGTTAATATTTAAATTCACAATCTCATTTGCCTTCAGGGCTTTGCGGATGCTAATGCCAAGACATAGTATGTATAAAAGACGATATGCTATCACCTGAAAAATAGTTCCATGAGGTAAAGACATCATTTGTTGTTTATTAGTGGATATGTTTAAGTACTGCAAGAAAGAACTACATGACGAAGTCTAAGCTAACTTTAAAAACATGTTGTCACAAAGAGGAAGTGTCACAGTCCTACTAATGTGCTGTTCTGTCTTGGCCCTGGTGTGCCATTTCTCAGCCAAGATAATTTGCTTGGATGCAGTCCTGTTTGTAGCACCATCCAAATTAGACTGTTCTGTGCTAGTCTGGACATCTCTGTGATATTCCACTTTGTTGAGTGTTGGTCACTTTTGGTCAATTGTTTGAATGTAAGCCTTTGGTTGGTCTAGCTGTCTTTGAACAGAAAATTCAGATGCTTACACAAATTAAAAGTCCAGAGGAGGACCACCAAGACAACAAGAGGGCTTGAGCACCTCTCCTATGAAGAAAGGTTGAGGGAACTGGGCTTGTTAAGTTGGAGAAGAAAAGGCTCTGTGGAGACTTCACTATGACCCTCCAATACTTCAAGAGAACATATTAACAGGAGGGCAAATAGCTGTTTACAAGTGTGCATAGTGATAGGACAAGGGGGAATGGTTTTAAACTGAGACAGGGGAGGTTTAGGTTAGATATTAGGATCAAGTTTTTCACACAGAGGTTGGTGACACACTGGAACAGGTTGCTCAAGGAGGCTGTGGATGCCCCATCCTGGAGGCATTCAGGGCCAGGCTGGATGTTGTTCTGGGCAGCCTGGTCTGGTGGTTGGCGACCCTGCACAGAGCAGGGGGGTTGAAATTAGTTGATCATTGTGGTCCTTTTCAACAGATGACATTCTATAATTCTATGATTCTATGATTCAGAAGTGGATGAAAAATACTAATCCTTTCTGGACGGTTTGTCTATAATGGATGTATTTTAAGTAAGGGTTTTTCTCCCTTTCAAGGATGTTTATTGAACTACTCAGATATCTAGGGTGGCTAAATCTGGTCTGGAAGGAATTTAGGGAAGGACTTACATGAGTCTTGTGGTATACATTCAGAAACACTTTAGTATTCTATCTTAATATATGACTGCAAAGCCAGGTAAGAGATATAACAGCTTCAAAACCCCAAATTTATGTGGGGATAAATCTTAGTCTCATCTTCTCTTAACAGTTATTTAAAGGATTTAAAAATGCATAAGGTGTGGGTTAGCTCTAAAAAACTGCATTTTTAGATTTAAGTGTAGATAAAAATGATCCCACAAGAAAATCTAGGAATAGGGAGAAGTTCATTTATCCTATCTAAGAAAGCTGCTAAATGAAAAAAAAAAATGTTTTGGCCTGGGATTCTGCCTTATTTGGTGCAGAGGTGAAGAAGGTATGCATTTGGAAATAGTTTTGGTTAGGAGGTAATCTGGAAAATGTAAGGTTTTGTTGTCTGTGATTCCCAAAAGGAAAAAAAGGAGAGCTGGGGAGCCAAGAAAGGAAAAGTATCTTCTTTCTTCAGTCTACTTTCTCTAATAACCTGTTGGTGATAAGACATTAAGGATATTGCTTCCTGTCTTTTCAGACTGCTAGATTTTCCCTTACCCCTACAAAATTCAAAGGGCATTCATTATTTATAGAGAACTATCTTAACCATAAGAGCTAGAAAAAAAAAAACAAAGCTGAAGAAGTAATGTGCTGTTGTTGTTGTCTTGCACTGATAGGAAGGTATTTGTCTAGCTCTAAGAAACATTTATTTAAGAGTTGTTTGTCTGATAAAACTATATCTGATGTGGTTCAAATGTACTTTGTTTTGGAACAGAACTCTGATTTCTTTAAGCATCTGTAAAAAATTTTTGTGTATGAGAATCAACACATATATCTGAAACCATTTTTAAACTCCTGAGTACAAAATGAGAAATGCAGTATAATTTTACCTCAAGAAAAGCACTCATTCCTTCTTAGGTAAATCCTTGGGAAAATCTATTTCAGCTAATATTTCAACTATCCACTTTATATTTCTTTATTGTTTTGAGTCTGAGTTGTCAAAATTTCCTGAGATACAAAATCCCATAAATCTGCTGATGATTCTTTGGCAACTGCAATTTCCAACTCACCCCAAATAGGGCACTACGCTACCCAATAGAAAAGTATTTATTGACAGCTAAAACCAGCGACTGAAATCATCATTCTGTGAGCAGACTAGAGAAGAACAGCAGATTAATCTCTTCTATAATTCTAACTAGAACTCAGAATAAATGCATGTATCTTTTCTCTTGTTGGCAATTCTAAATAAAATAAATTTTCAAATTTTTCAGTGTGTGAATGCTTATGGGTGGATTATTAGTATATAAATCTGAGTAATTTATTGCATGCTGTATTTATAGTTTTTAACTGTGTAATATTTGAGTAGAGGAGTTATTTTGTATATATCAGCATTGGCTTATCGTCCCAAGGCTGGATTCATTACTGAATACAAATATATACGTTGCTCACTCTGAAAGTAATGCCTCCTATTTATTTCTATGGAAATAACAATAAAAGACAAAGAGCACAATAACACTATTTAATAGAGCAAATTCTCAGCTACAAAACACTATTTCTCAACATAGTCATCACCATTAGCTACGCATTTTCACCAGTGATGAATGAAAGCCTGCATACTATGCTATTAAAAATGTGCTCCAGCAGACATGACCTGTTATTTCACAGCTGCAATGTCATTGCTGAAACACACCACCCACCCCCTCACTGTGCTCACATCCACTGTTTGGTATCCATGAACATTCAGCAAGTATTGAGGAATGTCAGTGGGTGCTATTTTTCTGCATGGACCATATGCACTTCCATGTCAGGCACCATTTTGTCAGGCCACTCTACTGCCATGTGCGTCATGAAAACAAAATGTAATGGAATAGTGGTAGGAAGGTTCAGCCTCTTCTGCCATACAAACAATATCTTCCTTATCTTCCTCTGATAATAAAACATAACAAAATAGGAGGCATTACTTGTGAAGCAACACACTGCTATACAGATATTGTCTTAAACAATCAAAATTCTGCTTTTGATTACAGTACTCTGTCATCACCTGGATGTAGAGTCTTAACTTGAAAAACTGCATGCTGCAAAATGTCCTGCATTTTCTACAATTGTTCAGTCGGCTAATATGGGTGCTACCACGTCCATCAGCCACCTCCCATTCCCTAGCCTCTGGAACTGGACATCATTCTGTACGCATCTTTTCTTTGCAGTTCTCCTCATCTGATCCACAAGTGCTGTAAACTCAAGTTTTCTCTGCCTGCTCTGTTGATATTAACTCCTATTATGTCAAATGCGAGTGATTTTCTCCTTGTTAGTCTTTATCCAAGACACTAGGAACGCGTGATCTCTCAATATTTCAGTCTGAAAACAATGTTTTTTTTTAATATGTCAGTTTTTCTTTCTTTCTTTCTTTTTTTTTTTTTTCCATTCTTCTGGCTCTCCACATGCAAATTCCACGCCAAATATTTCTATTACTTCTGGTTCTTGTGAGGTTTTCTAGGTTACTCACAAAGAGGAATTTGTAGTAATATGGAACTGTATCTGTTCCTTGTTTTCAGATCAAGTCAGTCAATCTTATTTTAGCCTTAAATTATTTTGACCAAGATTTTCATTAGGAGTGAATAACAAATAATTATTTTTATTAAATTCTGGATATAAATTGTGCCACTTCTTCAGTCACAGGTTTTCTGACTTGGATGCAAACTTCAAAAATAAAATCCATAAAAATACTTTCCAAGGGTGTCACTAATGCATTTCTGCTGTAATATTTATAGGGAAGAAAGTAACCAGCAGGGATGAAGGATGTGTGTTCTGTTTTTGGCCTTTTTCCAGAATTCCTAATCACTTTAGAAACTTACGAAATATTTGGATGACTTCCATTTCATTTTACTTTATTCTTCTGTGAATTTTATTCATTAAGACTTATTATTTAACTATGATGTCTTCATTTCCTCTTCAGATTGATCTCTTCTGCTTTCTTTATTTCTTATCCAAACAAACAAACAAATAATAGATGAATGCAACACAGCCAGATCTCACCTTTCTTTATGGAAAGCTAAAGGACGCTTTACATTTAAAATTTTTATTATATACTTTTCTATTTGCTTTGAAAGAATGAAAAAGATCATGTTTTCACAGATATTCCCAAGTTTGTCTGAGGCTAAATGAGGTGACAAAACCAAATAGTGATCAGCAACGTTGATCTTTGCTGCAGTATTTGCACTGAGATTAAATTGAAGTGTTTGTCCTTCACTTGTACGAATGCCAAAATTCTGTATTTCAGAATACAGAGAAGCTTCTAAGTCTTTAAACTTCCATTTCTGTCTGCATATGCAGTCTGGCTGCATAACGACTTAGGGAAAGCATGTTCAATAACTCCGCAAAATATTCTGTATTTGACAATATCTGTCCATATTGTTAAGTGGGTTTGATTGAATAGCATAACAAGTTCGCATCTCAGATGAAAATTTCTCATTTTGTTTTGTGATATCTCACAAAAATATTTTTTTAAAAAATCACAGGCTTCCTTCAGCTCTATCATTTTTCATTAGCCAGATCAGATAGCACAACACGAAACCATAATACTGTCTTCTCATCAAACAGATGCTTATTAAAGGTTTACAGCAAGTACTTTTCTACTGACACAAGAAGATTCCTGCAGGGAGAGGGCTGTAGTCAAATGCTCAATTTGGTTATAAATAAAACATTCAAATAACAGTTCTCCATTCTTGACAGATCTACTGATTTCCTGATTTTTTGGCAGATTTGTTGTGGCAGATGTGCTCAGCAGTTCTGAAAGCTATGCTTATAGCTACTTACAGATTTTTGGATGCTGCTGTTTCTGCTAAGTTATTCAATTTAGAACTGGAAACCCACATTTTATAATAAAATTTGATGACATCTGTCACAGCTTGATTACTTACATTGAGGTATTACCTTGAGTTCCTTAGTATGAATACCAGTGTTACAGTCTATGTGTAATACTGCCATCTATCCAATGTCTAGCATCAATTTACTATGAAATGTTGAAACAAAAAAGACTCCAACTGGAAATAAGAACTGATCTTTTCACCGTGAGGACAGTCAGCCCATGGAACAGGTTTCCCAGTGAGGTCTGTGCAGTTGCATTATTGGAGATTTTAATCCTAGACTGGATAAAGCCCTGAACAATGTTGCTTGAGAAAGGCCTCCTGAGGTTCCTTCTGACCTAAGCCAAACTTGGATTTTCCTATTTTTTAAAAAGATTTTTGTTTTTTCTATTGGAATAAGTAAAGTATTATTGTTTCTGCTCCATATAATTTTTAAGTTAACTGCAAAATATCTTAATCAGACATTAATGGATACGGCATACCCAAAGCACTTCTCCAAACTTTTAACTGCCCAATTAGATTTAACATCAGAAGAAATGAAGAAAAATTGCATTAGAGACGTCAGGATTACTTTTCCCCTAATCTGTAATTCCCAAACAATGAGAATAGAGGTACAAATAAAATTTGAATTGCTTGAGATATGATCAGGAAGGATGTAGAGTGAACTACCATAAAAGTTTTATTGCTAATCTGCTTCCAGTCTACAATTTTATAGACTTTTAAATGTTAATCCAAAGAAACAACTATTATCCTTTTTTATTGTAGTTAATAATTCAGTGCACTAAGATGCTAAATTAATCATAGAAAGATGAGATCAAAATGAAAACGTCCATGAGTACAAATCAACACCAACATGACTTGAGATGTCTCCATAAACAAGACTGATAAGCAGACAAAGGGAAATAGTAGAGATGGAAGAGAATGGTTAGTTTTTCTTGAAAAAAAATTCAAGTTGTTGCAAGGGTAGAAAGATACTACTGAAATTCCAAAACATGCTGCATTACTGTATAACCTAAAGGGAAGGGAACAAAAATATTTCATAACAGTTCTTAAGAAACTGCTGACCACTACATTTCTCAGGATTTGAAGCAATTCTGCTTTTATGTACCAGCTCTAGCTATAATTTTCTGAGAACTGTCGTTTACCTGAAAACAAAATAGAATATCTGATAGAATGAGCATTGAAGAAGTAGGACTTAAGTTGGATTGTCTGAGTTCAAACACTTTTGTACTATCAGGGAGTCAAACACTGTCTTTCTAAACATCATGTAATCAAAAGTTTTCTCTGAAGACTGAATTTCTCAAATAATGATGGAGTTTATTTAAATTTACTGGAATATGAAAGGATTATACCAGGGCTTTACGAGGAAATTACTTCAAGTTATAAAAAAAAAAAAATAAATAAATGGGACTTACGCAAGATTTTTATTTCTAATTAAGACAGAAAACCAGGGAAATATACACCAGGCATTCACAATGCTGATCTGCTTCATTTTTCATGGCTTAAGTGTGAAATAAAGAGGAATATGGCAAAGATCATAATCTCTGGATAGTTTGAGGCAAGTTTTATATTTAATTCTAAAATTGGGTAATTTTGAATACTTCACTTGGAAGTGAACTTACACTGCTGAATTGAAAATTGATACTTTAAAAGCCAGTAGTAACTTTGGATCTAATTTCAGGAAGTTTTGTTATGGGCCCAATGAAGATAAATATTTAATAGGTTTTATAGTGTTTGTCGGGACAGAGTTCCATACTTGATTCTTGCAATTGTCCTGGTTTCAGATGAGACAGTGTTAACAGCTTACAGGTGTTCTGCTAGTTGTTGATGGACATACACACAGGACTGGACACTTAGTAACAGAGCTGCTGTCTTTATTGTGGGGTGGCAGTGGGCAGGGCAGAACCAGGGTAGCTGGCTTGAATTAGGCATGGGGTTATTCTGCAGCACCTGATGTCAAGCACAGAAAGCTAAAATGCTGTGGGGAGGTGGCCAAGGTGGGGGCTCCTGCTTGGAGATTTGCTGGCCATCAGTTGGCAGTTAGTGAGGTGCTGTGCTGCTTGTGAGGTGTCAGTCAGCAGGCAGTTTTACTGTTAGCTGGACATTGATTGATGGGTGACAAGTAACTGCATCATGGATATATATATATATATATATATATATATATATTGTTATCATCATGTTTTTGTTTTCATTTTCCATTTCTGTCTTAGTAAATAGAATTTACTAATCTTATTTCCAGTTCTCTCCCTCATCCCACTTGGGGTGCAGTGAGTGAACAGCTGTGTGGTGCTGCCTGCCAGATTAAACAACAGCTGTATCACAAGAACTTTTCAAAAATCTGGTAAAAGTATTTTTTGCAAGAAATCACACAGGCCCAACAACCTATTTAACTATCCTGCACCTCCATCTCAGAAGGTGGCCTGGTATGCTGTTATTTTCCATTCCTGTGAAGCTACTGTTTTTCCAAATTGCATGTTGGTGCCATGTTTGTTAATGTGAGGTAGGTTATAATATCTCTGTATATATATATGTGAGGATATTATAATGTCTCAAATGGTTGAAATTATGGCCAAGAGTCAGTAAAGAATAAGTAATTTCCTATTCAGTGTGACTACCATTTTTATTATATGGTTTTGTTATTTAATATGGAAGGTCACACAGCAATGGTCAGTGTTACTATGTAGACGTTTTCATGATTTTTTTTTAAAAAACTAATAAAATTCAAGTAGTAAGCCTTCCATGTACAGTGAGAATATGGACTTGCTGTAGTGAGTTTGGTGCAGGGCCACAAAAAGGATTAAGGAACTGGAGCATCAGACATGAGAAAAGGCTGAGGGGGGTGGAGGGGGGTTCAGCCTAGGAAAGAGAAGGCTCAGGGGAATCTTATCTATGAGGGTAAATAAGTGATGGGAGGGAATGAAAAAGGTGATCCAAACTTTTTTCAGTAGCAACCACAAACGGGACAAGAGTTGATGGGTAAAAATTAAAACACATATTCCATAAAACAAATTCCGGCTGAACACAAGCAAATACTTTTCTGCTGTCTTTGGAGGCAGTGAAAATCTGATGAGACTCAGCCCTGAACAACCTGCTCTAGCTGACCCTATGTGATCTCAGGATGTTCTTTCCAACCTCAGCGATTCTGTGATTTCGAAACCTAAATGAGGGGTCCGGATCAGCAATGGTAAATATCCTACTGGGCTTTCGTAAGCCACCAAAGTCCTCACCACACTGACAGAATTCTCTAGCAGCATGAACAATGTTTCAGGGCATAACTATCCTCCCAGTGAGAGTTCAGTTTCTGGTAATGTAATGATAAGGCTGAAAAAATCATAAATTTAATTCTCATCTCCGTGCCATTCCCTCCCCCTTGTTCCTCTACCTTAAATTCACACCCATCCACCACTGTGTCTGGTTTCCTCCCCATCCCAGCTGCCCAGGTCACAGTTTCTACATAAAGCATGTTAAAAAAATGCTCTCCTAGCAAGTCAGCAGTTCCCTGAAGAACTTCACTGTCTGCCAACAAAAGACCACATTTTTCATGACCATGGTATGCTGTGTATTATGTATCTCAGCTGCTGAATCTTAAGAAATTAAGCAACATGGCAGATGCCTGAGCATAACATTGGTTTGGGGAAATTACAGCTCAAGTACAGTGGAAACTCTGATACTCTATTATGGCGCATACTCTTGAAAAACAGAGCAAAAACAGTCCTTGAAAACATTTAACAGCTGCAGACAGGCTCAGAGCATAATGGCTCTTTGATCTTGTATATGATGGGAAGAGCACAACTGAGAGCTTAATGCCATCATTTTATGCAAATGTCACCAAAGGTGACTCCACACAGTTAAACTGTTCTGCCTCAAATACAAAATTTATGAAAGCCATCACTTCTTCCATATCATCTAGGTGTATACAATAAATCATTACATATAAAAAAAATCCATTGATGACAAACATGATCAACTCCAAATGTTTCAAAAGTGCAGGCTGAATGTTTTCCCATTACACAAGAAAATAATGTAATAACAGCATACAGAACATCTGCTAACAAGTATTTAATCAAAACTCATAGATTGAAATGATGTATTTCTGTATAAACTATTGAATCAAAAGAATTCTAAGCTAGAAGAACAAATGAAAGTTAATTATTTTGAAAGACAATCCTACGCAATGGGAAATTCCAGGACAAAAAGGCTAGAGGAAATTTAAGCTGTTTGCTTGTAAAAATAAATAAATAAAGGAAATCAACTTCTGAAAAGCTTTTTGGTTATAAACAAATGAGATCATGCATTTTCAGCTCAGTGCCACTCAGACACACACACACACACAAAAAGCCAATTAAAATAAATAAATGTTAAGGGTCAGTCCTCATCCTGCACTTGAGGAGGTTACAACAGTTTTTTTCCCTTGGTTTCAACGTTACAAGTTTCTGTTGTACTTTGCTTTAAAAACAAAGATTTACATGTTATAAACAACGACTAGTAGCTCCAATATGGATCCATTCTCTAGTTTTATTAGTAGACAACATAGAGAGCATAGGCAAATCAAAGAGTAGGATATCCATGTTGCAGCAGTGGCAGAGAGTTAGATGTTGTTGCAGTCAACCAGTGGTAATGCTTCAGAAAAAAAGAGAGCAATTAGATTACAATTAGATTTGTTATGCTGCTTTTAGCATGAAGGTTTATTTATTTTATAGTAGTGGCAATAATAATAGTAATAAAATCTCTCATTTATGGTTCTCTTACACTAACAAATACAGAAATAAGGAGCTGAAGAAGGAAACAAGAGTTTGTAAACTGATTCAGTGAGTTAATGGCCTAGAAAGCCTTCTTTCTATATGACTTGACATATGTACATAGCATTCCCCCCACCACAAGGAGCAACCATCCTTGGCATGTGAACCATTCTGATGGATCCTCAGCTACTTTTCTGTTTCCTGATCTTTTGGATTACCACATACAATCACCGTTGACACATACCCAGTTAGGTTTGTTGCTATTTGAATACTAGCATATTACACTTACCTGTTTCATCTAATATGCCATAGCACAGTAAAAACCCTCCTTGGCTTTCCTTCAAAGAATATTTTTTAAAAAGGTAGGAAAAAATAAGTATCTCTCAATTTCAATTTTTTCAAAGCATATGGGATTTGGGGATCATTTTGATATCTCTGCCCTTTGTTAAAATTTATTTGCAATTATGCATTAAGTTCAAGAGCTACTGGAAAAGTATTAGTAAGAGTTAAACACGCTGGCTTAGTCATTTTTTTAGCCAAAATTTCTGATGGCACATTTTAGCTTTTTTAAACTTCTTTGATTTTCTGAATATCAATTAAAATTATGTTGGTCTAAGTTGAGCATATTTGGGGAAAAAAATAGGCTGTGGAGGAAAAAATAATAATAAACTATTTTTCAGTTTCTAAGTATTTGTACCAGGAAATCATGAAAAATTTGTATCACAGTTTAAGTAACAGCAATCACACCTTTTTGCTATTTACTACCTACTATTATAAATGACTGTAGAAAACACATGGCTATGTTTTCTTTTGATTAGTAGCAACCAGCCTTTTTTTGTTTGTTTTGTTTTATTTGTAATAACATTCACTTAGAGGAAAATAGGTTGGGTTTTTTTTTTTTCATATATTTTTTCCCTTCAATATAAAAGATTTATCTATTAGAAAAGGCCTGACATGATTCCCTTTTTCCAAGTAACACTGCTGAGCAAAACGTGTTTGCTAAGGTAGTAAACAAAAATTCAGTTTGAGAACCAATCCCTGTTAACCCTGGCACAGTGCTACAGCGGATGTTTCTTACTTTCAGATAGATGGAAGGGCTGTTAACCATATCCTAGAACTAAAGTGGATAAGCAAAGACCTGGCAAGAACAAGACATTGTGATTCATAAAAATCAGTCTTCATAGAAATGCTGCTTAGGAAATGGCATTTGGTCCTTAACTCAAAGAAGTCTATTGTCACAAACTGACTTTGTTCTCTTTTTTTCCATATTAAAAAGCATTTTAGGAGGATTTATGATCAATTTTTCCTGCATCATCTTTTGAATATTTAATCTTTATTTCATAAACCAATCTCTAGTCCATGTTCTACCATCACAGACTTGGCATAATTATTGACCCAGAACCTTGTTTAAAAAACGTGTTGAAACATTTGCAACCATAAATCAAGATCTTGATTTTTCCCCCGGGCAATCTTGCTGTCCATAGACACAGCTCTACCATTTTGTGTAGTTCTGCACTGTGCTTCCCTTTATCAGGAGGACATACTCCCCAGCATGGAGCTAATACAGTGTCCTGTTGAGCCCTGCACAACTTTATATGTCCTCACTGAGTTCCAATCACTGAGGAACTGCTGGCATCCGCGCTGGGGCAGCTGATGTCAGTTACTCCATTTCTATGCTTAGCACAATGGAGCTCTGTTTTTGGATGTCCTCAGAATGACACACTATTACAGTGGTATGCTTCTTGCTATCTAACTATATGAATTTCTCTCAGAAATCTAGCAGAGCTGGGCACTGATACCATTACAAGCAACAAAGTCAAAATTTTCTTTGAATTTTAATTTATATCTTTCTCAAATTTAAATAACTCCCTTAGAGGTCACTGAGCATGTCTACATGTCTAACTTTCACAAGCTTTTTTGAAGAACTACCATGAAGGAAAATACAGGAAAGATTCATTATAACTTGCACTTTGTTTCTTTTTCAACAAAGAGATGAGCAGTGATATTGGTTACTACTGGCAAATAGTAGTTTTCTTTTCTCACATTAAAATAACTTTCAACTACCATCTGAACAAAGTATGTCAAATTACTGCATAGTAAATCTGTACTTTCCACATCACTTATATGCTGTTTCCTCTATTAGTCATCATAAAATGAATAATTAATTATTTGTTCACAGTGAAATAGAGAAGCTGTTGCTAGCTCTGATCTTTATGTGAACTGCATGTCCTCAAAAGCCAGTAGAATATCTTCTCTTTTTGATCTTAATTTTTCTAACCTGAAGTTTGCAGTTGTAATACTGAATAGTCAATGCTAACAGGCTTACTCTTTGAATTGCAGATGACGTGTCAATCTCTTGAAATTACTGGATTTGTATATGGGTTACAGTCCCTAACAGACTTGACTACAAATATGGGGCCAAAACCTTAATTTTAAAGCACATTCAAAAGATAATTCTTCCTATGTTGGGGGAATCCAACACGAAAAACAGAAGTGCTCAAGTTTTTTTTGTTGTGCTGTAGATGATTATTCCTAACTTGAGAGGAAATATGGTGAGAACAAGCAATTGTTCTTTATAGATTAGTTTATTTGTGATCATAAAATAACATACAGCTTGCAAAAGTGTAAACATAGAATAGAGCTTAAATGGGAGCTTAAATAAGAGTTCAGAATGCCAGTCAGCAGTCACTGCAGGAATACAATCTTGTTAAACCACTTTATATACACAAAGAGATCAGAAAAGTAGGTAGTTGGCATCAGTGAAAATAACAGAAAACAAAGGAAGCAAATACTCATATACACACTGAGAAAATGGATAAACACAAGTGGACCCTAAGACCAAGGAGAAAGGGAGACCTTCCCTTTTTCCAGAAGCATCAAATGTATTCCATTATGGCAATAACAAGATTAGGATTGTAATATTGTGCATACAGTCCATTTCTAAGTTAATGCACTAGTAGCAGCTACCTTCTTCCTGTTCACTTGGAGTTTAGAAAACCTGCGCACAAGGAAAGCTCCACACCAGTCAGCAAGAAGGCAGAACACCAAGTGACTGTACAGTGGCTTGAGCCAAACGCAAGAAGGGAAGAGGAAATATACAGCCAAGGGCAGATGGAGAGACTGCCTCTTCTGAAGTTTTGGCTTATGTTGAGCTGTGAAACAACAAAATGACTGTGAAAATCCATATTCAAAGTATGAACTATTGGTAGTATTATCATAATATTATTTGTAATATCCAATCATATTTTCATGAACAAATTAATTTTTCTTTCTGTCTCTAGAGAAGCAAATTAGTCACTGAAGTCTGTTACATAATTCACATAAAGCAGAGACTCTATCCTCCTTTACCCCTGCAGCATGGTTAACAGAAATCCCATCAGCAGTAACATTCTTTGAAGCCTTTGGTATTTTCTGGTGATTTATCATTGTATTCCCTCACTGAAATTTTCCTATTTTCAGTTTTGTACAAATATATGCATTCAAGTAATTGTATGTTCTTGGGAACACATCCTTTTTCATCCTTTAATAAATATTGTATTATATTTACAATTTGTATCTCCCATCAGTAGTTTATCTGATTAATCAGATAGACAATCCAGAAAAATATGAAAATGTAGTGGGAGAAAGCCTGACTTTACCTAAAATCATATAGATCATAAAAATATAATAATTAGTTGCCATGTGTAATGTTACAATTGGACCTTTTTTTAACCTCACTTGAATTTATGGTAGTTTGATGAGTCTGAGTCTTGAACCTGAATGCAATGTACCTCATAATCAGAAGCAAATCTTGTTTCTCAAATAACAAGGGCAAAAAAAGTATAATATATATTCAAAAAGATGCACTGTAAGTACTGTCTCTCAGTTCCTCTCGTCAAAGATCCATAAGTGGCTCCAAAGCCACTAATGCTTAGCTTCAAGCACACCACTTCATGACTTGCCCTATAGCCTCACCAGCCTTTTCACTTTGCATCCTCTATCTTGACTTTTCTTCTTGGTGATCGAATTTCCCACACAGCACCTGTTGCCTTCACAAATGTTGTACCTCTCTAATGAGGATTATGCCATGCTGGCAGGTATCAAAGCCTTGGTGAAAAAAAAAAAATAAAAAAGAAATGTCTATAATAAGAACTAAATCCTCACTTTTATTTATTGTTTTGGAGTCTTCAGGGAGTCTGACTTCTCCCGTTCAGGTTTTATCACAGTTGTACGATTTGACGTATCTAAAGCAGTATTTATAGACTAATGTGGCCTTGTTAAGGAAACAGCAAGGTTAGCGTGACTTCTCTAAGTGTTAGGAGAAACCTCACAGTCTCAGCTATTCAGACATGCTCTTGCCTCAGAAAGAAGAAAAGTCTTAGTTACTTATCTTTATTCATTGGATGATAACTTTGGGATTTTATTTTGTTTTTATAATAATGAAAATGTGGCAGTTACAGTTGTTTATATAAGTTGTGTATATATGTTTGAGATGTTACATCACATTCAACATGCTCACATAAAAAACCATTTTTTTGTAATTTATTTCCCTTCTTTTAAGTACATCTGACTGTACACATGCATTTACTGAATCATCTCTCAGATACTATCCAGCAAAAAAAATTCTCTCATAAACCATGCTTGCTTTCTGGGAAAAATCTTCCCCTAGTGATCTCACTGACATTTAATTATTTTTCCAAAATATTAATCATCTTAAACTTTCTTTCTGGAGGTCATCCTTTGCAGTCATCTTTGCACTTAGTAAGGAACAACATTCCCTGTATAAATGCTCCAGTATCTGCAATTTATTTGCCTAATAATGGTTCCTTGAGTGAGAACTAAAATTTCTCCCTCTCGTTTAAAGCCATTTACAATCCAGTATAGAATGTATCCATCCATATGTGATTACCATTAGGTTATGCATCTCTGTACTGGCTCTTGGTGGAGTACATAGGCAATTCACCTACACTGTGTTAGAATTAACTGATTTGACATTTTAACTATTTAAGAAGAGTCTTCTGGGAAATGTAATCAAGGAAGTAAGGCAGTAGGAAAAATGTATCAGAGAAGGCAGCTACATATTGAAGAAAAAATGATCTTCTTGGTGGCAGATATAATTGCATTAAGTAATGTTTGCATCTCTCCATAAGATAAGAGGGAAGTGGGCTAACACAGTTATAGAAATTTGCGGTATCGGTGTCTAATAGGGCACAATAAATTGACCCTGGGTATTTTGCAAGAAGCTTGTCACTTAAGCAATTGCATTTAAAACAGTAATGGTTTGTCCTTTTATTGCACCATTCACAGAATTTTAGGGAAGAGTAAATAAGATAAAATTTGAAAAGGCAAAACAAATAAGAGTCATATTTTATTTTTATGGAAACAGGTTTTAAGTCAAAATCAGAAAGATACAGGAAGATGTAAGCATTTTACCAAAAATGCTCAATACATGAACAGGGAAAACTACATCAGAATGAAACAAATCCTTTTTAGTGTTTAGTGTTTTCTTTTGTTCTGGATATAGCCTTTTACAACTGCCTTTTGTGGTTTGTAAATTGAAGAGATGGAATAATATCTGTAAAAGTAGTAAATGATTTTTTTTTTTCATATTTGTTGGAAAAAGTATTTTAGGAAAAACAAAATGGAAACTTTCATGCATATTTTTATAGAAAGCATTTATTTGGTAACAGCGTTTTTATAAAAGCAGAACAAATGTTCCAGAAAGGGTCATTTGAGAAAATGATGCTAGTCTGAAGAGAGCAGCAAAATAAAAGGCAGCTCTTCCCTTATGGAAAGGCAGTCAGGTATGAGTAGTACGCCCTTACTATGATTTACCTTATTTCTTGGGCAATGGCTCTGCCTCAGTAAAGTAAAAAATATGTGACAGAAGAGTTGAACTGTGCTGCAGAAGTAGAAATAAATGAGCTGAGACAGAGAGAGGAAGAAGCTCTTTAACTCAGTGTTACTGCTGGAACTGAGAAAGGACATTGCGGCTTTCGTTTTCCTTGCCCTCCACACCTCCCATTTACTGAGTGTCTGTGGCTCTTCACACATCCAGTTGCTTTCAAAAACATTATCATTTTTAGCTCAAAGTGGAAAACAAGTTTAACTAAAGCCAGCTTACAGCTCATGTTTTGGATTTATTAATTTTAAAATAATCTACTGAATGTATATATAACATATGTAGGTAAGCATGTACATATATGTATATATATTTGTACAGTCAGTATACATGCAGTGCATTATGTATGTTGCATACATACATATTAGTGTGTGTAGGAATACTATATATACATATATATGCTTATGCACAACATAAATATTTACATAAGTTTTATACTTTATTTTTAGTGTCCTTAATGCATTGACTTTTCCTTTTTGTGCTTTCATAGGAATCCTGCAAATAAAAGAATCTATACTTTCTATCACAGGTTTCTCTTGATTTATTCAAAAGTGCTAGAATTTCAAGCTGAAGGACCAGCTAGTCTACTAACTTTCAAGCTAAGTAAAACTCTAGTAGGACTTATTTAGCTCCGACTTCTTTCATGCCAGAAATAAAATGTTATATCTTTCGTATCTTATATCTTAATTCCAAGACAACTCTAAGGGAGGTGAGAAGGTAGTAATTTACTAAAATTGACTTGGAAAAGCCATTACTACTAAGACTTTCTACAGTTCCCACTATTAATTTTTTTTTTTTTTTCTGAAACCACTGAAAGATCCAGACAGGAAGGCGTCCAGATGCAGCTCAGACAATATAGGTTGACTGAAAACTGTCTTGAAAGCATAATATTTCCACTTGCAGCCCTTAACAGGAGTGTTTATCCAACAAGATTTACATATTTGATTAAACAAATCCAAGCAAATTCAAAGGAATACCAAAAATTCAAATGTAAGATAGAAATTTCCACTACCAGAAGCAATATGTCCTCTATCAATCTTAGGACTATTTTTTCTATTAACCAAATTTAAACATTTGCCTTCAAGTCTTGCTAACTAAATTCAGGCACTCACTGCTTCACAGACGCCTCTCAATCATTTTCACATTTCAGATTCTCAGTTTACAGAATATCCACACAATCTCTAACACAGCAGGAGAGAGTTCGTGTGGACAGAAGATATTATTTTGGGTAATGAAAATAGTTAGTTCTGCATAAAAAGTAGGCCAACGTGAGTAGTTAGTCTGACAGATAATCCCTGAGGGCATACATTGAAAGAAAAATAGTATGTAGTTAGAAATACTTTTTGGGGTGCTGTATAAATGCATTTGTTACTGTCATGGATGAATTTTCTGGCCTAAAATAAAACTCAGTCACTGAACATTTACTTTATCCATTGTTTGCTGATGAGAATAAACCAGAAGTCTTTTTCTGCTTCTGTGTAAGCAAGGAGCTAAGGACAGCACCATACTAAAATCAGATTGCAATGAACATTTATAAAAGCACTTCTCTTCATGAAATTTCACAAGTAGTTTTTACCCATATAGTTTTTTTTCTTTTTCTTTTTTCTTTTTTCTTTTTTCTTTTTTTCTTTTTTTTTTTTTTTCTTCTATAAATTAATGATAGAAATTCAGGTATACATGTAAGTGGTTTTCTGCTGGGACACATGACATTTCTGAAGTGTAAACTTTAGAGATGTATCTGAGATATCTGAGAATTTCAAATGTTTCTGGTTTATGATGTATATGTATATAATTTAAACCAAAAGAGAAAAGAAATCATATGAAGATATAACATAATATAAAAGTTGGTCTCTTCCCTCAAGCAATCACATAAAACATTGCTTACTTGCATTTTATAAGTAACAGAAAATATATGACCAAACATCAGTGTAGGAATAAGAGACCAAAAGATGTATACAATCATTATATTCTTATAACATTTTCTTTACAATGTGGATCACCTGCTTAAAAAGAAACAATTGCCAAGCAGTTTTTTTTTTCCTAATGAATAATACAACATACACCATTAAATTTTCATAGCAGGAATTTACTTTTAGCACAGTGTGGAAGTGTATATTTATCCACAAAAAGATATTTCTGAGAAGCTTGCACAGCACTGGGACCAGCCACTGTGTGAATGGGAGGGCTGAAACCTTGCACAACACCTGCAATCAAACCCAAAGATCTATCACATGGGGAGAAATAGCTGACGGGTTTAGCTACACTTCACAAAGTTCTGCTTCATTTACCTCCTCTTTGACTACGGCAACTTTTTAACAAAACACCAAGGCCCAGACATCCCGTCTCCATAGCTAAGCTGCTTAAAGATAATTTCCCATAGCTTATCTTTGCTTGCCAGGTTTGCAAAGCAATAACAACAATAAGCACTTACGTAATATGGAGATTTAAGCGTTTCTACAAATGTTCAATTAGCCTTTGAGATACCTTATTCTGTCATTTGCACGTGAAAATCTCCTTCAGTTTTAGTATTGCCAAGAGATGTCAAGGTCATTTTTTTTCTGACAATATCACGTCCTAGTTTTCACATATCTTAAATTTATGTTTCTTGCTAGGAAAAAGCACAGAACAAATGTTTCTTATCTTCAACAAATGAAAGTATAAGACATGTCAAGGATTTCTTTCCATTATGTGTTCAGCTAGCGTGGATGAGGAACAATTCTCTTCCACAATGTCTGGCAACTGATTGCTTCCATACGTATAACCTGCACTGCTGTTCTGGAAGATTAAGCAATACTTACGTGGGATTTCAAAATCTTATCTGTCCCTTTATACATGTGTCTTTTTGAATTTCCAACTCTTCTTGAATAACATGCCAGAAGCTCATACCACGTTAATCTGTGCTATTCCATAGCAACCACGATAAATATGGATCAGTGTCTGAACTACATTCTTTTTCAGTATGAATTTTATTGGTATATATATATATATTTATTTTTTTCCCACCAGCCTGTCAATGGGTAATAAGAAAGCAAATATCTCCAGACAAGCCCAATAATACGAAGAAAATGTATAAGATGGGGACATTATGTCAAGTCACGCAAGAGGAATGTAAAGATACAGTCTGAAGGGTGAAGGGAAGTGTAGGAAGTCTAACTGACATGGGATACAAAGGATAACAAGAATGGCTTCTACAGTTAGATTAAGCAGAAAAAGGAAGACAGTGGGAAATGTGGATATGAAAAAGACTGAGGTATGCATTCACTTCACCTTGGGTTTTACTGGTTAGACTGCTCTTTAGCAATCCCAGTTCCCTGAGACAAGTGAGAAAATAAGGAGTCTAACCTGTTCTTTCCCCATCTTCCTCAGTGGATGTGCAAGTGTATGTGCACTTAAACAAATGTCACGAACATGAGTCCACAGAGCCTCATAGGATGCACACACAAGTCTTGACAAAGTTGACAAACGTCACTGTTTATCTTTGGAAGGTTGTGGTAAAAGAAGGAGGTTCCCAAAGACTGGAATAAATCACATGTCATTTCAGGAAAGGAAAGAAAGAGGACACAGGATGGTTAGCCTCATGTCAGCAACCTGTCCAGGAATGCAATGGAGGTATATCCTCTGGGAAAGCATTTCCAGGCATGTGAAGAACAAGAAGATTCCAGGGAGTATCGGGGAGTATTTAGTACAGGTTTATGAAGGGAAAATCATGCCTTACCTATCTGTTAGGCTTCTGTAATTAAATGACTTGGTGTATAAGGAGAAAGCAGTGGATATTGTTTATGTTGATTTCAGTAAGGCCTTCAATATTCTCTGATAGTATCATTCAGTAACAAACAGATGAAGTATGGGTTAGGCTAATGTACTGTGAGGTGGACTGAAGACTACCTTAACTGCTAGGTTGAATGGTATGGGATCAGAAGCATAAACTCCAGTTTGAGGCAAGTCACTAATGGTGACCCCAGGAGCCAATCCTGGGACAAACTGTTTAGCACCTTTATAAATGCCCTGGACAATGAAACATTGGGTATCTCCATCATGTTTGTAGCTGGCACAAACTGGAGCAGTGGATGATACACGAGAGGTTTGTGCCATTCAGAGGGACCTGGACAGGATGATGAAATGGGCCAGCAAGAACCTCATGGAGGTAAGCAAAGGCAAATGTCACATCTTGCACCTCTTGAGGAAAAAACTTAACCATAGACATCAGTATATAAGATGTGGACCAACTATCTGGAGAGCAGCTCTTTTAAAAAGGTCGTGTGAATCTTGATGGACAAGATGCATCCTTGCAGGAAAGAATGCCAGAAGCACAAGAAGACAAGAGAGAAACTCCTGTACTCTGGAGTTTGAAAATCTTAAAATGCTAATTGAACATGGCCCTGGCAACCTGCTGTATGTGTCCCTGCTTGAGTGGAGTTTGAACTGGGTAGATTCAGAAGTCTTTTCCAGCCTCAACCATTTGTGATTCTATGAAGGCCATGTGTGGAATGCTGGGATCCATGCTGGCATCCCAATGTAAGGCAGACATGGAACTGCAGCTGTTCAGCCTGGAGATGAGAAAATGCATGGGGATCTTACCAATGTGTAAAAATATCTGTTAATGCAGGAGGAAGGAAGTGAGAAGGTGATGAAGTTGTACGTTTCTCAATGATGCTCAAAGTGCAAAAAGTGAAATACAGGAATTTCCACTTCAACAGAAGGTTTTTTTGCACTGTGATGGTGGTCAAACATAGGTTAAGGTTGCCTGGCAGGTTGTGGAGCTTTTACCCTTTAAGATGTCCAAATCCTAACTAGACATAGCTTGGAGCAACCTGCTGTAGCCAACCACGCTCTGAACACTGTGGGTGGACTAGATGATTATGATTCAGTGAGTATTTGGTGCTAGGGGATGCTGATTCAACATGTTTGGATAGTTTCTATTGAAATCATAATTTCAGCTGTAGATTACTTTGTTGATGTCTTATTTCATCTCATACTGGCTATATTTTTTGTGTGTTTGGGATTAATGCATACTTGGAAAGTTAAATTTGTGTATCACTTAATTGCACTTTTTATACATTTTCTAAAGATAGTATTTGCAAACCATGTTTTTTTTCCCTACTGTAATTAATTTAGGGAAAAAAAAGCAACAAAAAAGAACATCCATAACTGATGGATAAGTGATAAAAGTGCTATCAGAGGAGTTTTAACTTACGTAAAACAATACTAGCAAGGAATTTATGAATGGCTTAACCCAGCGTTTATTTAAAACACAAAACTTTCTTACGTGTATCAAGTTATCTGTTCAAACTGACACTGATCTAGAGTAGGAGCGATATGATCAAATCACGTAGACATCCTAACAGAAAATAGTAAGGCATGTGAATCAGGCCTATTTTGTCACAGTGCTGGTTGTCTAACATAGATACAGCCATTTTCAGCGCAGTTGTCTAAGTACAATAATATTGAGATGAATTATACTTTCAGTTTTCATAGTGCTCTAAATACTTGTATTTGATCCTTTGATTCTTTAGGAGGAATGAGCATCCTGAAGTTTCTTTTGGTTTAATTTGTGAATATATCAACAGATCAATCTGCTGTCTCTCCTGTATTCATTCATTATGATTTCCATGGTTGTCAACTTCTAATTTTTTCCTTGTTTGTGTTTAGGATCAATTCCAAATCTTTCAGTACTCCCTCTCTTAATTGTCAACAGTGCCAGGAGTGTCAGGAGGAAGGAGGACACTGAGAGAGACTGTAGACATAGACTTGGGCACAGTTAAGACACTGTGTGTTACTTCAGGTAGTGCATGCCCTGTCATTCACAAGTAGAGAGCTCTACCTTGGAGAAGTGTGCATTTGGTTTTTCACAATTTTATTTTACAGTCTATAGTATCCTTTCAAACTCTTTAATACAGTTCTGAATTAACTGAAAATTTGTAAACTCAGCATTTCAAGATAAGCAGCAGTTAAAAACAAGGCAGATGTACTCCTTTTAACTGCCCAGTGATGATCAGTTGACCAGTTGTTACAACTTCCAATGACCAGTTGACCAGTTGTTGCAACTTCCAGTGCCAGTGTTTAAGTTAGGTTGTAGGGTGCCATGGTTCATATGGAATACCTCCCACTTCATTTGCTATTAAGAAGTTTCTATGCCTGTGTTTGCAGTTCACATAAGTACACACACACATTTATATATTTATATATGCCTGGATTGAGCTTCATTAGGAGAAAAAGCTTTTACTAGTACAGAGTATTGTATATATATGCTAAGGTCTTCTTTCTTGAATTACCCCTTGTTTACCCTTAAGCTCGTTAGAAATGGAATAATATTCTGGCGGAATACATTTTCCCAGCTTAAAGTATAAAATGAATGAGTGAGTGAACTTGAATATCCCAGACAATGTACCTTCTTTTACACTTATTTCAACTCCCTTCTTATGCCTAAGTGAATGATTATGAGAAATGTAAGTAAATATTTATGAAGTTAATTGTAAATGCTTCTTTAGATTAAAGGTTTAATGATATCATTAATAACTGAGAAGGATACAAAAGGACTGGTGCAGCACTGCAGAGGCAATTTTATTTCTGATATTTCTAACTTTCAAGAGCTTCCCTTTGCAATTAATAATGAAATTTTAACAGAGGTGTTTATAGGTGGTTAAAATACGAGGTAAAAATTATAGTTTTCAATGTAGTCAGACATGAAAGTTGTTGTTATCCTAACATTCAAAATGCTTTAATTCTCAGACTGGTTAAAACTGAACTTTTAAGTGACAATAGGAGCACTGCTTGTGTTTAAACAATAAAGGCAATGTTAACTTTTAGAACCGGTTATCGACTAAACTAACTGTGTTTTTAAAGATGTCAGACACAATTCTAGGAAGTCTATCAGAAGTAACAATTTTTAAAAACAATTAGGTATAGAACATCAAAGAAGAAATCTTGCCAAGATTTTAATTAACATATGAAAATAATGAAACCTGAATTTCATTTAGGCATTTCTCATTTGCATATTCCTCTTAACAAATATATTCACATACATACACTTGTATATGCAACCTGCTTTTAGCATAAGAAATGTAGCTGGGCCATGCCTGTATTTAGTTTTAAAATATAAGTCATACCATCTAAACTATTAGGATTAATTTCCACATGAAAGCAATACTTTCATTTCAGTTCTCCATACACTCCCACTACATTCTCCATGTTGTCTCATATTAATAATTTGTTCTTTTAAGTGGAAAACATTTGATGATCTGCAATATCTACAATGACTCTGTGCTATATTCTCTAAAAATGTCTTTCTCTTCCAGCGACAGTATAGCAACTAATTACGTTAATAAAAATATTAAGCCATTTGATATTTAATTAAATATCAATGCAATTTAATTAAATTGATTACATTTAGAAATCAAATGTCAGTTATAATAGGCTTCAAAGAAGAAACTCAAATTGTAATGCTTTGGTAATGGTTATTAAAAATTAATTGTGGGATAAAAATATAAGTATTCATTACTAAAAGAGTTTTGCAATCTGTCTTTGACTCTCAGTACTGGCTAAGTGACTTTATCCATCTATTCTGTTTAGCATCTCACATTAACACCTAAATGAAATAAATAAAAAGATTTTAGCTTAGAAATTGTTTTCTGTAATCATATTGCCTTTGGTTTTCACTAATCCTTAAATGCTTTTTAAAACTATAACAACAAAAACAATAAGCAAAGAAACAAAAAACAAATCTTGTTCATCAAAAGAGCCTGGTTCTTTATCCAGATAGGATGAGGGAAATTAGAAGTTTACTTCTCTTTATATCTTGTAGACAGACTCAGTCCTTGGAAGAAGACTCAAAGTTATTGTCTCAAACTAGTATCTGAGAAGTATTTGACTCTGGAACTTGGCTGTGGGTTTATATGATTTACATCAGACAAACGGAGAACAATGAATCCACCAACCCATTTCAACTTCTTTTGTTTTGGACATTATCTTCTGATATCAGAAAATTATACTTGCTGGTCTGTTTGCCTTAATTAAAATTTTTCAAAGAATATCTTCCATTTCCCTAAGAAAAATAACTACATTGTACAGAATATTTGTCATAGTTAAAGGCACCACAGAGAAACACATGTAACATCACATCTTTCAAATTTCTGGTAAAACCAGGTAGTGGTCGGCATTGAGAAACTTGAGCAAATTATACCTGCATTCTTTTTATATCAGTAAAACAGATTTGACAAATGTATCCGAAAAAAAAAAAAAAGAATCCAAAAAAACACTTAAACAGATGAAAAGCAGTTACTGCTACCACTATTAATTTAAGGGTTGCTTTTCAATTAAGTCTTTTGATCACTATTGAAGTCAGTGGACAGATTCTGTTTGCAGAGCATTAGAAAATGCTTTATAACATATGCAAATAGCAAGCCCTGATTACACTGACATTTTGTTTGATTTAATGATCTATGAAGTATGTTTGTCTTATCTCAAAAGTCTTCTGAAAATTCACCATCTATTTCAAATGGAAATTATTAGCTTGAGTCAACAATAAGCTTTAGATCTGATGAAAAAGTTTAAGAGTACAGAGAACAGAGATGAAATAATGCTTGATGACTTTTGATGTTTGATGTAATTAAAATTTTCAGTGCCCAACTACCAAATACATTACTATAAATGAGTTTTAAATTTTTGAGAAATACTATTGGAAGAAAAATCAAATCAGACTACTTAAGAGAGGCAGAACCAAAAGAAAGATACCAAATTCAGATTATAGATGAAGAGCAAAATCTGAAAACAAAGTCACGTACTAAATTAATTAAGGCAGATTTGGGTCCACTTTGAAAAAAATGCAATGAAATTAGTTACCTAAAAGAAAAAGCCGTTCTGTCCAAAAGTTAAAATAGGAAAAGAACAGCCAAATGAATTGATATTTTTCAAATTTATATAGCAAAACCTTTTGAATAATGAAACTAATGTTCTATCTTTTCTGAATTTCTACTCAGAGGGTAGATATGCGTGGCCATTGTGACACCAGAAGATAAATATCTACCAAAAAAAGAAAAGAGCTTCATATATAAAACTTGGAATTTCACATCTGTTTGGAACTAAATCAAAACAAATCTTGTAATGCAATGAATGTTTCCTGTAAATGTGCATTATGAGCCAGGTTTTCTCTTATATACATCTATATACACCATACATGGATACATGCTGGTCTCAGGGTTTGCAATCAGTTTTCAGATTGTGGCACAGAGAGAAGCATCTGGACAGTAAGCATTAGTTAATACTGTCCCCCAAATTAACAGAAAAACATAGTCATCCTCCTTCCCCCACTAGACTTCTCCCCCTCTCCTTCCGCCCCCTGGCCCCGTCCCCCCGCCCCCCCCCCCAAAAAAAAAAAGGAAGAAAAATAGTCAGGCCAAGAAAAATGCATTGAAAGTCATTGCCAGATGGTCTGCCAAACAAAGTCCTGAAAATAGTTTTGGGGCTGGGACTACTGGAAGTAGGGAAGACAACTTTTATTCCTTATCTTCACAGCTTTAAATGATGCCACATGAAGACAAGCAAATTACAGACACTTCTTAAGAAAAGCAAAAAAAAAGAATCCAAATAGCACACAAAGAAATCCCAAAATTTCAGTTATTTCTTCTATGGCATTTTACGGATGTCAAATTCATGAATATATTTCAACAAGAGAGTGCAGCAACTTTAAAAGCACATTGCTATCTTCAGTGTCACTTAAACATTATTTATAGAAAAAAATAAAGTTATAAACCTTTGATTGTTGGTGGCTGAACCCATATATCACTAAAGACAAGTAAAATGAATAAAATAAGTATGTTTCAGGTGCACCTTGAAACTAAATGTTGCTTTCTAATACCATATCATGGCTTCTTTCTTCCATCGTTTTGCTACTACTTATAGCTTGCTAATGAAAACTGAACTTGGTGTTGGGAACACAAATTGAGATTGTGCAGTACATTAAATTAGAAATCAGAAAGCAAACCCAGAGATTCATTATTCTTGTTTATCCATGGTCTCAATAAAGATGGAAGGTCTTCCTGGGGCTTATTAGTTCTCAGATAATAGCCTCCTATATTTTTCATTTTTTGACACTAATGAGAATAATCTGCAGTCTTGAATTCATTTTTTGATAGAAAACTCCCAGTGCAGAAAATATTATTTTTGTTTGCTTGCTTGCTTGCTTGCTTTCTGTAGGAGGAACTAACAAATCATCCTTCATGCTAACATTTTAGCTATTTCTTTTGTTTCTTTCAGCTGCTTTCTGCAGTATTCTTTTAATTATCTTAGGATATAATACTAATCAAAACACTGTTTGAACCAAATAAAAATATACTTTTTGTATAAAAATCAGACATTCTTTCAGTCCTTTTTGATCTTTTAAGTGCTAATGAATGATAGTACCCTAATACCTTCCTGTATTTGCTCATAAAACACTAATTTTGACATAGAAATTGTATCAGGATCATATAATACAAAGGCTTTCATTTAAACATTTGCAAAGAAACATACTAAAGCTACTACCTTCTCAGTGTTTTGAAAATATAGTGGAATATCATGGATTTACCACAGGAGAAATTACGCTTATGTAAAAATCTAGATGATCCAGAATTTGAACTTACTATTAAAGGTTATCTTTCAGTGGAGGTAGAAGATATGAGCACGAGCTATTTCTAACAAGAATTTAAAACATATCCGACTGAAAATCAAGATTGTGGTTTGACAGAATTTGTTTACTTTTTGAAAGTACTTTCCAGAAAATTGGAAGACTTTGTCCCTGACTCTCACACTGAATGTACTTGGCTCCCTCACTGTTAAGAGAACTAGCAAAATCTCACAAGAAGATCATATTTACAAGTTCTTTTATGAGGTCAATTACCAGATCATTACAAGATTTGTGGCCACACTGCTTCCAGCAATGCAGCTTTTCTGAACTTGCTAATGCATCTGCCAAAATTCCTGGCAGATTTTCCCTTTCCCAGTGATACTCCTGTGTTGACATCTCCCAAAATTAACTGAACCATCAAAAGTTCATTGGAACAAAACACAGTAAAGCTCTATAAATTGGCTTTTTCAGCAATGCTTTACTTAAAAATATTTATTACTTATCCTACTGTCAACTCCCTCCAAATATGACTCTAAGAATATCATAAATATTTTTCCTAGGTCCTTTAAATCTCTTTTTAAACATAAATTTTATGAAGAAGGGGAGTTGTTTTAAACATTTCTTGTTCTGGTACAAGGGGAATATTTGCTGTCATTGACAAGATTTGTTTTTACTCATTGATTTATATCTCAATTGTTATATGACAACAGTTCTCCAGTAAGAACATCAGAGGTTTGGGTTCCAAATGGAATATTTTACTATTTGCCTTGAGAGGACATGTTTAACTTATGTTCTCTGCAATACACATCCACATCACTACCACCAAGAAAGGCAATGTTCTCGCCTGACAAAGACAGTGAAGAACGCTATTCTAAAACTGGACTCAACAGTATATAAGCACCACAATTGGCAAATATACAATCTCAATATGCTTTGGTTAACAGTACAGTTCTATCCTCAAAAATAAGAGAGGTCCAGAATGATAGCTAAATACACATGCAAGTTCAGACTTGAGGATGTCCATGGATATAGGAAAGTACTGCTGTCTGAACACATCCAAATGTTCAATACCTTAGAGGTTACAATCATGTTAGCCGTTTATTTCAATAGAAGAAAATGACCTTTCTTGCAGAGAAATTTAGACAGTGGGTAACACAAAATCTCTGACAGAGTCAATAGAAATATTTAGCACCTAAAGAAGAAATTCTTTACTGTGAAGATGATGAAGCATTAGAAAAGGTTACCCAGAGAAGTTGTGGATGTCTCATCCCTGGAAACACTCAAGGCTATTTTGGATGAGGTTTTGATCAACCTGATTTAGTGGAAGGTACCCCAGCCCATGGCAGGAATACTGAGTGTTCTTTAAAGTCCCTTCTAACCCAAAACATTCCATGCAACTGTATGAAAATATGTATGAATTCTAGTTGGACTAGCAGATAGACTAGCATCTCACATCTCATTTGCATATTGCTGCACAGGTTCAACACTGAGCAGATCTAACTACCACACAAATTTTCAATAAAAAAGCAAGATCAGCAGCATTCAGTTATTCATCATTCCATTTTCCACAGGCTATATAGGGAGAACACTTAAAGACCATCTGATATCCAGGTCAAATAATTCTGCACTTGCGGATCAAGAGAATTGTCATAGGGGAAAGCAGGTTCTAAATCTACTTGTATAAGAGAATATACTTTTGCTAGACCTGAAATCTTGGGATAAATTCCTTGAGAGGATAGGAATTGATTGGACAGCAAGTCTGTCTTATCTAATCACAAATCTGTTGTTTGACATTAGAGTGAAGAGTATTAATTCCACACCAAAATTTTGGACTGAGATGGTAGTCTTAAAAAGGAAAGGATAAATGGCTTCACCATTTTTTTTTTGTCAGATTGTTTAAAGCGAGCAGGCGCTAAGATATTGCAAGTATATCTAAAGACTTATTTGTGAGTAGACAAGTACATATACCTTTTGCCAAACTTAACATAAAAGAATTTTTCAGTATGCGGAAATCACTGAAATAAAAATAAACATACGCATAAACAGAAAAAGACAAAGCTGGAGAAGAGAATGCTCCAGGGGGACATTATAGCAGCCTTCCAGTACTTGAAGTACAGGAAAGCTGGGGAGGGACTTTTCAGAAGGGCATTCAGTGACATGACAAGGGGAAATGGCTTTCAACTGGAAGAGATATTTAGACTAGACATTAGGGAGAAATTAGTTACTGTGAGGGTGGTGAGACACTAGAACAGGCTGCCCAGAGAGGTTGAGAATGCCACCTCCCTGGATGTGAGGCCAGGCTGGATGGGCTTTGCGCAATCTGGTCTAGTGGAAAGTGTCCCTGCCTACAGCAGGGGGGTTGAAACTAGATGATCTTAAAGCTCCTTTCCAACCCAAAGCATTTGATGATTATGATGATGATGAAACAACACACATGGATATAGTAAAAATATTTGAAGGCTTAGAAGTTTCATGAGCTATCATTTGACCCATGGTTACTGACACCAATATAGAGCAGAGATTTATTTGGAATTTCAGTTTTTCTTAAGATGATTGTGAATAGAAAAATTCTATTTACTAAAATACATTGAAGGAAACAGTCACATAATAACAACTTTGTTTATTGCATAAGTATTAAAAGTCTCCCATTATGAGTTATGTGCATGATACATATGTGGAATTCAGTTTTGCCTGACATAAAGAGATAATTTGTACTCTGATCAGTTCACTAGGCTGATCAGTTCAAATGCATCTGACCTTAAAAGCTATAAAATTTTTATTTTGTTCAAGCAAAACTGCAATACGGGAGGAAATGCAAAAACTGCATCTTCAGTAGTTGTTTCTGATCATCTAAAAATGCCTAGTGTTTATTTTAACAACTTGAAATATAGACCTGTTCAGAAGTGGTGACCTCAACAAATACAGAATTAAAGTTCTATCTTAAATGAGGTCAAATAGACATAGGAATTACAAAGATACTCTGAAGAGTTTAACTTTATGTACATTCCACTGAAATATGTAGCATTAATTATTAACATGCTAACTAACAAATTATTCATAAAGATATCTTCAGCAATCATCATTCAGATCTCTTTGGAAAGCATTCCTTAAATTCTCAGCCTGTTAGAAAATTCATTTCTGAGATGTATTTCTATATGCACAGAAAACTACATTTAATAGTATCAAATATTTTACAAAAATTCTCCTTTGAATACATTGCTGTCATCAAAGATCCTGCCCTCTGAAACCTAGGTCTACAGATTTTTTTTATCAGGCTTGTCAAAATTATATCTTAAAAGAATATGTCATGTCTTCCATAAATATTAAAAGTATAAATATTTTTAAAATCTCCTGCTAAATTTAATCTCTGAGTAGGATTTTTTTTTTTTTTAAGTTAGATGAATTCTTTGCTGACTTACAAGCATTTGCATAGTCAGATTGTTATAAACCCACATGAGCTTTTCTGACAATAATGTGTTTTCATGTGCTTAACTCATTATAACAGAATAAAAAATCCATATAAACACAGTGAATTGACAAGGATGTGAAAGTTAGTAAAAAACAGATTTAATTCCCAGACCTCCTCTACTTTCAAGTTCCCTTGTTCCAGAACCCACAAAATGTGCTTTCTGCTTCTGATTAATCTTAATTTTCTGTGATATGCATGATCATATGCTTACACATTACCCGGAAAATATTTCAAAACATCATTAAAAGAGTGCTTCTTTTTGTATTCTATGATTTCCAACTCTAATTACTCAAGTTGAAACAAAAAAGCATCCAAATTGTAAGTAGAAACACGATTTCCATTTGGAATGCTTTCGATTTGTTTATGTAGTAAAAAATGAGGTATGTGTGAGAATAGTTATGATTATGAATTAAGAAATGTTTTTTTGGAAATGTTTTTTGAACAGGGAATACAGCAAAAAAAAATTAACTTTACATTAGCTGTACAGCATTCCACTTAATCAGCCATCTCTTGCAAAATATCTACTCCAATAAATATTATTATGACTTTTTTTTTTTTTTTTTGCAGTTTGTTGAGTAACATAGAAGGTTGAGAAATATTGTAAAAAAAAATTAGGAAAAATATTATGTGGCCCTCATTCTCTCATTGAGACAAGGCAGGTTATGAATCCATATTGCACTCAGAGAACCCTATAACGTCCCAAGCTGGAAGAGACCCATGAGGACTATGGACTCCAACTCCTGGCTCTACGTGGGACCATCAAAAATTCAAATCATATTTCTGAGACCGTTGCCCAAACTCCAACTGCTCAGGGCCACGACCACTGCCCTGGGAAATATATTTCAGGCCTCCATCACCTGGTGGCGAAGAATCTGTTCCTAACCCCCCGCTGCCCTCCCCTGCACAGCTCCAAGCAGTTCCCTCGGGTCCTGTGGCTGTCACACAGAGCAGAGCTCAGCGCTGCCCTTCTGCTCCCTGTGAGGAGCTGCAGCCTCCATGAGGCCTCCCCTCAGTTCCCCTGCTCTGGGCTGAGCAAACTGAGGGGCCTCAGCTGCTCTTCATACACCTTGCCCTCTTAGATCCTTCAGCATCTAATTTGACCGCAAATTACTACCTTCAGTGTTAGGACTTTTTTTATGTACTGTTGAGTGAAAGCATACACGCAATTATTGAGTATTCTCATCTGTGCCACACTTGGGACAAATGTAATCAATATCCTTTCCTCGTTTGAGAAATATCCGAGGTCTGAATTTACAGTGGAGTAATTTAGCATTTAACTGTTGTAGGTCAGAACTCTCTGAGATATGTAAAAAGCAAATTCCTTGTAGTCATGTTCGAGTATTATCTTTTTTTCTTTACAAAATAAATTAATCCAGCTAGCAAAGAAATGACATCCAAAAGAAAGTTCGACAATAACAAGCTCTTCTTTGTAAATCTCGGAGAGAATCAGAAACAAGACTGTCATTTTCAATAAAGATGAGATAAAGCAGTGTGAAAGTTCTCAAATGTAATATGAATAGGTCCAGTGTCAGGGGAATTCCCCTGATTCCTATCAACTTGAGTCCTAATGAAGATTTAAACTAAATCATTATTGTGCTCTACAAAATATTCTCAAGAAAGGAATACGAGAAGCATGCCTCAATAGCCCCAATGCAGTCTCAGGGCAGTCTCAAATAAAAAGGCTAGCTTCAAGCCTGATATTTCTGCTTACAAAGCAATCCCATAATAACAGATTGTTACACATGTACACCAAACAAACAAACACACAAAAACCTCCCAGTCAACCAACCAAGCAATAACACCAGGGCAACAACAAAAAACGCATCAGGATTAATTCTTTTCTTGATTTTTATTTTGTGCAAGGCTAGATCCTCTCAGTGCATTCAAAAATGCATTTTTAAATGCAAATTTAAATGTGGAACTGAGTCCTGTGCACTTGAGGAGAGCATCAGATGACAACTGAGCAGGGTTACTGTGGACCTGTATGTCAGTCTCACCAGCTTCACATGACAGCTGGACTTTTAAAGGTCTTGTACATGCTGTTCAGAAGTGGACAAAAATTGTTTGTCTTCTAGGAGGCAAAAGTTATGAAGGCAGCTCAAGCTTTCTGAAAAGATGAGAGAGGAACAAATTTCTTTATGGGAAGAGGTGGAGAGAATCTGTAATATTACAGAAAATAGGAAAGGCTTCTAGCAATTTGTTGAATTAGGAAGGTATTTATTGATACAAGCCAACTGCCCATACCCTTCCTTTAGAAAACTAAAGCCTGAGAGGTTGGACTACCAGCCCAGTAGGTTAAGGATCAGGAGGTTTACCTGCAGCTGGTGAGTGGTAAATAAGATCTAAAAAAGAGGTGTTTTCAGCACTGAAAATGTGATAAGAGGTTAAAAGCTGCACACTCTTCTATCACATTTGTATTAAACCTCTGCTGCTCAGAAATAATTATGTCTTACATCAGGCACAATCTAGAAGTGATTTATCCTGTTTTGAGATCTGAGTCTGCTAGTCCAGCCATCTCAGCAGTGGCAGAGGAGGTCAGGACAATCTGCATTTATCTTCTTGCCAAGGCATGCTCATAAATGAATTATTTTGTATTGAGTGTCAAACTGCAGTACAAGCAAGAAGCACTTTAAAACACAAATTTTCACAGCCAGAATTATAAAAGAGAGGATATAGAACTGATTTATTGTAAATACAAAAATATGTTTATGCCTCGGGTACTGAAAATGTCAAGATAGACCCTCATTGGGTGTAAAATGTATGACTTCTGCTTGAATAAACCTGTTAGTTGACGAGAAAATAAATGATAGCTTATGATAATTAGGTTTACATTAGGATTTTTTCTGAATCACTATATTAAAATGATAAACTGTATGAGTACATTCCTTACATCTTTGTGCACTCAGAAACAAGAAGAGAAGCAGAAAAGGAAAAACATTTGGATGAAGATCAGACTACATTTTTCAAAAAATGTGTTCAATAGTTTTGGAAAGCAAAGCTGGAAACTCTTCTCAAACTTCATTTTATTTTTAAACCTACAAACTCAGCATTCTTTGATGTTGTCATTGCTTGCAATCTTAGAATTGTTTTCAATTTTTTAAAAAAATTAATTTTAAAAAGAATAATTTGAAATACTTTTTCTCTTTCTTGAAATATGACATATTTCAACAACCAGATTTTCTGTACTCACTGAATAACAGAATAATGTATATTTTACTTTTGTTATATATTTCTTTACTACCTTAATGAGTTTCTAGGAGACAATCCAGTGGCTAAGATTTACTATTCACATTCACATAAAGACAGAACTACAAATCATATTAAGAAAAATCAAAATTACAGTCCAATAAAAATACTTAATTCTCCATTTCTTCTTCATTCACACCTACTTTCTAACTTCAACTATGATTACAATGTGCATAGATAACTCTGAAAATAATGCCTTCAATTTGTTTCCAAGGAAACTACAACAGATGTAAAGAGCACAATAACACTATTTAATAGAGCAAATTCTCAGCTACAAAACACTATTTTTCAACATAGTCACCACCATTAGCTATGCATTTTCACCAACAATGAACAACAGCCATCATGCAGCATAAAAAACAACATGGATTTTTGGAACATGGCTTGTCTTTCATGTCAATGTTGTCACTGCTGAAACATACCACCCACAGCCTTGCTGTGCTCACATTTCACTGTTTGGTTTCCATAAACGTTCAAAAAGCACGATGCATGTCAGTGGGTGCCATTTTTTGCACGTGGAGGAATTAAAAGTGCAAAAAAAAAAGGAATTAAAAAGACATACCATTGCTTCACATGTGCTTCTTGGAGACATTCACAGTCAGGCTGGAGGGGGCTCTGAACAACCTGATCTAGCTGTAGCTGTCCCTGTTCATTGCAGGCCAGTTGGGTCCCTTCCAACTCAAAAAATCCTATGATTCTACAATTATTGAGTTGGCACTATAAAAGTTTTGCTCTTCCTTTATGTCACTTCTAGCATGAGTTTCTCAATACAAAGAAATAAGAAAACAAAATAGCTCAGTAAGAAAATAAATGTCTAAGTTCAGACAACTGATTTTCACTCTTCTATTAAGATTTCAGTAAGATTATAAACACAGGAATTTTTAATATAATCTTATTTCATACTGTTCTGTGCAGAATAATTTCACATGCAAACTACGCAACTTTGCAGTAGGAATTTCTGATTTAACAAGAACTTCTTCAATTTAAACATATGCTTTGAAACAGATGATGGGATAAAATTCTGGTTATTTTTTAGTTCAAGATTCTTTAGGGGATCAAAAAATTTGAATGAACCTCTTTGGTCACAAAACGTAATTCATTATCAGAGGCAGCATCTAATGCATTCACTTTCAAAACTCCTCATGGCCTTCACTTAAAATAGCTTGTGTGCAAAAAATATTCATGCCACTTATTGTTGTGGTAGTCTGTGCCTTTTGCTTCGTTTCCAGCCTGAGTTATTTATAGTTGTTTTCTCCTTTTTTGTTCTTGTACAAACATTGGCTTTTAGCCTAAGTGGTATTTTTTCTTCCATTTTATAACCTCCTACTGGGTATTACATGCCCTTTTGATTTTGCTCAGCTTTAGATAACAAACTCTAGCTCTTTGCAGAATATAAGCCTCTGCTTCCCCTATTCAGACAGCAGAAATTCTCCATATTTGTTTTAATTTGAATTTACTGACCTTGAACATAGGTAACAAAAATAAGTTCATATTCCAGATGAGCATTATCAATATTTTTCTACTGGAGATACCTTTTCAGCTCAGTCACCTTGTGTTCTGCTGAACAACTTCAGTAATTTATGACCCTTATGTTTAATTAGGATTTCCCTTACTGCAGATTTTGCCTATTACATTTGCTGTGCGTCACTGAAGATGATCTGGCTACAGCTTCTGTGCTACAGAATTGAAGACTGCAATAGTTCCCTGTGGCCTTTGTCTTTAGGCAAAACAAAACATCCTTCTGGTCAAAAAATGTTATACACTTTTTTTTCTCTGAAGTATTTCCAGTTGTATTGTATTTGCAATATTCTGAACATGGCCTTTACAGCGCCTTTGCTGTCTGGTGTAGTTCTACATTTGGGCTCTTCAGCATGTGTGCATAACAACTCTAAATTACAACTAAAAATTCTGAGTATGGGATCTGACAGTGACATTTCAAGAGTAAATTATTATTTTTCCTTTAATTATGCAGTTACAGAAAAGCAATAATTTCTCATGAAGAAAACTACAGGCAGGGAAGTATGTTAATGAACAATATTGTGGAGATCTTCATACTTCAATAGACTGTTGAAGCTTTGTAAAACCCTAGGTGCTTTATTGCCAATTGCCAATATATAATGGAAACACCATTTTTATTTATTTCCTAGCTTAGATCATCACATACTAAACTATGTGATGTATAGTACATTATTCCATAATGATGGAAGTATGTGATGATCTTCTCAGGTCAGAGGCCATATCTTCTTAAGGTGTTATTCAGAGCATTGCAATTTTTCTTGTCACATGGAGAACGTGGGTTAGATTGCTGCTTAAGATTTATATTCTTACTGGCCTGAATCATAGCAAAGTTGCTACTACGACTTCAAGGAAAACTAATTACAAACAGATAAATGCAGGACAGAAATACAGAACAATGCTGGATAATTTTATTTTTTATCCATGACAGTTATTATTGACATAATCACGACCTTCTTGAAATCTTGTTCTACTTTGGCTTGTTGACTCTACCACTCCTCATCCTTTTAACAAGATAGTTATCAAGAGGTCAAGCCCAACTGATAACAGCCTTTGCCTCTGAAGTGATAATAGGGTTGACGGAGAGCAACAGCATGAACAGTGACTGACCCTGGAAGCAACAACTACTGCCTTCTCAAAATGCTGCTAGATCTTGAGCAGCAAACAAATAAAAATACAAGATATAACATAGCACTTAGCAGATCCTTTACATGACTTATGCAAGTGCTCCATACTAGGTAATAAACAGTACCTCAGTCATCATGATCTGCAAATAATTTTGCTTGTTCAAATTGCAATAATAGTTTGCAATAAGAAAGTGAAATGAATACTGTTCCTAAAAAAATGTTGAGATAACCATTCTAGTTCTTTAGCAAAGACTTACTTATGGGATTCATATACTCGTATATTAAAGATATACTTAAAACAAAAAGCAAAACACTGAAGATGCTCATCAGTAACAAATATGCGAAGACTTCAAAACTTCTCCTTTCTCTTTTTCCTCTACAACCTCTGACCTGAAGTACAGGCAGCGTGAGAAGTGTACCAGTGCCAACGAAACAAAAGAATACAAGAGAAGAGAACCTCTAAGTATTCAACAAACAGTCTATATAATCTCCATTTAACTGTTGGCCCCTAATAGTATCTCACTTTGAACTGAAGAAGGAACAGTGCACCAGTGAAAACAACCATATGACAGGTCTTAAACTCTGCAGTTGATGTGGCCTGTAATTGATAAGCTAGTTTGCTATGTTTTTTCATCACCCACAAAGCTCTTTAGATATCCAGATACCATACAGTACTATTTTGTTATTGTCATTATTTTAAATCATAAAAATTTAGATGACTTTTATGAATTTCAATTGCCTTATATGTTATTTTTTTTTCTATAAATATAGCAGCATAGAATTTGTCTTATGTTCATAAATTGAAGGATCATCTGGCAATTTTTGTACATATGGTTTGGAAAAAAAAAAAAAAGGTGGTGCAGATAGGAAAAGAACAAAATGAGGGGAAGAAGGATGATCCAAAGGAAGTCAATTGAAAGAACATTTTTTGAATTTTATCACAAGATAAACCAATGCACATAACTGGAATATATGATAATATTCTAAGGTATCATTTTAATTCCTTACATGAAACTAAAATCTTTGTAATTTCATTTTGCTTTTACCCTTGCATAATGCATAATATGAGGGCTGCTCTGAAACAAATGCCTCCTGTTTTATTATGTCAGCCCACGATGACATCAGAGGTGGATGTTGGCGGTATGGCAGTAGAGGCTGAACCACTCCACTAATATCCTATTACATTTTGTTGCTGTGAGACAGATGGCAGCAGAGAGAGAGTCTGACACAATGGCATCTGACATGGAAACGTTTGTGAAGTAATGGTGTGTCAGTGAATCAACTCCATGCAGAAAAAAATGGCACCCACTGACATTCATCAGTGCTCACTGAACATCTGTGGAGACCAAACAGTGGATGTGAGCACAGTGAGGCAGTGAGTTGTATGTTTCAGCAGTGTCAACCGTGGATCATGTCACCTGGTGTAGATGGTTATGAAAGTGGCATGCAGGCTTGTTTGCCGCTGATGAAAATGCACAGCTAATGGTGGTAACTATGTTACAAAACATGAAAAAGATGTACTGTAGCTGAGAATTTTCTCTACCAAATAGAGAATTATTGTGTTCTTTGTATCTGTTGTAGTTTCTATGGAAATAAAGAGCAGGCACTACTTTCAAAGTAACCTATGTATGTTCATTTACATTCCATGCATGTCGATCATATTGAAATTATTGCAAAAAAACTTTTTGTTTGTTCTTATGGGTATGCTAGCAAATCAGTTCTGTTGCAATATCCATAAAAACAGCTGAAGGAAAGGCTCAAGGTAGGTAAATTTAAGCCTAAATATTCACACTATGTTCAGCCAAGTAAGGGGCAGAAATATAGTATGACTTATCCAGATAATCCTCATCAACAGATCATATACTTCATACAAATCCTTTCATATAAATACATCTGAAGAATCACTGTTCCGTGCAACTTCCTTTGCTGTTTCTGCTGAGAATTTGAACTTCCTGACTATTAACATCTCACAACTTTTATTGTCTTTGTTTTGTTTGCAACTATTCTTTCTACAAAACCCTAAGTGCTGGTGTAGAAAACTGAAAAAAAAGCCAGCATTGAAATACATTGTGTCTGAAAATCGGAAAGTAGAAAGGGTGTTAAACTTCTTTTATCAGTTATTGTCTTTGTTCTTTTTTTAACCTTAAAAAACAAAACAAAACAAACAAAACCAAAAACCAAAAACACTGTACTTTTGAACCATTTCTGAGAACAGCAGCTATTACATGGCTTTTATACAATAACACTTAGCATTTCTTACAGATTGGCTTCCCTCACTTCTCACCCTTCTGGACAGCTCTCAGGTGTGTGCAATGTAATCATGCTGCCTTTGTCATTCTTCTAATGAGAAGGCACAAGTTTTAACATTTACAGAAAACCTGCTATATCTTGCAAGAAGTCATGTGATTTCTGATATTCCTGTAGCTGACACATGCAGCACACCCAAGCAAACCTCTGTTATTCAATTAAGGGCTGAAGAAAGGTAAAAACTGACTTACTGCGAGCGTAAGTTGTTGTAATTTTTTTTTTTTTTTTTC
>NW_024962335.1:4645182-4953091 GCF_019238085.1 Lagopus leucura | reverse complement strand
TTTTTTTTTTTTTTTTTTTTTTGTACTGGTAAGTTAGTGCTACAGCACTGCGCTGCAGCGATGATCACGTACAACAAAATACAGCACTGGGTTAGCAATTGCCAATCAAATAAAAGTGAGAAAAATTTCAAGGTATTCTAAAAATCGAAGTATGACTCCTACTTTTGGTAAGACATCCTGTAATTGTTGCATTTTCCTCCTCCACCTACTTGCATTGTGTGTGCACAAATACACATATAATTAAAAATATCTTTCTACGTGTATTTGAAAAGACAATATGCTAGTGACTACGCATAAAGAACAAAGACACATTCTGAATAGGTGTAGGAAGTCTGAATAACTTCCTTCATTTTAATGCTTGCTTTTATGCTATCCAGCATCCATCACACTTCATGTTCGTGACAGCTGCAACTCAGAAAAGATGCAAAGGATTTGCAACCTCATATAAAGCTTTTATGCTGTATCGTCCTTCAAACTGTATCAAATACAACAGTTTTTCCTTACTGCCAAGTCACTGGTAACTAGAATTTTTGCCGCCACCACCACATTTTTCATCTTTCCACATTTTCAAGGTGTAGTCTGTCACACAAAGCCCCACACACCCACACTTTTATTTTTTTGTACCAACATCTCAACAAAGTAAAATAAAATAAAAGACGACTCATCCAGACAAGTGTGTAACTTCTGAACTCGCTGCAAAGCACATTAATGTCTGGACTTGTACATTAATGTGTGGGTTTGTAGTACAAGTCACTGACAGTTCTGTAAGAATGTTTGAAAACACCAGCTGAACACAGATTTATCTATGCATGCTTTTCATTTATTTTCTATATTAGAAAATAAGATGCAGAAGGTGAAACCTGCTTGCATTATGCTGGAGTCTATAAACATTATAGCAATGTTTTGTTTTAAAAGCAAGATTCCTCAGACTGGAGAACCTAGTAACTGTGAAGTCCAATTCTCTTTCAAGTAACCTTTGAAAAAATTAAACTGTACTGTGGAAAGTTAAATTTAGTTTTCTCAAGCTCTTAGCTCAAGGAAGTTACACGGCTGTTGTGGTTTAACCCAGCAGGTGGCTCAGCACCACACAGTGGTTCACTCATTCCAACCCCTTCCCAGTGGGTTGGAGGTGAGAACAGAATACAAACAACAAAGTAGAACTCGGGGATTGAGATAAAACTATTTACTAAGTTACAGAAAAGGAGGAAAAAAAAAGATTACTTTTATATTAATAGCTATTATTATAGCGTTCTCATCCCAGAAGAATTATGCAGAAGGTTCTGTGGTGGTTTTTCTCCCTTCTTATTTGTATTTATTAATTTTTGAGACAAATAACTGTATATGAAAACAAAAGATACACATCCTGTGTGCAGAGCCACTGGTTTGTGGAACTAACACTAACATCAGCCTGTAGAAAGGAGGATTTAAGTTCTGAACACTAGCTTCGCTACCATTCACTGTTGTAAAGATAACGTTGTATTTATTTACAATTTTTTTTCCTTTTGCTTTAAAAGTAGCATAGAAACGCATGTGAACTAGTAAGTAACCCTATTTTGATCACAAAGAGGAAAGGTTTACTTACCTTTTTGTAAGCTAAGTTGGAGGTTTGTGGGGCAGATGCTCCTGGCTCAGCTGAAACCCTACACAAAGAGTGTTACAATTTTGTAAGTAGTGGAAATGAGATGAAGAGTAGATGGAAGGAGAGGTGTCTTCCACCATCCTTCCCATTTTCAATCGTTTTGCCTAAGCAAAGCAGGATTCCTAGACTGAACTTAGGCGCGTCTGACACAGGTCCTTAGAAATAGATTCTGCTTCAGTTCCAGACATTCCGCCAGGCAGAGATGGATCAGAGCCACAGTTGTGAAAAGTCCCAGCAACATACATTTGCCCAAACTGGGACTTCTTTTTGTGCCTTTGTGGGATACAGAGCCTGCAAGAGCTTGGGGCGGGTACTGACTTCCCAGAATTGTTTTGATTTCCATTGAGCCTCAATGAAATTTCAAGAAGAAACAAATGCCACAAGCCTGCGTGTTCATAGCTCTGTACCTTGGATTCAGGGTGGGCAGCTTTACAAGGTGTATACAGTCTGATCTTGCAAAAACCTAATCTGACCATGACATAGAAGGTGACTGAAGTAATGGACTGGAAAAGCTGTTCTTTGTGCCTTCTAGTCTTGTAAAGCTCTATGGATGAGAGGAAGGCAAATGTACTCAGACGCTGTGCCAGACAACCTATACGCATAGTGCCAAAACACTTCAGCAGCTTTTGAAGTACTTAACTTCTGCAATTGACATTATTTTCTGTGAGAAAGGTATTATTGCTAGCAGGTCAGTGCTTTGTTCTGAACTTCCATTAAGAGTGAGGTTGCCTCAGAATCCCACAGCCCCAGTTCAGTTCAGTGAACAAGAAAAGGACAAGTAATCAAACATAATTTTGTCAGCAATATACGTTCCATTTGTGAGGAATATGGTCACAACAGTCATAGCTCCAGAACAACAAAAAACATGTGCATCTTTTGCATCCCACAGGCACAGAAGAACCTTGTTTCTTCAGAGTAGGAGGATCTCTCAATCTGTCTGCTTCATGCCAGAGGGTCAGTGGGGAATGAGAATCTGCATGAGGAGTTGCTGTAGGCTGTAAAGGCATTATTTCACAGCTTAAAGCCAGGACTCACACTTCCCTAAGATTTCAGCACATAATTTTCCTTTTAATTAAATGCACTGAAATTGTGTGAGGTTTCAAAATAAGGTACAGACCAGTAAGTCTCTGCAATGGCAGAAATAAAAAATTCCTATAGCATTCAGTTGATTCAGAAGCACTTTTTTTTTTTTTTTCCAATACCTTCCTTGCAAGTGAACCTCCATCTACTGCTGTATTTCTGCACATTTACCCCCATCCTCGCCTTTTTACTTTCAGCATTACCTAAGCAAGGTGCAAACAGCACTGCACCATGGAAAGAATTCCTCTTGCACTTGGTTCTTTTTGACGCCAATCTGTGAAATTCTACACATGCCTGTTCATAGGAAGATATTTCCTATTCTTCATAATATCCAATAATTTCCCCTGACAGAGTCCATAAAAACAATACATTAAAAAAATAGAGCAGATATGAATGAATGTATAATTTGACTATTTTTAGCTGCTTACCTTTACTGTAACATTTTTCCTATGAGTTTAAAATGGTTGACACATCCTAAATAGCTTAAATCCAACTTGGCACACTAATAAAATACTTGTTTTTTCTACAACTTCTCTAAAACAAAAGGCATACAATACCTGCTAAGAGACCAGAAGACCTACTATGAGCATTCTCTAGTTTACATCACTCTGATGATTTCACTCATTTAAACATGATGACACCTTTGAATATCAGTGAATCTAATGCTTCTTGCTACTTCCTTAAGAGCAGGTACTTGGATGGTCAAGATGAGAGCCAAGTGACAGAAACTCAAATGCCAAAACTGAGAGTGGGCTCTTTCTCCTCTTAAATGTTCAGACCAAATTTTTGCACACTTGGTCAAACAGAAAGTATCTTTTCAAAATGGCTTTCAAATGAATTTTCCTTTGTATCAACCAGAACAATGACTACTTCATTCCTAAAGCTATGGTAAGGAGGGCAGACTTCATATGCTACTTTGTATTCCCTCAGAGCTCTACATATCAAATATTTAAGCAACAAGCATCCAAGTTATTCACCAATTAAGATAAAACAGTGATTTTCCAGGTGTTGTCAATAGACTTCTGGTGCTATGGGAAGAATTTAAAATTTGTACATGAAGAAAGGCTCCACCTAGTTATGTCTGCAGCTTTTAAATCATGGTTTTAAAAACCCACACTCTTTTCCTAGTTATTACTCTACAAGCTTGTTGTAGTAACATTACAAATGATACATAATAGTGGCAAGGTCCCTGCAAGGCCTTCAAACACCGAAGAACCCTCCCACAAAGATAAACACTACATCTTACATACAGCTGGATTACTGCCAAAAGGCAGAAAGCTGAGCAGTTACAGAAAGGACTATGGTTAAACAGTACAGTTGCTAAGGAATAATTCTACATCATTAAAGGAGACAGAACATGAAGAACAAAGTTAGATTTAATGATTAAATTATTACTGAACCGATCTCCTCTTTTCCTTTCTCAATAGTTACACAAAGTATCAGGTTTTGGTAATAGGCAATATATATGAACAAAAATATATGCATTGCACAAAGATAAAAGGAACACTGAAATTACAAAAAAAAATAATGTCATGTAGGAAATAAAAGTGGTGTATTAGTGGCAAAATGTAAATGGAATTATTTTAGTAGTCAAAATAAATATTTAATAAAAAGCACACATTCATGACAAATTATCAAAATGAAGAACTTAAGAGTTTGGAAGGACCTCATCCAAATTTCCTTGCATTAAACATTGCTAAATTCAGTGGTTTAAATATTATCAAATGGCTCTGAGCAATCACTCTTAAGTTAGTGTCATAAAAAAATCATGAGACAAAAAATTCTGTCCAATGAACTGTAAATCCACTATACTAAAAAAGAATTTCCTACACCAAGGAATCAATCCACAGTCATTGAAACACAGTTCACAAGAACCACTGCATAGCATACTGCTTACTGTACCAAAAGTGCATTTGCCAGCATTTAATGAACTGAGGGAAAAAAACAAACAAAAAACCCCCCTTTTTTTGTATATATGAATATACATTTAAAAAAAAAAAAAAACAACAAAAGCCAAACCCCAAACAACTAGGTGTTTCATAGTTGAAGAAAAAACACATTTTCTTTAAAAGTAAAAGTAGACTCTAATGATCTTAAGAGCACCATAGGAGTTATCAAGTAAAATCGTACAAAACTTTGCAGTAAGTGAAGAACAAATAACAATTATTGTATCATTCCATATTTAGAACACAACTGAAAATGTTAGTGTTGTTGCTGCATTGTCCTATGGTCTAATGGATACATACCATGCCAGTGGCATTTTATTGATTTTTTGCTGAGCCCTGGAAACAAGTAACACAGAAAAATGCTTTTCTATGTAGCATAAAGGTATAGAAAGATTTAAACTGCTGATGTGCAAACGGAAATGTAGAAAATGTTAATACAAACAGATTTTTATGGCAGCAGTGTCTGGCTTATCCCATTAGTCCTCCACTCAGTTCTTTTGCTGACTCTTTTAAAGTAGCATTCCTGAATATCCCTGGCTTACAAATAATTTTTGAGTCATTTTCTCAATTTTAAGATTCTGCATTTAAAATTGTTCTCAGCCCATTATCCTTCAATCCCCATCCATCCCCCTCATATTTAAAAGTTGTAGTTTTGTTGCATAAAACATTACTGCGAATTCTGCTTCTTATTAAGTGACAGTCAAGATGTTCTATCTGCAAAATACTGAAATCACCTTCCAGTTGGCTTATATATTAAACAGCAATTAAAAATAGTACACCCCCATACTCTATCGTGACATAATAAAGGCTATTCACCATTTAATATACGTTCAATCTCTTCTAGTCTTTTCAAAGCAGCAACTCTCTTTTTCTCAATATCTTTGATTTCTTTTGTGGATTTTTTGGGAGTCTCTTTTTTTTCCATACTGTTTTTCTCTGCTTGTTTCTTATTTTTTGAACGTCCTTTATTGTTACCAGCTGTTGTGCGGGAGGATTTCTGCTCATTTTTCACTTCTTTTGAATTCTGAATTTTTTTTTTTTCTTCTGCAGCAGCAGTGGCAGTATCATCTGCTGGAACTGATGACTGCTCCGGAGCACTAAGTGATGCAATTTTACTTCTAACTATGTTTAGATGACGTTGAATATACTCTTCATGAGGTGCCAGTGCTAGAGTTTCCACCAAACATTTTTCTGCTTTTATTAAGTCTCGTTCTTCAAAGTAAACTACACAAAGGTTATGTTTCCCTTGCACATTGTTAGGATCCAGTTCCAAAATTTTTTCAAAACACTTTTTTGCTCCAACTATATCCTTCTTTTGGTTCATTAGGATATCTCCTTTCAAAATTAGACCTTTGGTATGATCAGGGTAGTATTTCAATAAGTCTTCCAGGATGGGCAAAGCCATCAATTCTTTTGCTGTCTGAGAATAAAGCAGTGCCAAATTGAACAAAGCACTTCGAAAGTTTGGCTGTAACTTTATGGCTTTCTTCATCCATGCCTCTGCTTCTGTATCTTTTTTGTCATCCATTGCCAGCATACCCAAATTGAAATAACCATTTGCATCCTGTGGTTCTTCTTTCACATAATTTAACAGTCTTTGTTTAGCCTCAGGTCTAAGCTGAGCATTGCCTATATGACAGAAAATACATTTAAGTTTTACTCTAAACACTTGTAGGCCAGACCTGTAAATTGCTGATTTCTATATAAATTAAAATGTAACATTTGTGAAAAGGAAAGGGTTTAAAATACTACTTTTTATTTGTGTTGTGTAACAGTAAAAGTAAATGACAGTTACCTTCTTTACAGAACAAAACTACTTACAATGGACTTGTAGCCAAAGTAAGCATCATTATCTTATTATCTGTTAAATTATACTAAGATTCAGTGCAACGAATACAGAAGGTGTCTCTACAAGATTAAAAGCGGTTATTTTCATGTATGAGTGAGCAACTGGAATGCAGAGAAGTCAGTTCTAGCAAATCACTTTCAACAGAGGCAAACTTAGAATAAATATCATTTTCTTAAAGACATAGAATCAAAGAATCACCAAGGCTGGAAAAGATCATCCAGTCCAATTGTCCACCAACCAGGAATATTTCCCATTAAACCATGTCCCTCAGTACAACATCTAAATGTCTCTTGGACACCTCCAGGGATAGTGACTCAAACATCTCCCTGGGCAGCCCATTCCAGCATCTGATCACATATTGAAAAGAACTACAGTTGACAGAGATCACATACAGTGATGTTAGATTCAGCCACAAAATATATTCTATTTCACACCAAACACTTTAAAAAAATTAAAAATAACCTTCTGTCAGACAAAAGCAGCAGTTCTGGCTTGTAGTCTGTGCTATTTTTGTGAATACTTCAGTGAACATATCCTGTAAGGAATTACAGGCACAGGCTTACTGAAGGATGGGGGAATAGGAAGCTCATTTTAAATATCTTCTTCCACCTTCTCAAACAGTTCTGTACCTTCCAGTAGGGGTTAATGCAAAGCTAGATGTCTAATACTTCTACTCACTTGAAGCCTAGGTGCTACTTCAGACAAGAAACAAAGTGTTTCTTGTACTGCCTAACTTAAAAAGAGATGAGAAATAATCCATTTGGAGCAGCTCCAATCAATTCTATAATCTCATTTGGATGATAAATTACCCCTAAGAAAAAGGGAAACAAACCTTACTCATCACTTGCTAATTACTTTCAACAGCCTTTTTTATGGCAACAGCCACACATTTACTCATTAAGCTAGCAGCTGTACATATGAAAAACAAAACTAATGAAAATCCAACTTGATAATTAGAAATATTGCAGAAGAAACTACGAAAACATTTTACAGTGTTACATTTAAAACCCAAAGAAATCAGATTTTTTAGTCAGTGAGGAATGGATAAAACCAAAACAAATTCAGAACATTAGTATTATACATCTCACTTTTTTTTTTTTTTTAAGATTATAGAGGAAAAATTCTGAAGAAGAGTTTTGTATAACACTACTCTTAACAAGATGTTAAAGTGTAAAATAGCTTTCAAGGTGTTAATCAATTAGAGTATATGTATACTTGGCATATTCCACATGCTACCAATAAATTACAAAGATGACTATTATATAATACTAAAAATACTATTCCTTTTCAAAAACACATCAATTCATTAAAATCCTATAAATGCAAAGATACAGTAATTGCTTACAGAGACAACTAACTTACCAGATTCCTGCATTAGCAGGGCTGAGTTGAACAACGCCAGCTTATGCATTGGGTTGAGTTCTAGCGCTTGGTTAAAATTCTTCAGGGCTTCTGTTGGATCTTTCAGTTCAATGTAAACAATTGCCAAGTTGTACCACAAGTCTGCATTGGTTCTGTCTAGTTCTAGAGCCCTAAGGTAAGCTTCCTTAGCTTTCAGAGGCTTGTTCATTTTTAAAAGTAATTCTCCCCTGTTAAAGAATCAAATTTAACCTTCAGCAAGTTTAACTGATAGAAGTACAAAAACAATTGACAGTGTTTATTTAGAAGCTTGTTTTCCTACAGAAAGTAGATGTGAAACTTTTTTTTTTTAAATGCAAAACAGGACTTTATTTATATACCATTCCAAAAGCTCTCAGAATTTTGCACACGGGAGATGTGTGACGAGGACAAAAAAGCCTACAAAAAAAAAAAAAAAGCCCACACAGAAGTCATCAAGGACTCCTGATACAGGCCCTGGAACAGCTACTGTCAAGGCATCTTAGAGAATCATAAAATCATTTGAGCTGGAAGTGAGCCTTAAGCGTCACCTAGTTCAAGTCCCCCGCAATGAACAGGGACAGCTACAGCTAGATCAGGCAACTCAAAGCCCCCTTCAGTCTGACCTTAAATGTCCCCAACTGATAGGACACCCACCATCTCTCTGGATATCTGGTTCCAGAGCTTCAATTTCTTCATTAAAAACAAACAAACAAACAACTTTTTCCTTATATCCAATCTAAATCTTCTCTTTTAGTTTGAAAACATTTTCAATTTTATATGAACAAAATACTGTTTCTAGCACTGCAAATAAAACAGAAGTATATTCAAGAATATCAAGAATACATATCTCTAAAATTAATAAAGATACCTGCTGATGTAAGCCTGCTTGAAATCTGGCCTCATACTAATTGCTTGTCGATACAATTGATCTGCTTCTTCGAGGCGAGATTCATTTGCTCGAATTAAGTTTGCAAGATTGATATAAACATTCAGGTGGTTAGGAGCAACTCTTGCTGCATATTTTTTACCTGGAATAATCTGTCAAAAAGAATATATTTCCAAATCCCAATGAATGAAAACATGAAAAACAACCAGTAGAAATCTAACACTTCAGTCTGCCTCATTTGTTGTAGGGTACCAGTGGAGATCATTTGTCAGACTCTTTAGTCCAGAAAAAAAAAAAATCATACAAACACCACACTATGTCTCCTTAATTCTATAAACACATACAACATCACCTTAAATTTGATACAGACATTATCAGTTAATTGATCTCTGCTACTTTGTGATGTGGCTCATGCAAATGGCCATTAACAGCCAATCAGACCTTGTAAAAGGTTCTCACTCATACAAAGATTATTTCTTAAAGACTAAGCTGATATTCTATGAGAATACTTTTTCTGGGGGGGAGAAAGGAAGGAAGGAATACCAGCCATTGATACAGCAGATGAAAAACTTTTATGAGATATGAAAATGCTATGGCACTTTAAATGATGTATTGTTTACTAAAGTCTTCAGACAGCAAACATTTTAATGCCATATTCTCTGCTCAAGGGATTGATGTAAGTCTGTAAGTCTAATGTAAGTCTGTAAGTCTAATGATGTAAGCCCTGTAAGTCTAATTTTGACCTTAACTGTTTTTGCCTTTATGATCCAAAATATTCCTCCCCTTCTCTCCTTAACAGCTAAAATGCATAACAGTTGCTAGATACAAATACAACCTGACATATGGTAAAGGTAATAGAGCACATGTTTACAAAAGCAAGTTGAAGCAAAGGTGTTCTTTTTTGTTGCTGCTGCTTCAGCTGCCTTGTCTCATCTCTAACACTGCATTTAAGCCTTCCCCTATGAGTTTGAACACTAAACATTATCAATGTATTGGCTGGACGTGAAAATCAAAACAACTGTGATTAGAAACTGTAAGTTTGTATTTCTAACTTGCTTTTTTTTTTTTTTCCCTCAATTTAAGAAAAAATAAATCCAGAACAGTATAAAAACTTTTTTTTTTTTTTAAAACAAAGAAGGTCTAAGTTAGTATTTTTAAACAGCACACGATATGACCTCATTTAAGAGATTTAAGGTTTAAAACAACAAATATCTTCAACAATAAATAAGAAAATTGAATATAGGTATGATAAAGTTGCCTCCTCCCCCATGCTGATTATGTTACTAATTACCTGTGGCATCAATGATTTAGCAATCATGTATGATTTCTCAGCTTCTTTAGTCTTGTTTAAGTTTTTGTAAGTTCTTCCAACATTCATGTGAGCACCAATGTCATCTTGAAGAAAAGAGTGAAACTTCTAATTTTTCATGCACTCAGTAACGTGAAAAAATATCTATGCTTTGAGAGTAATATTAAGAACAGGTACTGCATAAAGATCAGCAAAAAAAAAAAAAAGCAATTCTAATTTATTTTTTAACTTCATTATGAAGTTAATAATTTAACCATAAACCAAAAACGTATTATACTTGGCCAAAAATTAGAGGTCATGCTTTGATGTAGTTCGTCTTTAATTTCCCACTGTAGTAAAAGCACATTAAAGTTATTTATAAGGTTTGCAGAAGGAAAGGTTGTCCAGTACTACCCAGAACTTCTTTAGCAACAGTGTGAAAAAAGAGTAAATGTGCACTTTGATATATCATAGATTGCCTATCCTTAGCATTAAATGAGGAAATTAAATAACAGCTAATTATGCTTCAAAAGGAATTATAGGTTTGATGACATTCTGTTTGGATGAACTTCACTAATAGCTTTACATGAAAAGTCTTCATTTTTGTACAGATGGAAACTTATATTGAATTTTTTTTGGGGGGGGGAATTCGTTATCTCTTAAGAGTAACTTTTATTGTACTGAGAAACTATGGATCAAGTAAGGGAAACGGTTTGCTGTTCAACTGGTGCAAAACATAACATTTTAAGGAAGCAGAGTATAATGCAACATTAGGAGAAGCGAAAAGCCATTCAATGGCACTTAATCAAAGCTTTTACCTGGCTGTACTTGAGTGGCTTGTATGAAGAACTGCAAAGCTCTTTCAAAATTCTTTTCATTTTCTAATGCATGCCCCACATTGTTCCATAGCTTTGCATTGTTCTTATTTACCTAAAAACAATAATATATATATAAATTTATAATGTATTGAGTCTCAGTTACACAACACTTGATTTTCTTCTAACTACACAGAATCATAGAATCAGAAAAGTTGGATCATCTAAGATCATCTAGTCCAACATCTCAAGGTTGGAAAAAACACACAACAAATAACAAATCAAGTTGTTACGTGTAAAGAATAACACTGCGTACAGAGCAATTGCATTTAACTTGTTGCTCAACATACATTTACCTTAGTTATTAGTGCCTAAAAATCTGCAGAATTTTAAAATACATTATAGTTGTCATGGAAAAATGAATAGATGGTTGTTCAAATTGTCCTATCATGCCATAGGCACATTAGGAAAAAATAAAAACTATTTTATGGAAAATTTTTGTAGATTTTGTATTCAAGCATATTGTGCTAGCATAAAGAGAATATATTCAACTGTTTTAACACATTAAGAAAAAAATCTTCTGTTTCTTGCACATGAATCACACTGCTTTTAAAGCATTCCCAAAAGCAACTAATTGATTTAGATACTGTCACCACAAAAATCAAAGTGGCAAAACAAGCATAATTTCTCTTCATTCTTATCATGCACTGTCAGTTTTTGTGAACATCAACATTAAATTCCATTTATCCTTTTCAATTAAGATACGATACCTTTAAAGCTGACATAAACAATGTGTACTCTGATTCCCAATCCCAGTTTCTGTGCAGTGTTTTCAAGGCATGTGTGAACAGTACCACAGCCAAACAAACCCAAGAAATTTTTCTTAGCATGCTATTAAATAGAAAAAAGGCAACAAAACAAAGAATTATTAAAAGCACGCAAACAATTCTAATTTATATTAAATGAAGCATCTTCTATGCTAGAAGCCAAATAAACTGAGGAATGAAAAAAATATAAAATATTATCCCATTCTTTTATTTAATAATCCATACAAGTTCTTTACTAAGCATATTACTAATGTTTTCCACACTATAAAACACTTCTTATTAGAGAGGTCTCCTGTAGAGACCGTTCAACATTCCATAAGCAAATAAAACTCAAACAAAAAGGAGAAAGATTCAGTATTTTAACAACTTATTTTTTATTATGAAAACTGCAAATCAGAATCATAGAACAGTCAGTGTTGGAAAAGACCAGTCCATGCAGTCCAACTGTCCACCTACCACCAGTACTTCCCTACTAAACCATGTCCCTTAATACAACATCTAAACATTTATTGAATTACTAGGAGAAGAAATCCCGCTCTGACCAGACTATCAGCAACTATCATCTAGATCTAGTTTTTGTTGTTTATTTTCTGAAGTTTAAACATTTGGTTTAACATGAACTAAATTTCAACAGACGGATCAGATGGATCTAATTGTGAAAACACATACTAGATACCTACCTAGCCTTCCTCCAATTAAGAACATCACTTCATTAACAATCATTAAAAACCTCACTCTCAAGCAGACATTACTGTTATTCAGCCTTTCCAACTATTTCTTCGTCTTTGCAAAAGTTGTTCACAGACATATGTACTTCAGAGGCTTGATAAAAAACACAAGGCTTCCCCTCACATACAAAAAGCCATACATTTGATCAGGACAGTGCTAGATTGTACTGTTATTTTGTTTTTTAAATGAATTAATATGTAGAACAGCAGAATTATGAGAGATATTTCAACATTTAAGCAAAGCAATTAGCAAGAACTGATGCACGCACTACTCCATATCTTCGCCAGGCTCATAAGAAAGCTATTTTCCCCAATCTTGTTTCTGAAGTAAGGAGCCTTTTCCACATCGGAAGACTTTTTAGAGCACTGACTGCCTGTATTTTTGTAGTAAGCCACACTGCTGCCTAATTTTCCTCCCTGCCTGTCCTCTCCTGGATCCTTGTTTTCTGTCACATCACTTTATTTTTTTCGCATCATACTGGGATTGTGATAATACTTTCTCCTCACTCCCACAGGGTATCACGGATTTTTCCTTATCCAGCTGTCAGCTTTGGCAGTGCCAATTAACACAAGTCATCCTGCAAGGTCTCACATCTAAAGACAGCAGACAATGTAGACTGCTGCCTTCCAGTTCTCCAAGCAAGCACTGGGGTAACAAGGTTAAAGCACTCGTGTCAGGAAGAAGCATTCACAGATCAATGTAGAAGACAGCAGAAAACTGGAGATACATTCAAAATATGCTTTTGAGCAGAATTTCCAAGTGAGAAATTCTTATCTAAAACATTCTTTAGTCAAACAAATACTGAACAGCTCTGATATTCATTCTTAGAACTTGAACTCTGAATGTTTTATCAGTAAATAAGATATTTTCATGTGCTGCAGACTGATATACACATGCAGTACCTAAACTTTAGTCAGTAAACACCTTTAATTGAGGTATAAATTGAATTTAGTCTAGAATGCTTTTGCTTAATCCTTAAAAATGATTTTAAAAAGAGTATCATGTTTCTTCACATAAAAGAGATGAGATAACTAGGCAATCCATTTCACAGCAATGTGTAGCTTGCGTTCTAAAATGTTTGGTGCCAGAAGTATTTAAAATATGAATTTTCTTTCAAATTAACCTTCTAAAGCCCTCAGAAAAGTAACAACAATGCCTTGTGCTGGAGAGGAATCTCAGCATTTAGTATCAAGACTATTCTTTGTAAAAGGCAAAGGATCAGTGCACTAAGGTGCACTTTCTAAGATCCTTAAACTCATCCTGTACTTCTATTAATTTGGTTTATCTACTAAAATAAAAATACCAAAAAATCTCATTTTCTGAAAACTTTTCTTAAAATCTGTCTCACTCTCCAAATCCAACCTCTAACGAATTTTAAACTTACTACTTCCAAATCATTACAAAAATCACTATTTGGCAAAATGGTCTGACCAACTATGGCAAGCTGCTATCCACTAAACTAAAAACATACTAAAAAAAAAAAAAAGATTAAAGGCCATGATGTCATGATAATGTCTGCTTAATCAAGTCATGAAAATTTCACAGTAGGCCGCATACTTCTATCAGAAGTTCTGATCTTCAGCAAAGATTTTAAGATTTTGACCTAAAAATCTAAAAACTAAGTTGAATAACTGAATTAAATACATTATCCTTTCATCTTACAAGCTGTACATCACTTTTACTTCACAAATAAGAATGTAGCACCGACTGAAAAGATCATGAAGTTACCAGTTACGATACCATGGAATTCAAATAGAACAGCAAAAAGTAACTTCTAGTGTACCTTCTTTGTAGCACTAAGCTCAACAACAGTTAATTTTTAAATACTTAATTTTAAGTACTTAACTGGATGAGTAACTTAAGATGTCAAGCTTCTGACTGCACGTCCAACATGCACATGGACAAATTTAATCAAAGGTACCTGCTGACGTAGAAGCATTTTTCCTAATAAACTGCCTAGCAAACGGCTATCCCTTAAAGCAGCACTAAACTCTTCTACAGGGAAAACAGCTAATCTACTGTTCTGAAAGCAATGTTGATGATGATGCATGTGTGCTTATAAATGAAAATATCCACTGGTCTCCTAAGTTCCTTCTTGTCATCTGTTCACACGACAGCCAAGCTGTCACTACTCCACATTCAATAATAAAAACTGGACACAACACAAGAGTTGTAATGTAATAACACCACTAAAAGATCTACAGGGAGAGCTAGCAGTCATAAATAGGTTTATCCTTTATTAAACAAAGAGAGATGAGTTAAACCAGTTACGGATATACCTACCATACCTTTTATTTGATAATTTCTTCCATCCATGCGCTACTAAAATGCAGAATCCCATGCTAGGAACATACAACACTCGTTCTGCTACTACAAATCCAACAGGAAAAAACAGATTTGATGCAGGAATGAATGGCAGCACTATTAAGCAGAGTGCCTAGAAAGGAAATACAAATGAATTAGTAAGCAAGATTGGGTTGTGACAGACTGTACTGATAACCAGATCTGTTTTACATTGAGACCATTCTGAAAATGGAAACTTAGAACTTGCAAATGACACTCCTTTTTTAACAATCAACAAACGTATTTGGTTTACCGTATTACAGAAAAGAGCAGCTGTATGACAAAACACTAACATGAAATGATCAAGCACAAAACAGGATTTTAATAAGTTACACATACAAAAACATGGCAGTCCTACAATCTTGGACATTATCTTCCATAACAATAAAAATTCTATACCAACTTACAGTGTAAAAAAGCACTTATTTTTACAATGAAATCAGTTTTTAGTTTCTCTTAAAAATATGAATAAAAACCAGAATCAACTACTGAATTAACATCTATGTTAAGACACCAAACTACTAGCACACAAAATACCTAAAATGATAATGAACTCATCAACTTCCTTAACTGTAGCTCTTAGATTGAGTACAGATAGAAAACCATCTGTTTCAAAGGATACAACCTTTTGCTTTAAGTTCTGAGTGACTAAGAGCTTTACAATCTCTGATATCATCAGAAGGTTTAAGTAGTTATTTCTAAATACATGGCATCCAAGTTACAAATAACAAAAACAAAAAATCCAAACCCCTGCATAAACTGAGTACTACTTTTAATAAAATCTCGAATTTTCTAGAAATTTGTAATTAGCAAACTTGTACAAAAGAAAATCAACAGAAAGCATCTTCCAAGCATACTTGGAAGCAAAAAAAAGTGCTGCTGTTTTGCAGACTTTTTAAATACAAGCCATTCACAATGCAGTACAGTGTACAATCTATAAGACTTGTACATTTTTTTAAACAAATTAACTCATTTTAAAACACTGATTTGAAGAAGTCATCTCTGAAGATTTTAAGAAGTTAGTTTTTTCCGTTATTGCTATTTTTTATTTATTTATTTTTAATACAGTAAGGACATTGATCTGAAAGCCCCAAGGTTAACATGTATACAGCAAAACAGTGAAATCCACTGTTTTCCAGTGGGAAGCATTCTGCAGCTCACACAGCAAGTGCCTGGTAGCACTGAGTGCTTACAATCTAGACACGTAATAAAAAGAATCATCCCTAAGTAACAAGGTTTTTGCATGGTCTGTTCTTTTTAAATTTTTCTGATGGCAACATGTTACACAATGTTTTACTGAAATTCTCTTTCAGTCCCTTTGTCTCTCCTTAGTATACTGTCCTTCAAATACAATTTTGTAAGTGACAGGCTCAAAGCTCCAGTAGATAAAAATGTCTTCTTTTCATTCACTCTCTTTATCAGTCTTTCAGCAGGTGCAGAGGTTCAGCTGAAAAAAAAAAAAAAAGTCCCAGTCAAGGCAACTGAAAAACCTAGAAGAGAAAGAAACATTTAGAGTGTGCAGAAAGCACAAAGCACATGACAAACTCTGAAATATGACCATAAACTATGATGAATAAGTGAACCGCCAGATTACTGTTCACAAGGAAATATTTCAAAGACTTAAATGTAAGCACAGAATCAAGTATCAAAGAATTTAGAAGTACTGATGTCTTGGCTGTTACATCACTTAAAAGTTCTAAAGACTTTCTCTGAGAAGCCTAAAGATACTCTCTCTGCTCTTGACATTTGCACAGTAAAAAGCCAAGAAGTTTTTTGATTGAGTACAGATCTAAACATAAGAGAGACATGAAGAAGGATAATAACAAAGCATCTTTATTAGGAACACTAAGCATTTATCAAGAGATAAGCTTTATTAAAATTTTGGTAGCTAACAAAGGCAAGTGTATACCCAAAATACTTCACATCAAAAATAAAAGCCATCACAGCTTGATTCTGGAACCTAGTGAGAAGACATCAAAGTAATTCTAGATCTGTGCTATTTTTAGTACTAAATATTTTCAATATTTATACTGCAACTTATTTTGAAAGGTCACTTACTCTGACAGTAAGTTATCTGACTGTTCACAGGGACTGAGCAAACAGCGAGTATAAAATACTTCAGTTGCTTAAGAGAATTTTGTTTCTATTTACGTCCTTCATTAATGACAAAATAATCAATTATTTCAAGCAGCATAATGTCATTAACATGCCAAAGCATGAGTTCTGATTTGCTATACACAATTCCATTTTTTTTTTTAGTTTAATGTTATCAGTTGAAAAAATAAATTAGCTACTTCAAAGAACCAATTTATCTGTTTAGAACTGTTGCAGTTCTGTTATTTTGAAAAGGCAATTTTAGGACTTATTGCAAAAATAAAAACATGACAAAGTAAAATAGAATGCCATCAACTTACCAAAGTTATTCTTCGTGGACATAACTGGTTTTAAATAGATTATGGCTGAAAATGGGTCCTTCAACTTCCACATTTCTTCTTAGTTCATTCTGTGAGAATACTTGTAAGGAACTGTGGGATGTCCACTGTCACTTGCAGAAGTAGGAGGAGGAATCCATTCTTCTGTCTCTTGTTACACAAGAGACATCCATTCTTCTGTCTCTTGTCTCACAAGAAGTACAACACCCACATCCATACCCAGCAAACGCGGAAAGACATACTGAGACATGCTTGAAGTCTCCCTTCTGTCTTGTATTTTGGATCTCTCTCATATTTTGGTTCTGTCTCCTTTGCATTTTATTTGCAGTGTATAGGAACTGCTGAATCACAGCCCGAACCTCTGACTGACTACCTGAGGTGAGCAATGAGTCAGCCCTAGGAGCACAGGTTAAGGCAATTCACCTGTGCTACGGAAAGGGCTGGAGCCTGGCTCCACCTCTCCTAGACCCCATTTGAGAACTGACTACCACTGGGGAAGGATCTCTTCTGGAAATTGCTCCTGTTGGAGTCTTCTCAGCAAGCCAAGGACCAGGATAAGCTTTCCATCCATTCTTCTTTAGCATGGTAACCTGTTTAGCTTAACTTTCTTGTACATTTCTAAATTATAATATCTATATATTCATTGATTACATGCAAAGTAAAAATAAACATGTCTATTTTTCCAGGAGGCTTGAAGTTGTACTGTTTTCAATCTCATAAAAGAAAGTCACTTGCGAATCTACCTTAGGCTTCAGCATCAGACCTGAGGGTTACAGGGGGCTAATGGAAGAACCAAAACGTGCTAGAGACTGGTAAAGTTCTTTACAAAGCCCTTTATAACTCCATTGGAGTCAGACTCATTAAGAGTTCAAAATAAACAGTATGAACAGTCACACTTTCAATTGTGATGTGTTGAAAGCACCTTTATGTTAGGAGCAATCCATGCAGACAACACACAGAACTTACACCTGTCAGGGCAATAATTTATTTTGGCTAGCAGTCAAAGTCAAGCTTGTATTGGAAGTACTAAGAACTGAGTGTGGAAAAATGCTTTCTAAAAACAAACAAAAGCCTGAAAAACAAACCCTAAGAAAAGCAAAACAAACAAACAAACACACACACAAAAAAACAAAAAAATCCAACCTGTATTCCAACATAGCTATCTGGAAAACTGCTATAAACTGTGAAAGATTCAATTTCTTCATTTTAAAGATGGTATTACAACTCTCTAATACGTAAAACAGACAAGCCACAGTGAAGAAACCTTGTAACAGAATATCCTGTATACATCAGGATATTAATGGTTAATTGTAAGACAACACGGCTTTCACCTTACAGTGTTGTTCAAAGTTATAAAAAAATAATTTTAAAAAATAAGAAGATTATATACACAACACACGTATATATGAAAAGAACTTTTGTTAAATAGTGATTATACTATCTTAAGCCTCACTGTAGTTCACAGCCTTTACTTAACGATCTCAGAAGACCTCATTATTATATTAGAACTGTGTTAGGTCATGACATGAATTGAAGTCTGTCTGAAGCCTGCTGATTAGCAGAGAAATTCTTACTGTTTAATTGTGCATAAATATTCCCACCCATTTGAAACTTCTGTTGGCTAGTTACATATTAAAAAAAAGCACATTTCTACTAAGAAAAGCTTAGATTATGCGTGCAGATCTGTTGCAAGCATAATTGCATCACTGACTTAGAACATAAAGAACATGCTATTAGCTAATCATTCATCTTATGAGATTCTGCAGTAGCAGCAACCCAAACCTTTACTTCTTAGATGAAAAATATTTTTCATTTGCTCCACTTCCTCCAAAATACTCTTTCCTGAGAATCCATTTCAATTCCAAGATCATATATTAGCAAAAAAAAAAAAAAGGAAGTGATTTTTTAGGTTGACAAATCTAGTTTTCATTTAGAAAACAAAAAAGACTAAAGAAGAGTGCTTTTATTAATGCTGAAAACTCCAGTTTTCTAGCCAACTTCTGAATATTTCAAAACAGCCATAATACAGTTGGCAAATAAAAAATAGCCATATTTATTCTTGTTTATTTTACCCCATCTCATCCCTGACACATACTTAATTACAATTCAAAGGGTTAACTGCTATAACAATTTTTCTCTTCTCTTACATGTTCACTCTAGTCCAGAAGAAGATACATCATAGTGTCACCAAAGATTAGGTAGGTGATGAAACATCCTAAGCCAGTTACACTCAGGGAGAAGAAGGATTAAAAAAAAAAAATACGAATGCATCAATCATACCATCAGTACAGTCTTGGAGGAATCCCCAGGATATCGGAGACTGAAGACAGTCAAAGATCCCAGAAAGCAAAAGAATGTAAGGGTGGCAACATTTCTGATGTCTAACAAAGACTCCACAAGTGGGATAGTTCCCATTGTCCAGTCACAGCATAATTCTGAGGGGTTGAGAAGAAGCCAAGCATTTACAGGGAGGAGGTAGTTGAAAGTCAGCTGCCTTGCTGGAGATGGACTTACAGCAGCTGGGTTATCAAACCTAAAGAAAAATAAAGGAGAAAAATGAGCTTTTAATGAAAGCAAATAATGATCTTCATTGATTTTAAGACCAGAAGCAAGCAACTCTAGATCACAGCTTGAACTGCCAATTACAGCTTCGTACTTACGTCACTCTGGAAGTAATGTCTCCTATTTATTTCCGTGGAAACTACAACAGATACAAATAGCACAATAACACTGTTTGACAGAGACAATTCTCAGCCACAGAACACAGTTTTTCAAAATCATCACTACCATGAGCTGATCAAGACACTCTTCATTTTGTGGTGTGACCGTTGTGCACTGACATCTGGAAGTGGCTTGTCTTTCACACTGTTGTCACCACTGCTTCACTGTACTCACATCTACTGTCTATCTCCATAAAAATTCAGCAAGTGCCAATGGGTACCATTTTTTCTGCATGGAGGAATTCAATGACACCTTTGCATTTATGCACTTCCACATCAGATGCCATTTTATCACACTCCCCCTCTGCTGCCATCTGTCACATGGCAACAAAATGTAGCAAAATATTGGCGGGAAGATTCAGCGTCTACTGCCATACTACCAACATCTGCTTCTGATATTGTGAGCCAACATCAGAAAGTAGAAGGTATTAGTTACAGAGCAGCCTTTGCACAATAGCTCTTGCACTGATCTTCCTGCATTTGTAAAGTGTGTACCCTGGTGACTCATGCATGACATTGCATCTTAGCATTGCAGGACAGAGCCTTCTCTGAAACACTTTAAGAATTGGGAATGTTTAGGAATGTAACCGTTCTGTTTTAACAAACTGAATGATTGCTTAAGGAAACAAATGTTTGTTGATTGATTGTTTCAACAATGATTTACAGCCCTCTTCCTGAGAGTTGCTCCATTTATCGTTTTAAAAGTTTTTGAAAGTTCTATCAAGGAAAAACATTACACTTTTATATTATTTCACATTTTCACAGTAAATTACAGTTTTTCTGTTCTACCAGTATTCATATACATTTATCCTAGATTCTGTACGTGAAGATACACGTGTTCTCCATAGAAAACAAAACAATTAATCATATGTAGACAAGGAAATACTTGTTAAAAGTTCTGAAGTACTCAGACAAGTTTCAGACACGAAGTCAAAAAAGAAAAAAATCCATAATGAAACTTAATTTCTACATCATTAGAGCTAATTAGCAACCAAAAGGTTTTTTTTTTTTTTTTAAACAACATCTTTTTAGACACCTTAGGTAAATGCATCTTTGACCGTTTTATTCAAATACCATTAAGTTACATCTTATGTATCAGTACCCGTAAGCAAGACACTTTCCATTACCTTGTAAACACTGGAAGTTGAGACTGGATAACCTGGACTCTGACAACAACAAGAAGCAGCGTACTAAACATTAGGACTATGAGCTTCAACAGTGTTTGGAGCATGGAGAAAGGAATACTGCCCTTTCCTCGAAGAATCTGAACAGCTGTATCCCACAGAACTGGCAAGGTATACTGCAAAGGAAAAGGTGTTGTTAATCAGTGTATTCATTAACTTAGGTAAATAAAAGGTATTTCATCTTTTTTTGACTTGTTTTTCTGTAAAAGCATGCTTCAAATACTTAATTCATGTTTCTGTTTTCCACATGCCCCACTCCCTAAGTGCACCATTCTAATAAAAACAACTCTACCTAGATATTATTACTAGCACTATCATAGCAGAACTCACTTTCCTTTAATACTGTATTTTGTACTGACAGATGAAAAAGTGTTCCATCCTCAAGCACAGAATTCATAAAACAAAGTATGACCATGAAATAAATTTTATTTTTTTTTTTATTAGCTCCTTTGAAAATTTGTCCAATGAACAAAATATCCAGGTACAGTAGAAATACCTTATTTCTGATCAGCCATGGCTTTCAATTTTACTCCTCTACTGCACTAACCTACCAGTCCCTGACTCGAGTGTTACAATCTTGAACATTATGTAACCTGATTTCTTCCCAGTGCACCAACTTCGTTGCCTGTGCCTTCATTTCTTGCACTAGGGACAACTTATGGCTTCACATACACTGTCTAACTGAAGTACAGACATTGATAGGTTCATGCTACACTTACACTCTCAGCAGAAGACTTTGTTTACATTTTATCTATTCTACTCAACTGACCTGCACAAACTTGTTAAAAAATTTTAAAAAATTAGATTTAGATAAAAAGTTACTTTGAAAAATAGAGGCGTGAAAAGTATGGACACATACAGATCATTCCTTTAGAAATCCAGTTTGAAAATGACATGCTTATTCACTTGACACATAAAGCCAAATAGTTGCAAACAGATTTTTTCCAATTACAAGTATGTGTAATTTTAGCCTTGAGCATGCTAAGGTAGACAATCTTTCACCTTTTACAATATAACAATTCATAATTTAAATAATTAAGGAATAGTACATTCAACATATTTTCTTGCATTATTTATATATATTTTTAACTGCCTATGAGTTGACTATTAAAAAGTCAGTAAGTCTTTCACTAAAGGAAAAATGCTTCTCTAAAGAAAAGTTCATATATGGACTTAGCAAAGCTCAGCATGAAGCCTTTAGATTAGAAACTGAAGTAATTCTTAAAGCAACAGATTTCATTAAAGTAATACTGATTCAAACAACATACTCCAAAACATCTAGTTATTCATAAGAAACTCATGAAGTGCATCTTCAGAATGTATGTTCTCTACTTTAAATCCTTTAACTAAAGGATTTAAAAACAAATCTCCATCTGTATGTACCTCAATACTTTAATCAAGACTTATACAAGTCTTTGCAAGCCTTAATAAACTAAAACATGAGGTTTTCATACAGATATGGGATTCCTTCCTCAAGTAATTCAGTAATATGTTTCCTATGTAAAAGACAACTTAGAAGGCATATGAATCCCTGTCCATGATGAATGTATTTTAAACATCAATTAAGTCAAAAAGAACATCTGAAGATTTTAATGTAACTACAGAATTAGCTTGAGCTGACAAAATCAGTGATGAAATATTATGCTTCTATGTCTTCAAGGCCTTTTTACAGAATTCTTGAGAAGAATCTGAATTTCAACTGCATCTTACCCCTTGAGCAATAAATACTTCATAGACACAGCATATCCCCACCACTGTAATTCCTTGTTCTTTACACAGTGTTGCAACAGCTACTAGAAACACAGTCAATGCAATGGGAGTCCACACTGCAAATCAAGAAGACACAATTGAAAATGTTTCATATTACAACAAAAAACTTAGTAAGTTAACCTGAGAGATGAAGACTGATTCTTTATGTTTGAACATGCTCTATAAATTTACCCAACATGTCAGCTGTTACTCAAGGCAACATTCCCAGTCTTATTCTACAGAAAATTATTTACAAGTTACCAGTTTTAAAACTGCCTCCCTTAAAATGAAAGAACTAATTAAAAGGCAAAGGTTGGATCTCTTGATAAGAAAGAAAAAAAACAATCTTTCCTAACTCACCAGGATAACTTTTCAAATGTATGTTTTAAAGGCAGTCATAAATTTTCACAAGGTCAAACTGACTCTGGAAAAGTGATAAGCCTCCTACACCTCTACTGAAACTCTGCAGCTTACTTGGGACCAACTGAAGGATCTAAGAATACTTCCACCTGCATTCAATGGAGTTAGTACAAGAATCTCTGTCATTAGAGAACTCAAGGTTTAACAAAACATTTTAAAAAATGCTTTAGTCTTGAAGAAAATAAAACGCAATTTGTGACTGGAAGTACTGCTACAGGGATATTATGGGGTTGATGGCTTTTGGGACATTCTTTGATATTTGCTTAATAACCAGCATATGTGCATTGCCATTTTAAGAGCTCTTTATCACTAATACAGAAATTAAGATACACATATTTGAAGATCATTTACCTATGGTATTATCTGGTCCTTTAGATTTAGTGTATGATAAAAATGCAGCTAGAAAAAAGATAGATGATAAAAGCTCTGCTCTGCCCACAACTCCAGTTACCTAAAAGAGAAAGAAGAAAAAAAAAAAACAAATTCTAGTTGGCTTCTAGTATTAGACTAGCGCATGCCAATATTTGGGATATGAATAAACACAATCTGTAAACTAGAAGAAAAGTTTAATAAGATCAAGACTCCTTTCAGTTCAATCACAGCTGAAAAATAAACACTACGATATAGGCATCCTTCAGATACCTGATGTACCACCGCTTATAAGTACCACCATAAATGAGATCATTGAGAAATGCTATATTGTCTTATCTTCAATAATACCAGCCACAAATAGCACTTGAGGCAGAATTTGAGTAGAATAATGACTTTATTTGAAGTAATACTTCAAATAAACTGGCTTTCATCAACAAAAATTCGAGGAAGATCTTGTCACATTCACTTACACACCCTGCAAACAGTGACATACAGAAACTACAATTGTTATTTTTATCCATGCCTTTTTAAGCTGAATAAATGGAGCTGAATCTGAAAGAAGCACTCACCTAAGTGATGCTACAAAGTTATATGTACACTGATGTCAAACTGAGTAGTGAAGGTAAAGAACGGCTCAGGCTTTACTACAGGTTTGACAATTTTTGGAATGATAATTTTGCTGGCAATATTAACATTACAGGTACTGCCCTCTCTCAGTAGTTGGACACAGAGAAAAGGATTCTACGAAAATGTGGAGAAGCACTACATTAGTATCTACTGTAGTAGCCACTGTTCTAACTATAGTATCATTTAGGACTGCCTGTAATGCATCTGATTACTCTTGGGTTCTTTTTGAGCAAACAAGTTGAAAGCAGCGTACTATAACAAGGTAGACAGTCAAATTTGGCTACAAAAACCTCATAGCTCACCATGTAATTACGATGATGCTCAAATGTGACTCTCGGCCATCCAGATTGTGCTAGAAATTTTTATAGCTAGGTACATTCCTGGTCAAGCACGATTGATCCAGCACAGCATTAACAAGAAAGTAATTCAATATCCAAGGTCATGGTGTTAAAAAAACATTCAGAACTGACTTTGAAATCATTCTCTGTTGCTTCCATTGGCAGTACAGTTCACCAAGTTTAAATTTACCAAAGGACTCACTGAAACATGCACAGTCACAAAGCATATTTCAAAACTGGTATGGCATCAGTAACTGTGTTAACATTTTGGGTAGTACAAAGGTACTTGTTTCAAAACTGTTTGGTCTCAGATGTTTCAAAGACTCTTGGTCTGCACCACAAAATTGTCCAGCATGAAGTAGAATTCAGATCTGCTGAAGGAGATCATAGGTAAAGTAAGTTTGCTGGTGTGCCTCCACAATCCCGAGCCAACAAAAGAGAGACTATTTCTGGATACAAAGCTGACTTATGAAGAGAAGACTCCAGCATTTACAAGGTTACTTGACATCCCTTGAGCTCAGTGGGTGGTCAAAATGCTTCTGGCCTGAATGGACACAAGCTAGGTAGAATGTGTGAACTGGAACTCAGAGACAAGTACAAGTGAGATGGATGGCATTTTTCAATCATTTTTCCTCAAAAATGATATATTACTTTCTCAACAGCCCATTTTCTCTCTCAAGTCAAGCAGAATTTTTTCCCCTCTATTTATGCTGTTCCACTAGATTTTCCAAGACTTTTGTCTTTTTTGCCCTTTGTCAACAGACAGGAAAAGGTTTGATATTGCATGTATTATATCTCCTATTTCAAACTCTTTTGTAAAACAATAAGACTAAATTGAAGGAATTAATTTCAGATACATTTCAAATATCCAGCAAGATATCTGAAACAAGAAGTACTATCAAATGATATGAAAACTAGGACTGCAACCTTTCTAGAGTTCTTATTGAAGTCTGAGTAAGTCACTTGACACCCAAATCTAAGATTCTAAAATACAGTCAGTTATTACCTCATTTCCTTATGCATAAACTACAACTTTCAAATACAAGAATCTTTTCTTAGTTGTACGTTACATGGCATTCTCCATGCAAACACTAGAAAGAATAAAATGCAGTATGTCTCAAAATCAGAAAGCTTAAATTTAAATGTAGGGAGAAATAAATTATTTTTCTGTTGAGTACCTACATACACAACAGCAGTGGAATCTCAAGACTATATAAAGGTTTTAAGTACAGCACAAAGTTCTAGTAATTGTGCAGTGTTAAAGTGCCCTCATGTGGCTAACATCAAATACTGCACACATTACTATACTATTTTGCTTCAACTGTATTTTATGGCTTCATAATACATTGCATTAAAGAATAAGCTTGCATGGTTTCACAAGCCTTATGCAACTCTTTGGTAATTCTATTGCAAGGTATTAAGAGCAGTTAACTGTGTTACTGTTATCTCAAAAAGAATCTGACAATTCAAGCAAAATAAACTAATGGATTCATAGAATCATACAATGAAAGAAGTGAAAAAAGTATTACACAGACACAAATCAGTAACCTAAGTCACTAGCAACTTGCTAATGCTCCTATAAAGATGCTATCACATTTACTATAAATAAGCAAAGCCAAACTTTGAAACTTAAGCATGTTTTTTTTCAAAGAAACAGAAAAGCAAGCAGAACTAACACATTACTAACCCTTCCTTTCCCCAATAATTTATTTTTTTAGAAATTTAACTTCTGCAATTTTAAACATGCATTCATTTTCTTACAGAAAGGACATAACAATAGCTCAGATAGCAGCCAATTATAAACACTCTGAACTTATTTTCTATAAAAATTTGCTTGAAATACATAGATGTAGTTTTCTGAATTTCTACGGAAAGAGATTTCTGACTTAACAAGAAAGAAAGATTAGAACTCTGGATGGATATGTCCTGAAGTAGAAACCTGTGTTCAAAAACGGCAAGCTGTGTCCAACAGGCCAAGAAAAGGTCTCTACATTACTTCTATGATATAAAAGTTACAGGATTATTATCTTTATGAGATATTCACTCCTCAACAAGAAGGAAAGCCACAAAGGACAAATTTCCTTCCCTGTGCTCTAGAGAAATTCATTCAAGAATTCAGGGCTGTCCAATCTGGAACCCAAAATGGTATCTGCACCTGTGAATGGTGATGGGTATGGTGGTGATGGGTGAACAGTTGGACTCAATGATCTTAGAGGTCATTTCCAACCTTAATGATTCTGTGCTTCTAATATTTACAATTTTCTGAAAGCTATGTAACAACATAAGAGAAAAAAGAGTTTTTGAATAGGCTTTGCAACGAACGTGAAGTGAAATCTAGGTGAGCCAACCTACATGATACGGAAGGAACAACAGAAAATTCTACGTATCTGCTTTATCATGGTTTCTCCTGGAAACTTGATCAATCACATGAAGATTTACTTCAAAATATTGCTAGAAGACTGGTTAAACATCAAATAGCATAGAATCAGGCAGTTTGTATAAATACTGCTTTCCACTGCAGAGAAACACTCCCACAGAATCAATGGAAAGGTAAATAAGAGGCATATGTATTTCTTCGTTCTGATGTTCGTTCAAACAAAGTTAAACTAAGTTAAATGCAGTATAGCAGTAACAATACTACCAAGAGTCTTACTAGCAGGATATACTGGCAAAAAAAAAAGTAGAACAGGCTCTGTGATTAGCTATAAGTAGCTTGGCAAATGAACTGAACTCATGAAAATGAATTGAGAGGTACTGATAGTACTTGTAAAACACTACATCGCAAAACACAAATATTATGTGAGCTAAAGCAGTCATCATAATAAAAGTGAAATGCTCACAGAAGAGTCTCAAATTATTTTATAGCTAAATGAATGTTTCTTTACTTATTTCTCATTAGCTGCATGAACGTCAAACAACTCAGAGCATTAAAGTTGGTCATCTCTACCACAATTCACAAATAGCCGAGTAAACAGTAAAGAAAAAATAAAAAATCACACACCTTTTGGATTTACTGTATGCAACCATTTATACAAAATGCAACATCTAAGCTTAAAAATTGCAGTTTGAACAAATCAAGCACATAGCAGGTTTACCTACCGCTTCAGTATGTATTGGGTGCACTGCAAAGAGCAGGGATGCAACTATGCTGCTCTGGTTGTCCAAGAAAAGCTTACAGACCTTGAGGAAGACTACACAAACCACCCCGTGAAAGACGAGATTTAGGAAGTGATAAGAAACTGCATTTAACTCGCTGAACAAGTAGTTAAAGCGAAATGTGAGAACTGTGAGGGGTCGGTAAGATTTATGACTCCGCTCCTGAAAGGAAATAAAAAAAATGAGTCACAACCATTTTATAATAGTACATTTATTCCAAAATATCTTTTTAAAAATCTGTGCTCTCAGGATTTCCCCCCACTATTCTGACATCTACCTTAAAAATAAAGACATGAAAATTAGTAATACTAACAATGAAGTACAGTGAATGAAATGAAAACTAAATTGAAAATACAGCTGTCGAAACAGAGAAGTTAACTCTAATTATTTTTTCCATCTTCCCCACAGTTCCAATGTATTATTCAGGTGCTTTGATCAATCTCACATTTCATATTTTAGAAAATAAAAATTCTGGTGCACTCAGATAAATGTATTACCTACATATTCTTAATATGTGTACCAGCCTATGTGCACATATGAAATGTGAAATTGCACATAAATATGAAAAACACTGAAACTGCACAAGATGTGAAACATAATTTAAAAGTCACAAACATTCAAACTAATCTGAGTTTTGCTAAGTTTCATCAGACCTTTGTTTGCTTTCTAAGTGCAAAATCAGATCTGGAATTTAGGAGCCCATGTACTCTGAATGACTACAGGATTGGCTGTCTGAAAAAGTCTGGAAGCTTTCCTTATACAAAAATTACATATCAAAGCCTATTTGTAGATCTAGAAATTATTATTTCATAATAAAATTGATGTATATTACAGACATGAAAAGGTGAAGATTACAAGGTGGAAAGTCATTTAGGCAGAACATGTATGACAGTCTTTTTTTTTCTTTTCCTCATGTGTCCATCAATGGTATCATGTGTGACTTTCCAAATTTTATGTAAACCCTTCTGGTACTGCTGCTTAATGATATTTATTGACAACTTTAATGCCAGTGCAGCTTTTCAAATAAAAATGTAGTGACTCAACATAGACTACTAACCAAAAACTCTCAATCCATAACAATATACTTACTCAAATGAACATAATAGATTAAATCCCTATTCTCCAAATCCTAGATTTGTTGTTTCAGTGTTATCTTTCCTTCCAGACAAACACTAAAAATAAATACTATTCTAAGTCAATGTGTATGTGGGAGAAGGGAAAATTGTCAAATTTGTCTAATTTCTGTACTAAAATTAGGTAACACAGAAACCTGAAGTATTTTCTTATAAGCTCTTTTACTGAAAGGAAAAATTACAAGAGACATCTACTCCTAATCCAATAGTTCAAAATACAAACATCATCAAATTCCATCCAACTGTTTTAGTGTGGTTAAAACCACATTAGGGAAAAAAGTGTAAAAATTGTCTGTATTTTTTTTCCCCTATTTCGTCTAAAAGTTCCACAGACAGTTTACCTCAGACATCGGAGTCCCCCAGAAGTCATTCTGAAACAGATTTTTTAATGGAGTAGAAGGGTGCAAATCTTTGTTGTCCAAAATTGCTGAAACATCATCAAAAACAAAGCCACAAAAGAGACTGTTCCAGTAGCAGGCTGCCACCACACCAACTATTAGAGCCACTTCCTTCAGGCTTATTTCAGCCATCTTCTCTAAGATCTTTCATGGACAAAAGCTGCAATATTCAGACAGATAAATGGGCAATTTCACTGAATAAACACTATACTTGATAAATAAAATCAAATTAATATTTTCCATATTTTATAAGTTAACGATGTTATTCACCTAAAAATCACTAACAGATTTTTTTTCCTCAAGTCTTATTCATTTTATCTAATTCAGTGTTTAAAATAAATATTTTCATTAAAGAGCTAACCCACCAACCTAAAAAGCCCTCACACAAACTGGATACTTGTATTACACATTGATACTACTGCATTTCACGTTCTACTACTAAGACCTAAAACTGGAGATGACTTGGGACGTAATTTACAGCAAAAAGCTGTGTAACTGAAGTGAATGTTGCAAACTGGAGAACTGAAAATTAGGCACTCTAGAACCCTGAATAAATTAACATGCTGATGGCTTACATTATCAGAAGGGCAGACAATGCATTAATGATTTGCATTTTTTAGTTTAAAAGTTGTTTCTAATAAAAAGTTTCAAATGCAATTAAAATAACATACTGCAAACATTCTGAAGGACGGGAAACCTGTAGAGAGTAATAAATAAAGGCATTCAAGAACTGGTACAGAGTAACTGTAATAATAACAGAAGTTAAACTTACCATTGAAGATCTCACTTAGCTCTTTTGCATATTCTGTAGAAGCTCATGAAAAAGTCATTTTTTCCTCAACTGTACCAACTTCTCAGATTTCAATGAATGTTCATGAGCGTTCTGTCTTAAAGAAAAATAGCACGTAAAAAGAAAACATTAGAAGTGAATCTTATCTCATCTTGCATAAACTTCCTAATCCCTTGAAATTATTAAATAGTAATGTTATTAATAGTAATAGTAATATTATGACTATTTCGTACATAATACATAGGTGGTCAGGTCAAAAGTTGAAAGCATCATTTATCGGGTTGTTTGAAAATAATATTCTTGGGCACAGCAACCACAAAATGACAGATCTCTATTCTTGATGAAGAGAGAAGAGGGGGGTCAGCAAAATTGCTATCTTGGAGTTCCAGAGGACAGACATTGGGTGGGAGAGTCCCTTAGGAGACAGTACTGTAGAGCAAAGGGCTCCAAAAGGTTGGACGTCCCTCAAGAAGGAAATCTTAAAGATGCAGGAGCAGGCTGTCCCTGCATCCTGTAAGACAAGACAGCATGAAAGAAGACTGCCTGCCCAAACAGCAAGCTTTTGCTGAGACTCCAGGAAAAAAAAAAAAAAAAAAAAGAGTTTACCATCTTTGGAAGGAGTAGACAGCTCAAGAAGAATAGAAGGATGTTGCTAGAATATGCAGAGGGAAAATTAGAACAGCAAGAGTCCAGCTAGAACTTAATCTCGTCACCATTGTAATAGGTAAGCAAAAGTGTTGTTACAAATACATTAAGGAGAGCCAAGGAGAATCTCCACCCTTTACTGGCTGCAGTAGGGAACACTGCCACAAAGAAGAAAAGGTGAGGTACTCTATGCCTTCTTTGTTTCTAACTTAAACAGTAAGAACAGTTATCTTTGGGGTACTCAGCTCCTTGAGCTGGAAGACAGAGTTAGGGAGCAGAATAAAACCTCCAAAATTTAGGAGGAAACTGTTAGTGATTGCTACTCCACTCAGAGTCACAAGTCCATAAGGGCAGATGAGATTCATTTGAGGGTACTGGTGGAGCTGGCAAAAATGACTGCTAAGCCACTTTATGTCATCCATCAGCAGTTCTGGTGAAACAGGGAGATCCCAGATGACTGGAGATTTGCCAACATGATGCCCATTCACATTGCCCATAAGGGTTGGAAGGAGAAGATCTGGGCACTACAGGCTTGACAGCTTGACCATAGTATCAGAGAAGGCTATGGAACAGATCTTGAATGTGATCACACAGCACATGAAAAACAATCGGGATCACACCTACCCAGCATGGGTTCATGAAAGGTAGGTCCTGCTCGATCAACCTGATCTCCCTCTATGATTGATTGACTCGTCTGGTGGATGAGAGAAAGGCTGTGGATGTAGTCTATCTAGACTTCAGCAAAGCCAAATACCTCTGCCATGGTATTCTCCTGATGAAACTTGTAGCTCATGTCTGGAGCAGGTGTACTCTCCACTGGATAAAAAAACTGGCTGGATGGAGGGCCCAGAGAGTAATTGTGAATGGAAGTATACATATAGGCCTACGTTTATGAAATATGATGTTTCAAAAATTAAGGGACAAAGTAATACTGCCATGCAGAACCAACATTAAGAATTATTTAAATTCAACATTTAAGAAAATGCATCTCTAGGTGAGCTGTTTTTAGTGATCTGAAACTTCTTTGTTTATTAGCAGTATAAGTCTACTGTCTGGTTGGAGCAGCAAGCCTTTGTAGATACTAATTTGAATCTCAAAGAGTCAAACAGGTAATTCTTAAACATTCTTAGTTCAGAAATATATAATGCTACTGAACTGGAAAGAAAATGAGATCGATTCTTAAGCAACCTCTGTCCAAAGGAATGAGTTCATCCAGTCGACTGCGAACTCAACTACTTTTTGAAGGTTTTTACTTTTCTGTACACAGAATATGTTAACACAACTATTTTACTCATGCCTTAATCTTAGGCAATTCTGGTGCTTTTAAAATCTTTCATTTTTGTTCTGAACTTCTATTATTTCTTCCAGCAAGAACTCACTCTAATTTTACACCACTACTGATCACACTGTTCCTGACTGCTACACTGACCTGCGTGCAAACTATAGAGAAAATAATGCTGTTTTCATCTGGATGTAAGAGAAATCTTAGGCACAGAGAGCTTAAGATTTTGGCTGCATCCCAAGCCTCAAGTGACTTTCCCATCACCAGAAAGATAAGTCTACAAATAATTTTAAATCAGAATTTTCTTATATGTCACTTGTCCTTCCCTACATCTGCACGTTTCAAATGTCACCAATGCAACTATGTGCTAAGTTTGTTCCTTCAAAACAACTATTTGATCCACAGACAATTCTTAACTTACTAAATTCACCGTAAGAAGTAAACACCACAAAATACATTTTAGCAACAAGTCACAGAATCACAGAATTGTAGGGGCTGGAAGGGACCTCTAGAGAACATTGAGTCCAACCCCCCCGCCAAAGCAGGTTCCCTAAACCAGGTCACAAATGTAGGCGTCGAGGTGAGTCTTGAATATCTCCAGAGAAGGAGACTCCACCACCTCCCTGGGCAGCCTGTTCCAGTGCTCCGTCACCTCACTGTAAAGAAGTTCTTGTGCACATTTGTGCGGAACTTCCTATGCTCCAGATAGTCACACAAAGCAGTGCTTGAGCTGCTGCTAGCCTCAAACTTTTGCAGTGTGCAGAAGCACCCTTGGCAGTGAAGAACACATAACAAATCTGGAAGAATCCCCCATCTTCCATCTTATAGGGAAGGTGAGAGAAAAATGGGAAAAGCAAGGTGATGAAAAAATGGAAAAAAAATGCAGCGCAGATTCTTAATATCTGCTCAGTTGCACTCTGACATTCCAGGGTCTTATTTTCTTGGGATCTGTGCTAGAAAACAAATCAGGGAAATTACTTTTTACATCTGGTCTGTCTATAGGGTAGTGTAATGTTCCTGCTGAATTAAAGTGTAACTATGGAAAAGATGCTTCTGTGGTTCTTTAGTTAAGCATGACAAGGAAAGAAAGGACTTCACATCAGAAATGCTACTTTTATCTACTCTACAACTGGGCCCATCACCAAACTCTGAATACGCAATGAGTTGAAAATGTAAGACTAAAACTGAGTGAGGCTTATGAGAGTTCAACTGTACTTGTAAGTGAGACAAAAGCAAATCTGCCATTAATCTCAGAAGAAAATAGTAATTACTATCTGGCAGCCAACATTCTCCATACCAATTAATCTGTTGTTACATTAGAAAGTAAGAAGCCATATAAGGAGTACACATGACAAAGAAACTCATGGATAGCAGATGTGCATGAGGTTGCTGAAGCCTTGATATGACTGGGCTGCTAAAGTGAGTCATGGTGAGTGAGATACTTTCCCTTTCTCACTCAACAGGCATGTTTAAATTTGGAAGAAACCCAAGTATGGTCTTGCAAGTGTTAGTATTTTACCATTTTCAGTGATGGAGTATTGATAAATATCTGTAAAACATGCTGTTCAGCAACTTGTTTGTTAATAAAGGCTTGCTGTGAGGGAGAATACCCCGGCTTTCAGTTGGGATAGAATTAATTTTCTTCCTTGTAGCTGGTGTGGTGCTGTGCTTTGGGTTCAGGATGAGAATAACATTGAGAGCACTAGCATACTGACATTTTAGTCCTTGTTGAGCAGTGCTTACACTAAGTCAAGGACATTTCAGCTTATCGTGCTGCCCTGCTGGCTGAGAGCAGACGGGGAGAGTTAAGGGGTGGACACAAGGAGCTGGAAAGGAAAAGAAACAGGACAACTGACCCTAACTGGCCAAAGGGATGTCCCATACCATATCCTGCCGTGCTGAAAAATAAAACCAGGGAAGCTGGCTCAGGGAGGAGCTGCTGCTGCTTGAAACTAACTGGACATCAGTCAACTGACATGAGAGTCCAACCTTTTGGCTTGCGTGGGACACATTGAGCAAACAGAAATTATCTTGGGCAGCACACACAAAGGTTGCTCCAAAAGTGATGCCTCCTATTCATTTCCATGTAAACTATAACAGATATAAAGAGTATGACAACGCTACTTGATAAAGATCTCATTTAGCAAAGACTATTTTCCAACATAGTCATCACCATTAACTATTCATTTTTCGCAGCTACAAACAAGAGCCAGCATGCTGCACTCAAAAATCTGCACCAATGGAGGAGACACACTGTTGCTGCAGTGACATCAACAAGTATTTGAAATATTTTTTCTCTTTCTTGAAATGTGACACGTATTTCAACAAGCAAATTTGATTTATTCATTAAGCAACAGAATAAAGTATATTTTACTTTTCTTATGTATTCCTTTACTACCTTAATGAGTTTCTAGAAGACAAGAGAGTGGCTAAGGTTTACTATTCACATCCACACAAAGACAAAAAATAATTTATATTCAGAAAAAAATTAAAATTACAATCAAATAAAAATAATGAATTCTCCATTTCTTCTTGATTCACACCTACTTTCTAACTTTTACTATTATAATGTACATAGGTTGCTCCAAAAGTACATTTGTTTCCATAGAAACTACAACAGCTACAAAGAGCACAGTAGCAGTATTTGATAAAGAAAACTCTAGCTACAAAAAACTATTTTTCAACATAGTCACCAACACTAGCTATGGATTTTCATCAGCAATGAACAAGAATCTGCATGTTACACTTCTAAAAAGCCGCATGAATGACTGACATGTGACTTGACTTCACTGCTGCCATTACTGAAACGCACCATCTGCAACCTCACCACGCTCACATTCACTGCTTGGGCTCCACAAGCTTTCAGCAAACATCAATGAATGCCAATGGGTGCCCTTTTTTCTGCACAGAGGAATACAGTGGCATGCTTTTACTTCTTATGCACTTTTACATCAGACACCATTTTGCTGGTGCCCCCCTGCTGCCATTCGTTATATGGCAAGAAAATGTAATGGAATATTGGTGTGATTATTCAACCTCTACTGACATACCACCAACATCCACTTCTGACACCATGCTTTAAAATTAAACTTAATCTTCAACATTTTTTATTGAAACAGAAAAAAGCAACAAAAATACAGAACTAGTGGAATATCTGGCTTTGTTTTTGTGAAAATAGCATATCAGGCTGGTAGCTGTAATTCCCAGTGAGTTCGTCAGATTTTTCATGACATTTTTTTGTTCCTATATTTCATCCTTGAAAAACAGTTATTCACTATCTGGTACGCACCACCAAAAATGGATTACATGAATAAGGCACAACTGCAAAGCAAGGAATGTTTTTCTCTGCTAAGATGGGGCCCATAAAAGTAAAGAGATATGGTCAGATTTTTCAGTTGAACATCTGAAACATTAGTGCAACTCATTTTGTTCCGTTTGAACAGAATGGAAAGCAAGGCATCATGTTCACTTGACTCTGTTTAGTCAGTGAATCAAAATGCACACAATTTGATTCACTGACTAAACAGTCAAGTGAATGCACACAATTATTTGCCATAACTTGAGTTAGCACCACACTTGCCTCCCTGTGCCCTGGTTTCAGCTCAGGCAGTGTTAACAGCACACTAATGTTTGGCTGCTGCCAAACAACGGGTGTGCTTTAAGGGCTGGGCCAGACCACAGTGCTATCTGTGCCATGGGTTTGATGTGTCTGGCTCAGCAGGTGGTGACTGACTGCATCATACATCACCACTTTATATATATGTATGTAACTTACATATATATTATATATTAATTATATATTATATATAATATATTACTATTTTTTATTACTACTTTTATCATTATTACTATTTTTTCCTTCCTTTTCCATCCTATAGTCTTAGTATCAGCTCAGATTCCCCTTTACGGGATGAGTGAGAGGAGTGAGCTGTGTGATGCTTTCTTTACTATGAGAGCAGTGGGGTGCTGGAACAGGCTGTGCAGAGAGGTTGTGGATGTCTCTAGAGGTACTCATGGCCAGGCTGATGGGGTCCTGGGCAGCCTGGTCTAGTATTAAATGGAAAGGTCGGTGGCCCTGCCTGTAGCAGGAGGGTTGGAGATTCATGATGCTTGAGGTCCCTTCCAACCTGAGCCATTCTTTGACTCTGTGATTCTGTGCTGAGCTGCCTGTCAGGTTAAACCATAACAGAAAACCACACTACTGACTGGTCCAATGTACGTAAACAGACTGACTGTCCCTTCAGGGGCTGTTTTTAACCTCATCCACCTTTTACTTCCACAGTAAAAGTAAAAATTCCACCTGATACCCCAATCAGCCTTCGGGCTGTACGACTGTCAATTCATGATCCAAGACAGCCACACAGTCCCCACGTGACTGGACGAAATGAGGACTGACAAATGCCTAATTTCAAAGATTTCTGCTGAATGTTTTAATTTACAGTAATATCCAAACATGTCAGGAAAAATATACGGATGCAAACAATAAGCAGCAACTTATACCTCATGATCACGAGAGATAATTATGGAAAAATAGAATGCCAAAGCTGTGCACAATACTTGCTTATTAGTCTAATTTTCTCAAGCTGTATGGCGTAGAAAAATGTGTCTTCTACTGTGCTTATTTTCATGCATGTACAGAGATGTAAAGCGAAAAGGACAAACAAGAACCAGAGTTCTCTAGCAGGCTTAGCTTATAAGGCATGCAACATTCCTCCAATTTGCTGAGAATTCTTTACAAGCTTATTCAGTCCTTTTCAAGAATTGCAAACTATAGTAAGATATTACACAAAAGCCAAAATACTTTTAGAGAAGTAGGAGAACAAGAAGATGTTTCTTCCCAGTCAGTACAAAATCCATGACACTACAGACAGATGAGGATAGCACACTGCAAAATATCAACGTGTTCATACAATGCACACGAAAACCAAACTGAGATGCTTTGTATCCTCACTTTGGAAATTTGAAAGTGAAGAAACTACCTTCTAAGCCTATGAACTAAGACATATTTAGGCAAGAGTGCCACTGCAGTCCCTAGATATGCAGCGGCTGTTTACTGCTCCATCATTACCTATCAGCTAAGTAATATTTTATTTGACACATTACATCAACAGGAATTTCAGAAGCCAATATACTTATGTTTATCATATAAATCCTATGCCTAATTTTAAGAACTTAAACATACATTCAAAACTTTACTTCTATTGGGTAATGGTATTTACTTGTTTTACCCCCTGAAGTGTATTAATAACTATGTCTTTTTTCATTATGTCTACTACAAAGAAACACTGAGTCATCTTTTTTTCTTTTGGAAGGAACAAAAAGAAAATTTTAAAGCTGTGGTACTTCCATATATGAAAAAGCCTATACAATCCACCTAACCCTCCTCACCATTTCCTATGAAATTGCCAGGAATAAGTACATTCATTAAAATCATCTCAAACAGCTGTCACAACTGCAAAGTTACTATCTAAAGCAAGTAGTTTTGCTGCTTTAAAACTTCATTTAGTACCTAAGGTTCCAATACTGCCCTCACTTGTCTTACCTACTTACCTTCACTTTCAGTATTTTTATTTGACTAAATCTAAGATTTTTTCTAACTTGATATCCATGTTTAATAATGGAAAGATATCACGATTTCTTTTCCACTGTTTCCTTCCAACATTTATCTTATCTTAAAAATATCCCTCCAAAGTAGAACTCGTTTTAACCAACTTAGACAATCGAGGTTTTCATGACTGGGCTTGGATCATATACAGGAGAAGACAAACAGTATTGGGAACTCAGGACAAATTCAAAACACACCTACAGTCCCTTTCCTCTTGATAAAGCCCAAGAGCAGAACAAATGCAAGAGATGTTTAAATGTAGTAACCTCCTGCAAACAGGACAACATTAAGAGGAATACGTCTAATCTGAAGTACTTCTCATTCCCTAGGAAGAAAAGTGCCCCCAGACTTCTCTCAGCAAAACTATGAAGTATCAACTAGATGAGGAGATGAGAAATCACAGTTCTGACACATGCTCAATGCCAGAGAAAAGATTTCCCAGAGGGCAGAGTGAGGAGCTTATTGGCAACCAATTAGTTAAATCAATGATTGGACACTTTAGGTTATTCTGATACAAATGAGGATCAAAGTATAAAGCAATTTAAACATGGATAAGAGATATAGTCTTAGCTCATGGTTTATTTTCAGTTTGTTTCAACAATCAGATGAAATACAAATAACTGAAATACTTAGGTAGAATAATATATAACTTAAAATAATAAAATACTAGGAACAAAGACTCCAGTAAGACTTATCTTTCTTTTCCCTCCCTCCCCACTCCTTTTTTCTGGGGGTGGGGAGGGGCTACCAAGCTATTCATTCAAACAATAACAAAATAATACACTTCATATTTATGCTAAAAAACATTACTTTTTTTCATAGGATAGTGATGGGAAAATAGCATCTCCAAAATAAAGCTCAAAATGGTCAATAGCCTGTGTTCCAGAAATATAAACAGTAGAAACTGCCCATTCATTAACTCCAAAGAACACATGAACAAAAGCTACATGGGCGGCATACGCTGAAAAGACTCTGCTATGCACATTCTTATTTAGTATGCTTGGTCTGTGTATGATGATTTCTATTTGTTTTTATTTTGGAACAACGTTGCATTTGAATTTTTATAATGCAGTTTCTGCACAAGGCCTTTGAAATAACATAGTGATATCAGAAACATGGCTTAATATGGATGCTGATCTCTTCCATCAGGATAAGTCAAGCTGTGGAATAAGGAGCTAAAATATTTTCTGGCTCCAGAGCCGTAAGAGTGTGTTCTCATCAAAAGGGAAATTGCTTATATAAACTTCATCACACGTTTACAAGTTGGGGCAGAACAAAAGAAATATTACTTCACTTGTTCCAAGACATTCTGTATTTTAAACATTGTCATTTTTTGTATGACTAATATTTCATCTTTTTCCCCACTCATTTCATTTTCAGTTATCACGTCTACCTCAAAATCTGCTTTAGTTCCACATCAATCTTCTCCATCAGCTGCACAAAATAATTACAAATCCAGATGTGGTTACAAAATCAACCATTATGTATTCTGGTGTTGTAACAGAAGACCACAACAAAACTTCCAAAAAGTCAAGTACATTACCAGATTGCTAACACGAAGAGAATTAAAAACTAACAAACAAATAAATATATATCTTTATGTGTTCCTATTTAGAAGTATCCTATGATAGAATTATAGAATGGTTTGGTGTAGAAGGGTCCTTAAAGACCATCCATTTCTAGCTTCCCTGTTGGCAGGGACACCTCCTGCTAGACTGTTGCTCCGAGCTCAATCCAGCCTAGCTTTGAATATCTCCAAGGATAAGGCGATCTGTTCCAGTGCCTCATCACCTTTACGGTAAAGAATTATTTCATTAAATTTAAATTAACCTTCTTTTAGTTCAAAGACATTACTTCTTGTCCTATCACTGCACCACTACACTCCTGGACAAAGATTTTGTTTCTAGTTTTCCCACTGGCCTCCTTCAAATATCAGAAGACTCCTGTAAGGTTTCCCTGGAACCTTCTTTTCTCTAAGCTGAATAACCCCATTCTCTCCCTGTCTCTCTTTGTAGAGGTGCTCCTCTACAAATCCTCTGATCACCCTTGTGGCCTCCTCTGGAATCATCATAACAGCTCCAGCCTGGACGCAGTATTTCAGGTGAGGCCTCAGAAGGGGACAATCATCACCCTTACCTTGCTAGCCATCCTTCTTTTGATTTAACTCAAGATATAGTAGTTTTTTTGGGCTCCAAGCGTACATTGCCAGCTCACAGCAAGTTTTTCATCAGCAAATACACCAAAACTGTTCTTCTCATGGATGCTCTCAGTTTATTCTGGCCCAGCCTGTAATTTTGCTTGGGATTGCCCCAACATCATCAATGGACTACTTTAGTCTCTAAATGACACAGGGATAAAGATCTGTTTCCCAGAAGCTCATCATACAGCAAGGCAGCTTTATACTCTGTATATCACCTGCCCCACCTAAAAAGTAACTCCTACCAAGAACTTTTTTTTTTCTTGTTGTTTTTTTCCTTCTATTTTTTACATTCAATCATGAATAACTTTACTTTTTAGCAAGTTTCCATCCTAGAAATACAATCCAGCCTCTCCTTCCCCTTCCTAACCACAAAGGGTATTCTCTTACCCAACACAGAGCTGTAACTGACCAACCCCAAGCTGAGAGATAAAGTCTTTATCTTCAATCAAGAGTTAAGACTTATGACATGGCTGCAACGAGTTACGTAACTACCAGGCATGCCAAACATCTTGCGTCTTGTCAGCCCTCATTAAATATCTACACCGATAAAGAGATAGCAAACATGAATAAAGCAGCAAAGAAAAAAAAAAAAAGCAAAAGCAAAAGATTATTGCCCTTGTCTTTTGGTTAAGAAAGCGTAAAAGAAAGCAGTTACAGCGCTTAACACAGCTAGTGAATGAATATGTAGGATATAACACACATCAAGTGGGAGCCGGTTTTTCTCCAACTTGAGAAGATATGTTCATGCCTAGACGAAGCTCCCAAACTTTCTGGGCTCAGATTCCTCACTTGCCAGCAGCACCCGACGGATGCGGGCAGGACAGATGCGAGCCCCTCCCGTGCCGCCCTGCAAACCGCCCCTTGGGGCCGACTACCGATACTTACACACAGAGGACGTACAGGTAAGCGCATACACGTGCCGGCAGTACCGCAGGCGCAGCCAGGCGGACTCCTGATAAGGAGCGCGCAGCCCGCAGCGCAGGGGCACGGGGCCGGGTTGGGGCAGCGGGGGGCGACGGGAGGGTGAGGAACGGAGGGGGCTGTGAGGAAGGGAGCGGGCCGAACAGGGGCATGGAAGCGCGGCCAGTACCGAGGCCGCACCTCAGCAACAGAAACAACTCATCCCCGCGGAACACGGCCGCGGTAGCGGCTCCGCCGAGCCCGGCCCCCAGATTCCGTCAGCGGAGTGCCGGCCTACGACTCGCCGCCACCGCAGCCCGCCCTACCTGAGCCCACCGCGGGAGCGCTCTCGTCGCTGCCCAGGGCTCGCGCCGGCGCCTCCACCTCACTACGCATGCGCAGATCTTCCCCTGAGCGCTACCGCCCCTCCTGCTGGCGGAGGCTGCCGGGAGAACGCCCCGCTCGAGGCCACGGGCGCCAAGGCACGCCGGGAGCTGTGGTCCTGGAGGGCCGCACGGCATGCTGGGATTTGCAGTCCGCCGCCGGAGTGCGGGGCGGCGGCTCTAACCCGCGCCTGCGGTGAGCGGCCGTCATCTGCACCGCTCTCTGCGCCGCTCCCTGCTCTGCGGGTCCGTGCCCGTGAAAATCCGCTGCGCCTTGCGCGGTTCGTAGTACTGCGGAAGCGTCGGTTTTCTCCTCCCCTACGCCTACCCGGCTTCCTCAGAACGGAACCGGCGGGAGAGTTTGATGGCGTCGCCTAGCAGCGGCCTCCGCCGCCATCACCGTTCCGGCGGAGCGGTGAGGTCGGGGGCGGCGAGTGGCGACGGAGCTGCTCTGAGGAGAGCGGTCCTCGCAGGGGGCGGCTGGGGGAGCCGCAACGCGGACGAGGGCCTCTGGTGCCAGGCGGCAGCGTCCGGGCAGTGCCCTCGGATTGTTACGCCGCACACCGCTGCCTCCTTGCAACTGAGGCTTCAGCTGTGTCCCTTTACGAAGGTGGATGTGAAATAAGGCGATTTGCTAATTTAACAGCGGTGAGATGGAGGCAGAGCTGTCTTACAACAGCATCCTGGAAGGATTGCGGTCATGTCAGTGTCAAGACCAGGGTGTATCAATCGGAACGAAAAAGGAGCCCTGCACAAGATCCTATTTTAGTTGTGCTTTGTAATTCACACATAGTGTTCTGTAGGGATAGTGCAGCAAAGCACATCTCCCACGTGCCTGTGCTATTTCCTGGTATTTAGTGGCATGTATATGTATATACATGTATATGACTCGGTTAGCCATTAGTCGCATCTTTATGGAAGAGGAACTGCTGTTGGTCGTGGTGCTTGATTTCACTGTGATAAAATCTGTATCACTACATGGATCACCTGCCAAGTAAAAGCATGTATTCTGCTGAGGGGAAGAGATCAGCTACATTTTATGAAGAAGAAATATAGCTTTTATTGTACTTTAAATACATATCTACAATAGAACATACTGTATACTTAGTTTGTGCCGCCTATGGCTTAGCGGAGGTGATGTCCCAGTAATAATGACTATTTTATTTATATACATCTCTCTCTCCCCATAGATATCATTTCAGGCGTGAAACTTTCTTAAAGAAGTTATTCTATAAGTCAGGAAGAGAAAAAGAGAAATGAAGGAAGGTAGGAAAGTAGTAAAGTTGTGAATTTTCTCTCAGAATAGTTCTGATTAACAGTCATTTTACATCCATGTTTTATACATGGAATTTTTTAATAAAAAATTTAAAATGTTAAAAAAAACACGAGGATCTTGAAATCAAGTAGCATCAGATTAACTGAAGTGGTGAGAATGCGAAAATCACTTACGTGCCTGCTTGTGATTTTCTTGTGTTTTCCATTGTCATTTACAAGGAACAGAAAAGCAAAAGAAGTAGATATTTCATCATTATCAGATCATGGACTATATAGAGTGCTCATTCCCTTAAATATTTAACAAATGTTGAAGACCTGCCCAATGCTCTGAAGGACTTCACATATTTAAAGAAGATGACAAAATGGTGATTTTAGTCCTCTGTTAGGAATAAGGCTGGATTTCAAAAATATAGAACTGTTCTTTCAGATCGCTCAGGCAATGGGAATGTAATACCTGTTCCGCCTTTCATTCAGGAAGGAAATTTTAGTTTTTGAGTCTTTAAATGATGACTGTTGAATGAGGGAAGTGATCTTGAAATATGCTTTATAATAAATCTTTGTTACGTATATTTACTGAACTTGATTTTTTTTTTTCCCAGATAATATGTATCCCCATTATATCATTAGTTTATCAGATAATACTGAATTAAATGTCCAGCTTATTTTTATTTCTTTCTTAATTTTCTTAACCATTTATGTCGTTTTAATAATGTAGTGTGATATATATAAGATCTAATGACATCTTTTAAAAATTTAGTAGAATCTAATTTTGTAAGTATTGACAATATAGGCCATAGATAGCTCCAGAAAACATTATGGATCATAGAATCATAGAATGGCCTCAAGGATCATCAAGTTCCAACCCCCTTGCCACAGGCAAGGTTGCAAACCGCTAGATCAGGTACTTGATCAGATTCCCCAGGGCCCCATCCAACCTGACCTTTAACACCTCCAGGGATGGAACATCCACAACCACTCTTGGCAGCTTGTTCTAGCACCTCACCACTCTCAGCAAAAAACATAATAATCCAGAGTTTTCAATCAATTCTTTCTTTTTCAGGTACTGTATTTTCTTCTGGGTGTATGAGAAGTCATTGTGACCCACAGCAACCAGCAAGTAAGCTTTAGAACAAAGATTTGCATTAATTTACATATGGTTTTTGTCAGTTACTGGATGGCCTGCTGTCCTTTATGAATTCAGTTATCCTAGTCAACAGGAAAGGATGCTTAATACAAGAGTTTAGTATCCTACAGATGACTACAAAGAAGTGAATACATAGCATCAAGTGAAAGCGTTCATTGTTTAAATATAATAAATAAGGATTTTGTGATTTTATGGAGGTTTTATCTTACAAGGGTTATTTCAAAGGGCAGTAGAATTTAAGAGGAACCAAAGGAAATTTGGAAGGGAAAATTGAAGCTTCTCTTGTGTCCAGATAGTCAACGTTTGAATTTTAAATTCTTTGATTGTGTATGATCACATGTGTGTATTTTGTGCAAAGAAATAGTTTTACTGTCATCTTGTTTACAATATGCTAAAAAATGAACAGAAAATTAATTAGTACTAGAAAATCCATACAGTTATTAAAATAATTTTTTGCTTCACTGCCCAGCCTCCTTTAAATTATTTGATTGATTGGCAGCAACGATGTCTGACAATTGTTACTTCTATCTTTTGTTACAGGAAATATAATATAAAATAAATATGGCACCCATTCTAGATTGGAAAAAGTTCATGAGAGTAGATCCAGATGCTCTGCCTCGTCAAGAAGAACTAGCAGACACATTGTTTGAGACTCTGTCCAAGGTACTCAAGGGGAAAGTGGAACGTACAGTACAACTATTGCTGTGTGTTCTTCCCTCACCTGTTTTTGCTCTTGCTCATGCATAAATTATTTATTTTGTGAATTTCAGTGATATCTGTATAAAAACACTATTGTCTCTTCAGGTTGATGGGAAAGACTTGAAAAATGAAACTCCTGAACAATTGATGCATCTATTTAAAATTACTCAGTCACTCATGAAGGTTTGTATTTGTAATTCTCACTTTCTCCAATTTTCTAGATACATTTGCTTTTTTAAATTTATGAATGATTACTCTTTTTTTTTTCTTTCTTCTTTTTTCTCGTGCATTGAACATACTGCTTACTCCTGAGATCATTTCATCAGAGGGAAGTGAAGTGAATAGGACAAGCATTGTTATGTGGTTAGGCAATCTTAGTTTTAAATGCAGAAAAAGCAGACAAATATCTCAGAAATGAGTTACATGTAGTGAGTTATTAATGATGGTTTTAACTTCAAGCAAAGTTGCTGTAGTGGGTTGATGTTTTGGAGTAGCTTCAAAAGTGTCTATGTGAATGGAATAAACTACCCTAAAACTGATCCTATAAATCTGTCACAGTGTCACATTCATAAACATACTGAAAACAAGAAATAAGACCTGCACAGCTCAGCACATTGTTTTTTAGAGAAGCTTTTTTTCCTCATTTCTTATTTTCAGCTGTGTGCTTTTGAATGTTTAGACAGCTTCTTTGTAATAAATCACTGAAGAAAATATTTCAGTAATCTGAAGTTCTAAATTGAAAAAAATAAAAAAGGGAAAAAAATAGAAGAGGTTTCTTTTTTTTTTTTTGGAAGAACAATACGATGTTATTTTGCAAATGTTTTCATAATCCTAAACTTGAGATCTGTGGGACACCCTCTTAGTTTGCATTAGTAATAAATCCTCTTCCTTTGCTTACTGTGATTTTTTTTCCAGATGAAAGCTCAAGAAGTAGAGCTGGCGCTGGAAGAAGTTGAAAAAGCTGGGGAAGAGCAAGCCAAATGTGGTAGGCAAATCTTATTATGCTCTTCATAAAGGATTTGTTAAATTTATTTGTTAGGTTTGTTTGTTTGTTGTTTCTTTAAATTTAGGAAATTATCTGTAGTCAATTGCTTCAGTAATGCCAGATATTTAAGGGCTTGAGTTCATCATTGTTGCTTTGTGTACACTCATGAGTAATTCACTGTATCTGTTCTATTTTAACAGAAAATCTATTTAAAACAAAGATTATGAAGTTGGAAAGTGAATTACAGGTAATTTTAAACATTTTAAAATGGTTTTAGTTTATAGAATGCTGGGGGGGGGCGGTTTATAATGTCTTTTGTTTTGTTTTTAAACACTACAATTTTAACCAGTTAAAGAGATGTAACAGCCTTAAATTTTAGTTAACGCTTTTTTTATTGGCTTTTGAGTATTCACCAGCCTTATTTTTACAAATAACTGTATATACAATGAAATGTATTTTAGTAAGCCCCATTTATTTTATTTTTTGTTGTTGTTGTTGAAGGAAGCTAGTGAGGCCTTCCGGTTGCGTTTCCTGAATAGTAGCTGTAGCATCTTTTTTTTTTTTGTTTTTCAATGCATTTCTATTTTGAGGAACAGTTTGTTATGTCACTTGTATATTCTCAAGATGGCACAAAGTTCAGCTGGTGGTCGTGATACCCGTTTTTTGCGTGATGAGATCCGCCGACTGGAGAAACAAGTAGAACAGAAGGAGAGACAATTAATAGACATAGAGAAGGAACTGGAAAAAGAGAAGAAAGTGAATGAACAGGTAAGAAAGGCTTCATTTTGGTATCTCTAAAGCAGTTGAGAAACAATGTTTAAAAGTTTGACATTCTGAAAAGAGCTTCTGGAATAAAAACCAGTGATGGAACAGAGTCACTGTTTTGTTTCTGGATTTTGCTTTAATAATCTGTGGTGTTAGCTTTATATATTTGTATGTATATGTATATATGTAACTATACACAGTAAAGGTTTTATTATCTTATTCTAGCTTGCTCTTCGAAATGAAGATGCACAAAACGAGAACATCAAATTAAGGAGAGAGGTTAGTAAAGAATGACTACTAATTTACTTAGGTTTTACATTTTTAGTTTTCTATATAATTTTTTTACATGATATGGTATTTACATTCTAGAGCATTTTCTAGTTACTGATATGAAGAGGTTAAGAGATTTTAATCAGTTTTCACGTATTTATCATAGATCTACTTGAGATCAGGATCTATGCTTGAATTTGCAGTCCTAAGATTAATTTTATTTGGACTTTGGTTATTTGAGTTTTTAATGTTTTGTAGTATTTTTCTTAAATGCTGTTGACAAAAGTCTTAGATGGATAGCAGTCAGGATTCAGTGTATGCTTGCTGCTTTTGCTAATAGTTTTTTGTTTGTTTGTTTGTTTGTTTTTTTAAAGTCAGTAGTTTACAGAGTTAACAATCAGAGTTAACATTCACTACTACTAAATTTCTTCTTGAATCATTCTTTAAGACAATTTTGTAGTTGTTTTTATACCTTTAAAATCTGTAATCTTCCAATAGGTAAAATTAATGTAAAATTAATGTTCTGGTACAAGATTGAAAATCATTCCTTAGGCCTTTTTATCTATGTGTGTGTATGTACATATACACATGCATGGGTATACAGAGAATTCTACTTTGTTTTACTTTTATGTTGATTCCTACTTAGTGTGTATAAAGCGAAGGTGCTTTCTAATATTTTTCACGCTTTGTTCTCTTGCTCTTGTTCTCTTCTTTTTAATCAGAAGAAAAAACAAATAAAGAGAAAGGTGAGGCATTTAAATTTTCATAAGCAGACTGTAGAAATTTAGATGGATTTGACTGTCTTAGCCCTTTGTGTTAGCTTGCTAGAAAAACAACTTTGTTTTCAGCCCTTCTAGATTCATTTTTGGATTGCTTTCTCTGCAGAATGAACAATTGCGTCAGGACGTAGTTGACTATCAGAGGCAAATAGATTCCCATAAAGAAACAGTTCTATCACGAAGAGGAGATGATTCTGATTACAGATCTCAGTTGTCTAAAAAGAACCTTGAGCTTGTCCAGTATTTGGATGAAATTCAGGTAAAATGGATGCTGTTGAGTATTTATTAGACTGTTACTGACAATATGTTTTTCACAAAAGCTATGCTGAATAACAGGCCAAATCACATGGAATAAGGGAATTTTTAATGCAGTTGGGTTCTGTGATGTATATACATTTTCTATCTGTAAATGTTTGAAGAAATGAAGTTTAATAAAGTTACTGACACTGAGAGATGTTTAGTGCTTAGCCCATAGGATTTGTTGAATTTGAGGAACCAGAGGTGAAATACTCTATTGTGGGGTAATTTATACTTTAAAGTATTACATTTAAGGTAGCTTTCAGTTTCTGATTATTCAGGTATCTAAGACGCACACTTCTTAAAGCAGCGGATTCTTAAATTTTGCAGAATTTGACTGAAACTAATGAGAAGTTAGACATTCAGAACCAAGAAATGAGGAAGAATCTTGAGGAATCAGTGCAAGAAATGGAGAAGATGACTGATGAATATAATAAAATGAAACTAATTGTGCAACAATCTGATATTGTTATGGATCAATTAAGAAAGGAGAATGAACAGTACAAATTTCAAGTAAGAACTAACGTTTATATTACTGAATTTGTTTTATATTGCACTGTCACATTTTAGCTTAATTTAAAAAACATTCAGTATATCCAGTTAAAAACATGTGCTCTGCTGAAGTAACACTTTCTGGAAATAATATGATCTTTAAACTTGATGCAAATATTTAAACTTGATTGCAGATTGCAAAATACTTTCATACAGTTATAGTCAAACCGTGTTCTTAGAGCCACTTTCTTCTTTAATGCTGTTCCACTGAGTTGTATGTGTTTGGTGTTGTGTATTTGTACATACGTGTTTTTTAAGCAAAGCATTTTCTTTTTTATGTCAAATTGATCCAAATTACATTTTTAGGTTCAGGAGCTTTCAGACCAGCTGAAAGCAAAGAATGAGGAAGATGATCCTCTCATGGCAGCTATAAATGCAAAAGTTGAAGAATGGAAGGTACTTTTATTACCCTTTTTTATTATTTTAAGGATTACTTCAAGCATTCTGATGGTATTTTATTTACCTTTTCAGAAAATCTTGGCTTCGAAAGACAATGAACTCATAGAATATCAACAAATGTTGTTTAACATGAAAGAGGAAATGAAAATGGCCCGACTTGATGTAAACAGAAACAGTATACTGGCCCTTCAGCAGGTATAGTCTATGTGATAAATTGCATGCTGTCTTGCTCCAATTATAGAAGAGAGTAATATATGTGTACCCGATGGCAAGATTATGACACAACAGGTCAAATGTTAGCCTGACCAGTTTATTACAAATCCTAGTTTCTTAGGGAAATGGGGAAGGGAAGATAGATGATTGAAAAGAGATAGGAAATAAAAGCAAGGAGTCTTTGTAGAAAGCAAGATAGAGAGTCACCATCAGGATTCCCGAGTTGCTCGTAGTTCAGACGTTGATTTTCAGTAGTGATGGGTTGTTAGGGGTTGTGTTGTTCACTTGATGAAGACTGCTAACGTTGAAGGTACAAACTTATTTGTAAGTCCATTGTGGTCGAATCAGTTCTTCTTGGGGTGACAGCTTCTGGCTTTGGGATCTCAGCAGGAACTCTTTTGTTCCAGGCCTTGCAAACTTAAATCAGCTGATAAGAGAGACCAGGGAGGCTCCCGCATGTATCATGTTTTCACAAGATACAATGTTATCATTCCCCAATCTCCTGTACCAGGAGTTATTTGCTTACAAGCCAGGTCTTCCTCCAGTAAACTCTCCTGTCTTTCAAGTGTAAAATTGTCCACAAAGAGATGATGTTGATTGCCAAACAGCAACACCCACCACTCACCTCCTAGATAAGTCAGTCTTATCAGAAAAAATGCCAGAAAGAAAGCTTTTTTCTTGAGCCAAGAAAAAAGAAAGGTTCAGATACGTGAGACCATTCAATAGGTAAACTACTGACCAAATAGTTTAGTCTTTCATAGTTTGCAAGTACCAGAATATTGTGCTATTCATGTTTGAGAATTATGAGGCAGATTGATTTATTCCACCACAAAATTAGCTTAATCTGCACAAAGGAAATGTCTTTTTCTGTATGGATTGGGCTTTCGATAGTCAGTTCTATTACTTTTATATTTATCTTTTCTAACTATTCGCAGAAAGATTGTTTTAACATCTGAGCGTCCAGAATTTAGTGTTGATAAATTGTAGTTGAGTTTATCTTCTAAATCTGTCAAGGAAGAAACCTTCCCTAGGGATTTTATCTTCTCTGTTCCTGTTGTTTTTCTCTGGTGCCTTGTTGTTGAAGTCTGTGGTTCAGCTTGTGAAAGCTAGCTGAATTTAAGTATCTCTTTTATTAATCCAAAATTAGATAATTCATTATGATTTTGAATTTCTCAATGTTCTTGACAAACTTTAAAACATTCAAAATAATCTCACTTCCCATTAGGAATTCTGGAATGTATGTTATGGGCCTTTGTAGACTGAATAGTTTGATGAGGTATAATTATGCAGTCTTACAGGACTGGGAACTGATAGCTTCTCAGTAGAAAATTAAAAAAACATCATCCTCTCAACTTGTAAAACTCATCCTCTGATAATCAGAAGGTGAAAGCAGCTGAAGAAATCTTTGATACGCAGTCAAACAGTCTATTTCTAACTGATCAGATGGCTGTAGAATTTGATTTTTGGACAACAGTCACTATGCTATTTTGAACAGCTTGTGGGAATAAATATATTTTAAAGACAGTATTTAAAAACTAAAGTTAATACATTGTGTTGTAACTCAAAATGGAGTAAGCTTGTTGTAGTTCAGTGTATATGCACATTTTAAAGGGTTATGTTTAGTTTCTTAACATGTGATCTATTTTTCCTCTAAGAAACCTTGAAATTTTGTTTTTCATAAATTTGGTGTTAAGTAAGGTAAGCAACTCTTGAAATTTTTATATTATATAATTATTTTCTGTAATTTTTTTCCAAGTCTCTTTGTTGTTTTTTTTTTTTCCTTTTCTTTTTTGCTTTAATGACACCAGAAATAAAATTGAGCTTTCTGTGATATTTATGAAGTTCGTGTAAAAGCATAGAAATAATGGTAATGCACAGTTTTACAATCCATGTCTACCGATGTATATACATATGCATGTTAAGCAAGATTTGGTTTGAAGTATTAAAAGTTGTCAATGATTGGTTGAAAGTTAGCCTTCAAATTAGGTGTTACGTATGATGGATTGTTAGTCTTCCCAATCTTGAATATATAACTCTCAGTTCCTACCACCTGTTAATGAGGAGGTAGTAAGAAATCTGTTTGGTCTAAAACTTTTTATCATGCACTGGCTTCTTAACTCTTAGAGAACTGTTCTGTGTAAAATTAATAAAATAGTGCCTCTGTGTGTTTGTGTTATTCAAATGCTTTACTTTTACTCTTTCTTTTGTTCTCCTTGCTTTGCCTTTAAATACGCTGCTTTTAGCTAATATCTGAACTCTATGCTGTAAGTATAGTATATATGCTTGTTGTGTAATTTTTTTTGTCATAGTTGCTTTTCATTTATCATGTACTTTTGAAGAAATGTGGTGTTCTGTACAAGTAGTTTCTGTGTCAGTAAAGAGGAATTTATTTAATAGAGCTTCTCTTTTTCTCTTTTTTTTTTTTTTTTTTTTTTTTTTTGAGTGTGCAAGAGTGAGATGGCCAGTAAAGAACTTCTTCAGTTTTTTTTGTGTGCTTTTTTTTGTAGGGTGTGCAAGAGCGAGATGCTCAGATAAGACTGCTTACAGAGCAAGTCGAACAGTATACCAAAGAAATGGAACAAAATGCATTTCTTATTGAAGAATTAAAAAATGATCTCCAAAAAGATAAAGGTAAGCTGAGCGTGTTATTTTAGGATATATTAAAAGGAAATTAAGAAGTAATAAATGTTATAGAATCATAGAATCATTTCAGTTTGAAGGGACCTTTAGAAGTCATCTTTACAATTCCCATGCAGTGAACAAAGACAGCTATAGATAGATCACTTCCTCTGGGAGAAAGTTTTAAAAGTCTCTGCACTCATTCTACTTTCCTTGTGGTCTCTAACACCGAAGATTTTAACATGTTAAAAGTCTGGCTTTGCTAATCAAAGCACCACAGAAGAAACATACCAACAAATTAAATTAAAATTATACAATCATGGAATTTCTTGAGTCAGAAGGGTCCTTTAATGGTATCTGGTCCAATTCACCTGCAGTGAGCAGGGACAGCTACAGCTAGATCAGATTGCTCAGAACCTCATCCATCCTGCCCTTGAATGTCTTCAGGAATGGGGCATTCACCATCTCTTTGGGCAGTTCATCCCAGTGCCTTACCACCCTTATTGTGAAAAATCCTTTTCCTTATATCCACTCTGAATCTCCCCTTATTCAGTTTGAAACCATTTCCCCTTGTCTATCACAACAGACTCTTGTCTGTTTTCTTCTTTCTTACAGTCTCCCTGTAGATAATGAAAGGCAGCTATCAGGTGTCTTTGGAGCCTTCTCTTCTCCAGGCTGAACAGCCCCAGCTCTCTCAGACTGTCTTCATAGGGGAGGTGTATTCTTCAGAAATATAAAAAAAAATTTGAAATATTTAAGTAAAATTTATCTCTTGATTTTTTTGTTCATTTCCATTTATCATATATGCAAGTATGGTTTAAATTTCTTCACAGAACTTCAGTGGGCTTTGGAGGTAACATAAAAAAGTAAATAATATTTTTATTTTATTTATCTTTATTTATAAAAGTAAACCTATCAGTCTTTATAGGTTAGAGTGCAATATACAAGAACTCACCTCTGTAAAGACCTGCAAATGATTAATTACATACAATTCAAAATAAATTCTGATGTCTCTTATATGCATACTTCTTATAAGGGCTGTTTTAAGGAACAATCGGAAAAAAAAAAAGCTCTAATATGTAGCTTTACTTGCTTAAAAGAACAGGTAATGAAGATCTCCTTTATAACATTATCTGAAGTATTTCTTAGGTAGAATTTCTAACTGAATTGTCACCAGGTAATTGTTTTTCTTTCCAGGTCTTTCAACTCTTGCTCAGCAGAATCGCCTAGGAGAAATGCAAGAAAAATTAAAACTGCTAGAAGAGAGAACTAAGGAGGCTGAGAAATCAGCAGAACTAGCAGAAGCAGATGCTAGAGAAAAGGACAAAGAACTTGTTGAAGCTCTGAAACGAATGAAAGACTACGAACTGGTAAACAGTTGGTTCAAGTCGACAGAATATTTCATCATAGTTTTAGCAAATCATTTTCTCTTTGCATTTTATTGATTGTGTTTGAAATTAGAAATTAAATGAATGTCTTCCAATGCTATTTTTTTCCTTTTATAATAACATTACTGCTCATTAACTGTATGCAGTTTGTTAACTGTGCATAAAAACGTTTTCAAATTGATAATATTAACATATGAACACAGGCTGAATGTGAGTGAAACCTATTGAACTTTAATTTTAATTAATAAAATTAAAATTTTATTAGAAATTTTATTAGGTCATGGAATGATGACATCATTTGATCTTTGTCCTCTGATACCATCACTCCATCATAGAAGACAGCCAGAGTGTTCAGGCATGATCTGCCCTTGGTGAAGCTGTGCTGGCTGTTTTTGATCACAGTCAAGATGGAATCTTCAAAGAATCCTATGATAAGTGGATTCAGTTTCGAAATGTGCAGCCTCTGTAATTAGAGGACAGATTTGTAGGATTTGCTTTTATTTGACAGCATACTGTAGTAAGCACAGTGTAGAAGAGTGATAATAACTGAAAAACATTTTCTTGTTAAGTAGTTAATATTTGATGTAAGTAATATATATATGTACGTAAAAATCAGGTTCCTCAAAAATTACTTTGACAATTAGCACTTTTGGTCAAATTTATATGCCTGAGGAATTAATTTCAAAGATATTTGAAAATTTCAAAATTGAAAGTCTTGCTATCCTTTAATGCAGTGATGAAGAATCACAGATACTGTGGCATGTTTTCCTGAAAATGTTTGCATGAAAGAAATAGGCACTGCAGTTAGAAATTTGCCATATGCTATGGTCAGCATTTACTTTAGTGGACACTGGATCAGGCCGTCAAGAGAATGAACTCATGTGATCCCTGTAGTCTTCTGGAAGGATTTCTTCACTTGGCTATTGTCTTTGTTTTGCTTATCACAGGTCCCTTATGATTGCTGGCATAAGTTCTGAATCACAGCAGTTCTTTCTTGTTTTATTTTCAAATAGGGTCATTAACTTTGTAACAATGAAACAGATTTGTAATTTTTTCTCTGAGCTCTGTTGGAGGCTTTGTTAATAATTTCCATTTGGATTTTTACAGGGAGTGTATGGTTTGGAAGAGGCTATTGCTGAAATAAAGGATTTAAAAAAGCAAATCAAAATACGAGATCACGAGATTGAAATGTTAATTAAGGAAATCAATAAACTTGAACTTAAAATAAATGATTTTCTTGATGAAAATGAAGAGCTTAGAGAGCGCTTAGGTACGTTGTATTTATTACATTTTCAATTACTGATTGTGTAAGAATGTCATGGACTTTCTTTACTATACCAGGTAATTACTTGGAAATACTTACATGATTTTGCTAATAGTTGCAAGTAGCTTTAGTTAGGAAAAAATGAATGAATGTATACTTCTAAATTTATGTTACAGACTCCTTTGGCTGAAGAAAGGAGGAGACTTTCGCATTGCCTTTTAAGTTTTGATTCTTTCTTGACTGTAGATGATTTATTGGCTTCATAATTTAGTATTTAGAAATCAAAACATATTGAAATTGTAATTCTAGATTGAAAAACAGGAAAAAATTGGGCAGGCTTATTTTTTTATGGGGGTATCAAAACATAAGTACAGAGAATTTTCGGTGGTATTTTATGGCAGTTTTTTGAGCAATTGAAGCAAAATTGTGATTTCTTCTGTTATTTTTACACAGAGCATAATGTGTGGAAATACGTATATATTTACCCATCAATTTACTATTTTTTTATTCTCCCTGACTGATTATATTATTATTTAAATGGGCTATCTACTAATGACCATTAACATTAATGTTCCTTCTTAATGAATGATTACACATTATATGTGTGTACTGTGTTTCAGGTCTTGAGCCAAAGGCAATGATTGATTTAAATGAATTCAGAAACAGCAAAGCACTGAAACAGCAGCAGTATAGATCTGAAAACCAGATTCTTTTGAAAGAGGTAAGTGATAAATCATATTTTTATGTAACTACTGCATTATAATACTGTGAACAGAATGAAGTACTGATTTTTAATAATATGCAGATCGAAAGACTAGAAGAGGAAAGAATTGAACTGAAAAAGCAGGTTCGTAAATTGGCTCAGGAGAAAGGAAGAAAAGTTGCCACGACAGGTAGGACATTTTTTGTTACAAACTGTCTTGTGGGAACATTGTCTATAGAAATAATGCAGCTCTGTTCAATTTATAGTGTTGATTAAATTAGAAGGTAAAATACTTTTCTCTGAATCTGTAAGATGAGGGGAGTGGTTTTATGTTTCTGCGGTCTTACAGCCCAATAGATTTTCGACTTGTTGACTAGTAATGCATCACTGTCACTGGTTTGCACTTCTTATGTATAGATTATCTCACCATGATTTGCAGTACATCTTCATAATGAATACATTTCAGAAATCTTAAAAATTTCTACTCTTTGCTGTCTAAGCAAATATAATCCGTTTGAATGGAAAGGTTTGCAGCTCCTTACTCTGCAGACAGAAAAATAGAACTCTGATCTACTAACTGGAATATATTTACTTGTTTGAAGACCAAAAAAAAAAAAAAATCATAGTCATTCATTTCTCATACATTTACTTGCAATTAGCACTGGAGGCTGGTGATGTGCAGATAACAGACAACTTCATTGAACAGAAGCAAATGAGTAAGAGAGAATTTGATTTCTTGAACACCCATAATATTGCCGAAGTAAAGGCAAAGGTAGGTTTATAAAGCAAGCTCATAAGCATTTACTATGTGTCTGTTTCATAGAACAGTAGTGTTAGTTTGTAAACGTCTGTTTAAATATTTTCTAAAATCTTTAACTACTTTTAAAAAATCACAAATTACTATTTTTTAAAAACTTTTCTTTGAATACTAATTAACATTTTTTATTTTCTGTGAGTATAGGCTAGCAACACGTATAACATGGAAATGAGAAACACGCTTGCAGATAGAATAGCATCAGTTAGCCTTTTGAACTACGTGAAAGATATAGCTGAAAAGAGTGAGGCTGTGGAAAATCTACCTTGAAGAACTTCTGGCATGCTTGGGAATTTAAATCACTTGGGAAAAAAAAACTAAAAATACTTCTTTGCTTCATTTAAATTCAAAACATGTGACAAAGTTGCAAGTTATTAATGACAGTTGTAATTCAGAAACTCTTAGCATAAGAGAACTTTTTCTATCACCAGAACTACAGTTTACATTGACATCAGGGATATTAGGTAATATAGAGATGAGAGAAATATCAACAGACTCAATATCAGACTATACATGTTTATTTTCTGCATATCATAGAATGTGGCAGGCCTCAGAAGTAAATAATCAAAATTACAGAAACAAGGGAGTGTGTAACTTCTAATTCAGACCAAACTAGCAAGGAAGATTTTTGTTTAAGGCCACTTCTTGGACTGTTCTTTTAGAATGACCAGCTATCCAGAAATTTATTGGTTAAGAATGTGCTAAGTGGTTATGCAGAATTACAGCTTGAATAATACAGAAGCCAAGCAGAGGAGGTAGTAGTAGATTGTAGGTTTTTTAAAATTAAAAAACAAAACAGAGAAAGGATATTTATATAAATTTTATTTATAGTTTAAGTAGCTTTTCTTGATGGTTTTATTACAGCCAGACTATTTCTTTAATAGCTGTCCAAGATGTAACATTTCATTTTGGTTCATATACTATATAATTTCACTGTTGAATGTAGTGGATTAGAATATTTTCAAATGTTTCATACTCACTTAGCATTTTGTAACTGCAGAGTCTTAATTAGAATTTTACTGCTAATATTCCTAATTTGCAGTTTTTAATTCTTTTTTTGTTTCTTTAGAATGAGTATCTTGAAAATGAGTTGAGAGACAGAGAGAGAGATTTGGAAAAGAACAGGACTGTAATAGTCAAATTTCAATCTAAATGTAAGTTGGAACAATATATTTTAAAAAGTACAGTGTTATCAGATACCTGCAGTTACTTGTTTGTTTATTCACCTTTGCAGTTTCTTTTAAATGCAGTTTAGTTTGGTATCTTTCACAATGATTGAATTTGCAACGTACATAGAATTCTTTTAAGCAATTATTTTGATACCATTTTACAGAAATTAGGTTTCTGAATTGATCCAGATGTTAGCACAGTGTTTGCAAACATAAATAGCATTTGTCAAATTAGAATTTCTTTGGATTGTCCTTAATGCAATTTTAAAACAAAAAATTGTGTTTATATTTATATATGTATGCATTGTCTGTTAATAACACGCATGTATATTTCTAATGTTAAATTAAACCAGTGGTAATACAAGAAATGTAGTTTATTCATATTAGATGCATTGAACAAGATTCTCTTCTTCTTAAGAACTGGACCTAGGAAAATCTTTAATACTGTGAGAGATCTTATTTAAAATGAGAGTGCATTTTTCTTGCTTAATTATGCATTCATTCTCCAAGAAATCTTTGGGAAATTAAATCCAGTTTCTACTTGTGTACACATGTGCTATCTGAGGTGCGTTGCATGCAGACTCTGAAATAGAAACAATGCTAATTTATCTGTACAAGGATCTTAATGTTTCCTAGAGAGTTTGAATTCTAAAAATTCTTTTTGGCTTTTCAAAATAGACTTGGTGACACTACTCAAACTGTTCCACATTTTGCAGTTCACTTCTCAATTTTGTGGGCAGTCAGGCATGTTTTCAAGATGCAGAGAATCTCCTCAAGATTTTTTTGTGTTTTTCCGTGTATCTATCTGTATATCTGTGTATTTATTTAATATTTCTAAACTTCTTCTTCCATACTAGAAACTCTGGAATTTCACTTGAGAGACAAATAGTGGTAGGAAAACTGTGTTATTTGAGAGTCCTTATTATACCCAATGAATTTAAATGTTTTGTTTTACCAGTCTGTACCAAGAATTCAAGCAATCCTTCTATTCATCATTGTTACACACAAATATTTCCAAGATAACTATGTTTCTGAATCTGTGAGAATTGATCAGACAGGCTAACAAAAAACTTTAGAAAGTTTCAGGAAACATGGAATACTGAAAAGTTCAGTAAAGTCAGATGTCTTCTCATGAAGGATTTTCTCTATTGTTTTATTGGTATTTCTCCAGCAAAAATCTTCTGAGCTAGTCTTCTGTATATGTAATATGAATGTTATATATAAAATCAAGAGATATTATGAAATGTTCTAGTAAATAAATCATGTTATAGTGCTTTTAGACACATTAACAATATTTATTGCAGTAAAAGAATTATCAGAAGAGAATAAACAACTTGAACAAGGAATGAAAGAAATATTGCAAGCTGTGAAGGAAATGCAAAAGGATCCTAGTGTAAAGGGAGGAGAAACAGCCTTAGTAATCCCTAGTTTGGATCGTTTAGTTAATGTAAGCTCATTCTCTTACTATTTCTCTTTATATGATTTTAGGCTATAGGTTTGTCTTTGATTATTGTATAAATAAATAGTGGCTGGTACATACTTCCTTACAAGTAAAAGTGGGATTGCATGATGTGACTTCTCTGTAAAAATAAATAAATAAAAATAGAACAAAAAGAGATAGCAATAAATAAATAAATAAATAAATAAATAAATAAATAAAGTTGATCAGATAGTATGAAACTGACTTGGATGAGTTTACTGTCCTAGATATAAAGCTTAAGATAAAAGTTAATTTGCATGTATTACATCTATGCAGGGTCTACAGGAAATGTCGAAACATTATTTAATCATCGTATTGAAAAATTAGTATTTTTATAGGAAAACATGATCATTTGTATCATTTGTATCATAGTATGTGGTACATATATCATCAGCAAAAAGATGAGCGGATTTTAAAAAGTTAACATGTCTGTTTTTCTGTTCTTTTCTCTACTTCTCTGTTGTGTGAATTAAATGTTTTTGCTATGCTAGGCTATTGAGTCAAAGAACACAGAGGGAATCTTTGATGCTAGTGTGCACTTGAAAGCTCAAGTTGATCAGCTTACAGGAAGAAATGAAGAATTAAGACAGGAACTGAAACAGACTCAGAAGGAGTCAACAAATTACTCTAATCAGCTGGCAAAAGCAAATGAAAAGGTATACAGTTTATGTTGAATGATTTATTTTTTGCTTGAGAAATGACTTGTGATCATTTAGAACAAAAGCACACAATGTGTAAGTTGCTGAAATTAGGTAATGTAAGCAATGTAATTAAATGAATATTGATTGAATTTATGAATTCAAAACATTTTAAATTCAAATGTTACTGTTCATAATGTTATTTTGGCCTTGGAATAACCCTATGATCTTGAAACACAAAGAGTGGCTGGCTTTCTTTTGGAAAGAGCTGTATCAAAAAATGCTTACAGATTGCTTTCTTCAAAAAGCCAAAACTGATTAAGTATTCTAAAAATGGTGAATAATGCTCTAAAATGATTCTTCTGTGTCATTTTTTTGTACGCTATATTCTTCTGAATTCCAGGTCAGGAAGGAGTAAAGGAATTATATCTTAGAAGAAGACAAATTTAAGTTTGCCGTTGAGGATAGCTTTTGTAATGCAAAAAGATTTCCCTGCAACTAATATTCTAGAATAATGTTTTGTGTACTGTTAGACTGGAGAACTGGAGAGCCTTTAAGAAATGAAAGAGCAAAAACTTGTTTAGAAAGAAAGATTTGTTTACATCAGATAACCACGCAATAATTCTATCCTAAACTTTATCTTTTAAAAAGTTAAAATCTGCCCTGATTTTTGGAGTCATTGACTCATTTAGCTCAAGATACTGTGCATTTAATAATATATGGAATCACATTATTTTTAAGTTTGCTTTCTATGAATGCTTTAGAACGTAAGTGGAACTGAATTACATAGTTAATAACAACTGACTTAAAAATATTGGGAAGCCAACATGTTCTCCATTTGTTGGATATTTTTAATGGAATAAAAAATGTTACTTTATTGTTTTTTCTTTTCTTAAGATTGCACAGCTGAATAATGAAATTTGCATATTACGTCAATCAGAATGTGCCAGTGTTATCTTCAAAACAGTGAATCTTCCAGAAGGGATGGTTCCTTCAAGTGTTAATATGATTAATTCTTTGAATGAATACTTAATACATCTAATACAGGTAATGTATTTACCCCTTGATATTGAGTCGTATAGCTCATTCCTCCAAAATCTACTACCATGTCATGCATAGACATAAGAAAAGTCTCCAAAATTGTTTTGAAGTTTGACATCTGGAAGCTCTTTGGACATTTCTGGTTTTTTGGTTTTTTTTTAAGCTGTAGAAGTTTTGCTGTGCTGTAAACACAAAAGATTGTAATTATGTATTTGGCAACAGTTTGGATTTCTTGTGTTTAAAATCTGAATTTTGATGTAAAAATCTACTTTACAATTCAGCAGTTTTATTGTATGAGAAATTGTCTCACTGCTTTCTGGATTTCACAGCTGTATCTGAACGTGGAATCCCTGTAACTCTTCAAAGAACAGAGTAAAAATAACTTGTTGTTTTACTATTCTTACGAGAATATTTCTTAACGGTGTAAGATAAAATAAACATTTATTTAGGAGTGTGAGAAGAGCATGGCTCTCCGTGTATATTTTCAATTGGTATTCTTTGTGAGCCAAATACTAACAACATCAACAGAACAGTTTTGTACCTGGTAATACATATGACAGTATTTATTGGACTTCCTTTTTCTACAGAAAGACATTTCATATCTGCAATTCACAGAATTCATGTTAGAAGTATCTATCATAAAAAGTGAAAGGAAAAGCTGTAATTATGACTAATTATGTTTTTATGTTTAAAGTTTGTAATAATGCCTTCAATTTTTTTTTTATTTGGAAAATAATCTTTAGGAACTGGAAAATAAAGAACAGTTACTTAAACAATTAGAAGATGCAGTAGAGGACTACAAACGAAAATTTGCAGTAATTCGTCATCAACAAGGCTTGCTTTATAAAGAATATCAAAGGTATTGTTCTTCTCTGAATTCTTCAGTTCAAATATGTACATGTTTAATAATTTTGAGTCAAAATTTACAGCTACACTGGAGTGGTTCTTTGATTACTGTCAGAAATGCTGCTGATCTTGTAGCCGGACGTCCTGTATATTCTTTAGTCCTGAAAAAACTGAGAGAACTCTTCCATAAAACTTCTTCTACCGTATCTTTTTCTGCATAATCTAAAATGATAATTGCATTGTACTTTTTGCATCTGATTTCTGATATTTATTAGAATCTTGTTACTGGCTTTCACATTGCATACAGTCCTAGCAGTTTCTCTGAGGGAGAAAAAAATACATAAAATGGTTATCCAAAGAGAGTCAGACATTTCTCTTTCAGGATTTCAGATCTTCAGTCCTTTATGCTTGTTTCAATCAATTCTTTCATATGTTTAGTTGAATCTAATTTCTACAAAGTTCTTCTTAAAGTCAAAAGACCCTAATTTGCTAAAAGCTTAAGGGTCAATCTGCTGATTTGGGTTGCTAACAGATTTCTAGTTTTATGTGTTGTATCCTTTCTATTTTGGGATTGGAATAGCAGTGACTGGTTGACTTTTGGAAAAATAGTGTTTCATCTTGTAGGAGCTTCTGTTTGTTCACTGATTTAGTTAAGATTTCCCAGATAATGTTACCATTCAGGCATTAAGGAGTATTATATATTGTCTCATATTACTTGATCAACTTGATTACATACCTCAGTCACAGGGAGGGACCTGCAGGGAAAGACCTGGGTGTCTGTTGGACATCAGGTTGGCCATGAGCCAGCAGTGTGTCCTGGGGGTGCATTAAAAAGCACCCTCTGCTCTGCCCTGCTGAGTCCTCATCTGGAGTATTGTGTCTGATTCTGGGCTCCCTGGTACAAAAAAGACAGGGGTTTCTTTGAAACAGTCCAGCCATGAAGACGATAAAGAGCCTGGAGCTCCTCTGTTATGAGAAAAGATTGAGGAACCTGGCTCTGTTCAGCCTTGAAAAAAGAAGACTGAGAGGAGATCTGATCATATATATATAAATACTAAGGTGAGGGAGACAAAGCAACAAAGCCAGACTCCAGCAATGTGTGGCGACAGGACAAGGGGAAATGGCCAGAAATTGAAGCATAGGAATTTCCACACTAAAGTGCTAAGAACTTCTTCACAATAAGGGTGGTGGGCCACAGTAAGGGTGGTGCCCAGAGAGGTTGTGGAGACCCTTCTCTGGAGATATTCAAGAATTGCCTGGATGCCTAGCTGTGCAACTTGACCTGTGGCAGAGGGGTTGGACTAGATGACATGATCTCTAGAGGTCCCTTTCAGCCCCTACAGTTCTATGATTTGTGATAATTCGAGGCTCCTTCTCTAAATGAGTTACAGGTTGAAGTAAGGGGAGGAGATTCTTTAATAGAGGGGAGTAATTTGGGCCACCGCAAGGCTTAATGATTTTATGTTTTTATTTTTTTAACTGACATAGAAAAGCTGGAGTGGGAAATGATGATGTCTGTGCACCTGAAACAAAATGAATGCTATGGAAGGAAAGACTTGCAAGACTGTTGAAAATTTGAGTTAATGTTACAGCCATTGCTTGCCTTTTTTTTTTTTTTTTTTATATATAATTTGGACCTCTGATGCTGATCTTGGATATGAGGAGTCCAAGTTTAATTTTGCCTATTTCCTAAGGGAAATTGTTAAACTTGCTGCAGCTCAAACAGAGGAGATAAGTTTTCAGTTATCCACCTGTAATTTATAACACCTTTAAAAAATTACATTATTGCTTTAAAAAGATAATAATCTTGGTTTGCAGTATTTCAATGTTGCTGGCTTTGAAAATCTCCAAGTGCTTCATGATTCTGAATGAATGTATTTGATTACTGTTTTAGAGAAAAGGAAAACTGGCAGAAAGAATCAGAAGAAATGAAAGAGGAAAAGAAAAAGCTGGAGGAGCAAAAAGAACAAGATGCTACAAAAATAAAGGAATACTCTGTAAGTACTTTTGTTGCTTCCTCTTTAAAAACATATTAATAAGTAGAAGCTAATAAAGAGTGATTATAGAACAGTACTATAGTTTATTAGAAGAGCAAAATGTTGCACAGGGAAAATCTGCTCAATTCAAATCTAATCAGAAGGGAAATTATTGATTTATTATTGAAATGTAATTATCTGTCAGGGAACTGTACAATCAATATCAAGAATACAAAAAGTAAACTATACTATTATTGTGAAGACACCTACAACATTTTACTGTAGGCCAAAAAAGCAGAAAGCATGCTAGTTGTTAAGGAACTAGATTTTTGAATTGCTTTAGGCTTCCAGGAGCCACAAGAAGGACTACTCTTCTTAGTTAGGGTCAGAGAAATCGGGGATTTTTACAGCTCCAGTTCCTTTTCCCTGTCTTCTTGGCTGATGTGTACAACAGTAAAGCTGATGCTCAAGTGTCTACTGTGACCTGAGTCACTATTGTTTCTTTCCACAACCCCTCCAGGATTTATGTATGCATACAAACATGTGCACACATGAATGTACCTATGAGAGCGCAGAGATCATGTGGTTACTTTACAAATCTTAGTTCTTAAATATGGGTCTCAAAGCAGGTCATTATTAGTGTTTGTTTTATTTAGTCTAGAAGATGATTCAAAAACATTTTGTTATGATTAGAAACATAAGGTTAGTAAAAGAATGAAAACTGATGAGTATGTAGAGAATTATTTTTATTCTAAGTTTGGAAACTATTCTTCAGAAATTAATGACTTTGAAGATTTAGATTTTTTCTTTCCTTGTATGTTTATGCATGCATTTAGTCTGCATGTGTATTTTATTACAAAACTAAATTATTTCAGTTTAATGGAATTATGAAAATTAGCCTAGAAAATGTATTTTGACAAAGGAAACTTGTCAACATCAATGGATTTGAATTCTACCATATTTCTGTACAAGACTCTTGTTAAAAAAAATGTATTTTTACAGAATTTACTCAGTGCACTTGAGCTGGATCCTGATGAAACAAAAAAATGGCTTGCAGAAAATACTAGAAAAATAACTGTTTTACGCGTTAATGAAAGGTCATTAACAAGGCAATATACCACTCTACTTGAGATAGAACGACATCTTAGAAAAGAAAATGAGAAATTGAAGAGTGAAATTACACATATGGAGACTGCAGTTGAAATGAAGATTGGACATTTGCAACGATTTAAGGTATATTTTTCTGTTACAATTTGGCACTAAATATACTTTTTTAAAAAACTTGGGCAGTACTAGTTTGTTGAATGCTTTATATAAGTGCTTGCTCAATGCTGTTTTGTCAAAGCATTCTTTGTATTTATAATATGAGATCTGTTTTCTTCTTCTGAAATAGCTTCAATAAGTTCTTTATATTAAAAGTCTCATATGAAATCATATCACACTTTTTGGCCCTTCAGGTTAATAGCACCTGCATTAACTCATCTTTATAAAGGATGTTTTTGCAAGTGTGTTATGATGTAGAGGTAACTAATGATAGAATCATCTGGACAGTTCAGTACCAGCAAAATTTTGTCAGTGTTTGTTGGAAACAGTGCATAAAGATGTATATTAATGTAGTAAGTTAAAACAGTATCGTATTATTCTAACATTATAGTAACTATTATTCTCTTTTTCTTTGAAGTAGTTTTTATCTAGTAAATCTCATTAACCCATTATATTAATTATTTTCATAGGAAATGGCTAGCTTTAAGATTGCAGCTCTACAAAAAGTGTTGGATGGTAGTGTTCCACTGTCTGAACTAGAACTGGCTAATAAGCAATATAATGCATTAACTGCTAAATACAGAGATATGTTACAAAAAGATAATTTGCTCGTCCAGCGGACAACAAACATGGAACACATGGAGGTAAAGTCTGTGTTACCTTTGAGCCTTAAGGTTCAAAACGACACCTCACTGTACTTTCATTCTGCATTTTTTTTTTTTCTGCTGGGTTAATAGAAAGACAGAACTTGTCTTCCATGGCATTGGAAGTCCTAACACTAAAATTGCAAGTTAAAACATTTCTATGATGACTATGCAATGTTGGAGCAAGTCTAATTGTTGCTATCAAATTTTAATTTGTTTACTGGTAATTTGTCAGTGTATTAAGAAATATGAGAAGTCCCAGCTTTCAATCCACGCTTAAAAGCTTCTTCTTTAATTTGTTGCTGGTATTGTTTTTGATCAATCAAACCTGTACTTAGGTGTAAAATGAAATATCCTCCAGAAGTACTTCTCCTCTTCCTGCTGGAAATGATATGCTTAGTATGACAAACTTGGACAATCTAGAATTAGACGAAGAAATCTAGGAACCAAAGTGACTGTGATGCTAAATATTCATGGTAGTAGTAGTTTGATAGTAAAATTCAACAGAAAAAGCTTATGAGGCAACTTAAGCTATTCTTGTTCCAAAACATAAATTTGTTGTACTTACGTAAAATGTGTTAAGATTTTGTAGATAATAAACGTCTAGTCTGCTAAAGTTTAATAGTTTGCTGTTATGTTGCAAATTTTCTGTCATGTAGCATGAAAATGAATCCTTAAAAGCACAGATAAATTTCTTGAATAAAGAACTGGAAATCACAAAAGAGAAACTTCATACCATAGAACAGGCTTGGGAACAAATGACTAAGCTGGGTAAGTATGGAGCAACATGAAAAACAAATGGTTCTGTGTAAAAGTTGTATTTTACAATGTTTTAAAATTCATGTGTCTCTTTTAAGAAAAAAGTCAAAATTATTTTGTGTCTTGCATTAGTAGTCTTAATTTTTTCAAGTAATTTCTGTGTGATTTTTTTTTTTCTTTTGTTTGTTTTCTTTTTACTTACCTATTCTACCAAAACCAAGATTGTTTTCTTCCTCTGGAAACTATTTTGCATTGACTTTTAGATTGCTGGGTCAAGGGTTTAAAAGCCAGAACTTGCAAAGCTATATCTACTGAATTTATTTTTTTATTTTTCTCTAACTCAGTTGTCAGTCAAAGTACTTCATTGGTGGTCAATAAAATAATCTCTTATTCTTGGATTCATGTTCTGAAACAAAATGTTTTTTCTTCTTATTTATATTTTACATATGTTATTATTCAAGAAGAACTCATTCAGTTATTTTTCTTTCAAAGATTTTTGATTAAATTTCTTGAAGATTTACCAGCTGAAGAAAAACAAAGTAAACACTGAAAGCAGTTGTTAATTCTCTAACCACGGTTGCAGATACACATTTAAAATGGATAATAATATTTTATCCTGATCGGATATTTAAAAAATGTAATAAGGCAATACTTTTTAAATAGGTGAGCCTCCAGTTTAAAAAACAATATAGAATCACAGAATGGCTTGGGTTGGAAGGGACCTCAAGGATCATCAGATTCCAGCCTACCTAACACAGGCAGTGTTGCCAGCTGCTATGTTAGTACTAGACCAGAACTAACAGTACCCAGTATCAGGACCCCATCCAACCTGATCTTAAACACCTCCAGGGATGGGATATCCAAAACCTCTCTAGGCAACCTGTTCCAGCACCTCACCACTCTCTCAGTAAAACATTTTTCCGCCATCTAATGTAGTGTATGTTTAGATAAAGTTTATATAACAAGGATAAAGGGAGACTCCTTCAAGGTGTAAGTAATTTTCATAGTTGAATCAGCCTGTGTATTCTATAATGTAAATATTTTTTAATATAGGGGATGACAATGCTGTGGACAAGGCAACGAAAGCAATAACCAACAGTGAGATTTCATCAATTTCTAAGAAAATTGCCATGTTGGAAATGAAGGAACTAAATGAAAGACAGAGAGCAGAACATTCTCAACATATGTATGAACATTTAAGAAATACTTTAAAGCAAGTAGAAGAACGCAATTTCGAATTGGAAACAAAGTTTGCTGAGGTGTGTTCAGAATTAACAACATAATTTGACATGTATTAGAAGCATATACTTGAGTTTTTTGAAAAGGATTACTCAGTTACGTATCATTTTGATTGACCAGTTTATGATGCAAAATACAGATGCCTTTTATGAGCTGCAAATTTGCATGACTGAAATTTTTTTATTAAAAAAATAAATACTGACTGTTTATTTCAAATAACATTTGTTCTCTATAAAACACATGATGAGCAACTTGACATAGTTTTCTAGTTTATCAGGAGAGTCACAGGAAGAAGCCTATTCTTCACCAGTTTCTTATGTCTAATTCATACAGTCTTCTCTGCTAATTTTCCCCTTATTATTGATGATTTCAATTGTTAGAGCTTTGTAAGTGAATGTCATGATTCTTTTGCAGACTTTGTTTTAATGTGACATACCAAGAATTTTCTGTAATACAGGCATAGAAGTAAAGTGCTGTTGAAGCTGATGATCCTTACAATTACTTGTTACATGAGTTTTAATCTTGCTGGATTTCTTTGTCCGCAGTATTTCTTTTTGAAGCTTGTTTTATAAATTCATTATTTAATAGTAGGAGACTTTATTCAGTTCTTTAAATTCTAATTTTTCTGATATTCTTAGAGTCTCTTGTGATGGAATAATTTCTCCTATTTCATTAATAGCTCAGGCATTTTCTCAGGTAATTAATGAAAACTGTGCAATCACTTTGAGAATAGGAAATCTTCACATTCTAAACTCATAAATCTCTTTCAATGTGACCTTATTTTCTTACCCTTTTCACAGTTCCCATAAGAACCTCTATTTGAGTAGTTTGATATTTTTTCAGAGTACTGCCTCAAATATATGAAATCCAGATAATAAGATATACCAAACATTTTGTTTGTTTAGGAAATTAATTATTTTCTTAAACATAGAATCACCAAGGTGGAAGAGACCTCCAAGATCACCTAGTCCAACTGTCCACCTACCACCAATATTTTCCCACTAAACCATGTCCCTCAGTGCAACATCTAAACATTTCTTGAACACTTCCAATGATGGTGATTCAACTACCTTCATGGGGAGCCTGTTCTAGTGCTTGACCACTCTTTCGGAGATAAATTTTTCGTAATATCCAACTTAAACCTCCCCTTCGTGCAACTTGAGGCCATTCCCTCTAGTCCTATCACTAGTTACGGTGGAGAAGTGTCAGATTGCCACCTTGCCGCAACCTCCTTTCAGGTAGCTATAAAGAAAGATAAGGTCTTCCTTGAGCCTCCTCTTCTCCAGACAGAACAGTCCCAGTTCCATCAGCCAGTCTTTGTAAGACTTGTGCTTATTATTTTATTGATGACTTGTATCAAATTAATCTGCCAGAACTGTATTTGGTAAATTAATTCCTAAGGTTCGTGTGTCCGTAATGCTTTTCATGTGTCCCATCTTTTCCTAATGCTCTTTGAATGTGATACTCTGTTTACTTGATATTTAACAATCAGGTTGCTTGATAAAGGTGTTTTTAAAAAAGAACAAAACAAATATGGTATTAGGAAACTGCACAGTTATTCCAGTATTTCTGTTATCAATCCTAATATGCTGGACAGTAAATTAAATATATAAGTAAAACAGTTCATTTCCTAAAGAGTTTATAGTTTTACTATTTTTATTTTATTTTATTTTATTTTAAAAGCAAGATCTTTGCTGGAACGATTTTAAGAAAATTCACTAATTAAAATAGGGTTTAATTTAGAAATCTGTTCCATGCTGATCTGTATCTCTCCCCCTAAATGCATGCAATGCTGTGAACAAAAATATGTTTAAGCAGAGAGAAAATAAACTACTCTTTAAAAATGGCTGAACAGTGTTTTGTAATGACTTTAAAAGGTTACTTTGGGCACTCTGTTTTCTTTGCAGGTTTGGGATCAGTTGTGTGCTTACAATATCGTTCTCTCTTTTTTGCTTCTTTTTTTAAGCTCACCAAAATCAATCTTGAGGCACAGAAAGTGGAACAGGAATTAAGAGATGAACTGTCAAATAGTGTAAGTAAGGCAGTGAGTGATGCAGACAGACGACAAATCATGGACCTAGAGAAGCGTGAGATGGAGCTCAAGATTGAAGTATCAAAGTAAGTGCTGAGGTAACAAATACATAATGCAGTGTTTGGATTTGTGCAAAAAACCCAAAACAACTGTACTGGCTCAAATACTTGCATATAACACTTTTCAATGTTTGATTTTTTTTTGACTCATTGTGATTTGAACAAGGAATTAAATGCTGGCCTGGATAGATAATCATATGTGTGTCCTAAAATATTCATTGCTAGCATGTTTAAACAAATTAAGGTTTTTTCCTGTTTCTGTGCCACAACCATCCACAACAAATAACATAATCCTGCTATATCCCTAAATTAGCAAAGTCTGTGGATATGTGCAGTGATTCTGATGCTGAAAATGGGGCATTAGACTTGGGGAAGCAGAGAATGGAATAGAAAATGAATCCTGTTGCGCATTTACATCTTGAACTGGGAGAGACAGAGAAGGAGAGAGGTACTTCAAGGAAAAAGCATGACTTTGTTTTCTTTGAGAAGATAACTGGTAGGAAACTTACAGGAAAAATCCATCATAAAAGGTGAGAAGCAATACAAAAGAATTTTTCTAACAAGATTGCTGAGCAGTAAAGAAGAGTGCTGAAAAGAAAAAAAAAACTTCAAATATTTGATATGAAGGTACAAAATAAGTATATTTTCTTAGCATGTTCAGTGTAGAAAAGCTAGTAGTTTGAAGCAACACAATGCTCTTGTTTTTCCTGTAAGGTTGAGAGAACTGTCTGATATTGCAAAAATGCAAGTTGAAGCTCTAGAGGCACGGCAGCAATGCAAAGACAAGGAAGTGGAATCTCTTAGAATGCAAGTTTTAGACTATCAGGTACAGCAATATTAATGTTTATTATAATTTTTTTTTCTCGGGGCAGGGAAGAAATGAAATAAATTTACAGTAAATGAGGAACCTATAAAATTATTTCAGAAGGATCTTACCAAACCAATCCTTTGTTCATACCCTTTCAGTAATTTTGTGTACTTACTTTCATAATTATGTATATATTTTTTTCCATTTCTAGTTGTACAGCTAAAAAAAAAAAAAAAGATCTTGAGCTTATTTCTATTTATTTAGATATATTCCTATATAATTAATAAGGGTCAATTTTTAAACAGAAAATCAAGAATGTTGGTAGTGGTTTTTTTTATGTTTTTATTTTTATGAGACAGGCTTTGACTTGTGAAGCTGAAGATAAAGCTTGTTATCTTGTTCAGTTACTAGCTAAAACAATTTCTGGGATTGTCTCCATCTTCTAGAATGGTTTCAATCCCTGGATATAACACTTCTGCCGGCTTTTATGTTATTATATTTGGTATGGTTGGGTTTGCTTTTCTTCCCTACTCCCTGGTATTTTGGAAGGAAACAGTTTTTCAGCTTGGTATCTGAAAAGGTCTACTTCAAACGTATAGCTGTATTAATAAGATTGGAAAAATAAGAAGTTCTTTTTAGAGACTTGTATCTGTGGAATAAAAATCACGCAATATATAAAATACAAAAGGTAATAGCTGCAGTAATACACTGCATTAACATACTTGAAGATAATTTTGATCTACAATTTTGTTCTTAGGCACAGTCTGATGAAAAAGCAGTTATCGCAAAACTGCATCAGCGTATCATAGCCCTTCAAGACAGTGAATCCATTGCTATAGGCAAGTTGGAGACTCTAAAATTGAAACTAAAGAAGGTGGAAATCCACAATCTACATTTAGAGCAGAAACTTGATGACAGAGAGCATGCCTTATATTTTGCCCGACTGGAAGGAAGGAATAGAGCAAAACATCTACAACAGACAGTTCAGTCTTTGCGGAGACAGTTTAGTGGGGCTCTACCTTTAGCACAACAAGAAAAATTCTCAAGGACAATGATTCAGCTACAGAGTGACAAACTGAAAATCCTAGAAGAAGTCCAGCATGCCCAGCAGGACCGTCGAAATGCAGAAAACAGAGCACTGGAAGTGGAGTTGAAGCTGAAAAGTTTGGAAGAATTATTAACTGCATTGAAGGATACGAGAGGAGCTCAAAAGGTTTGCCTTCTTACAGCTTTGAATAGTAATCGGAATCTGATTTAGCATTTATGCTAAATTTCATTTCAGTGTGTTTCCTGAACCTCTGTTTAATGTAGAGCTTCAAGATCTCAAAATGTACTGTGTCAATAAGACAGCTGTCATTATTGCTTTTCCTATTTTAAAAAAGTAGCAACATGATTAGTTATTTGCTGTGTAAAAGTCAGTGCAGTCAGAGTTACTAATTTTCTTTTTCTAATGAAGTGGCATAGGAAATAGGGTCTTACAGTTGCATTAAATTGCATTAAATTCAATTAGATTATGAATTAAATTAAATTATGCACTAAATTAAATACAGAGTAATATTCTGAAATTCTGTTACATGAGCTTGTACTGAAATCTTTGCTACAAATTCCCAACTTCTAAATAGATCCAAGGGAAGTATGCTCAGAAATGTTATTATACCCATATAATTCTACTTAGCCATATTTTGCTATTGTAAAAATACTGCTTTGCAATTTGAATAAGGCATTCTCACTTCTCTTCCAAATCCCTGTGTAGTTGGTTAGGTCATTTGAAAATTATTTAGAGAGAGGTCTTTGTCAGCATGGGTGAAACATTTTGCCTATCCAATTGTCTTCTGTGCTTTTCATAATTCTTTTTGCAGTTCATAATCTTATCATGCTGCCTCATTCAAAGGAAGAAACTTAAAAAGGCAGAATATTTCCCTTGCTTAGATAAGTGCTGCCTTTCCTCAAAGCTGGAGTGTAACTGCATCTAGGTGGCTTGTAGGCTTGGTAGATGATAATACTGTTTATCTTTCATTATTAGGTAATAGAATGGCATATGAAGATGGAGGAACTCCATCTGCAGGAACTTAAACTCAATCGAGAATTAGTCAAGCAAAAGGAAGAGATGAAGTATTTGCAAAACATAATTTCAGAGTACGAATGCACAATCAATAATTTGGAAGAGGAAGTTGTGCAGCAGAACAAGGTATGCATTTCTGCATTCTACTAGAAAAACAGAATATTCTTTAAGTGATTTTGAAGTGATTCTTGGTAGTAAGATTTGTAACAGATGTTTGTATCATGGTTCTGTAATACTTTTTAATAGCAAATGGGCTATTAGAATAGCACTTTATCTTTTTTTTTCTGTTTAAGTTGGTTATAAATTTTCCATTGCCTTTAATAAATAAAATGCTTTTATCAAACATTTGTTACAGTTTCATGAAGAAAGGCAAATGGCATGGGACCAGAGGGAGTTAGAATTGCAGCGCCAATTAGACGTATATGATCAGCAACAGAATGAAATACTTAGTACTGCTCTGAAGGTACATGCACTGAATTAACTACAAGCAAACTAAAAAGCACATTTTTCAGAGCTGTTGTATAATATGAATACAAATTTTTCTGTACAGTGTGAAGAGGCAGCAGGATCGGTTCCAGACCCTAGTTTGCCCCTCCCACAACAACTTGAGCTGGCTTTGAGGAAGATTCAGGAGCATGTTCGAATAATTGTAGAAACAAAGGCAACCTGCAAATCACTGGAGGAGGTAATTAAACCATAACATACCATAGAAAGGATAATGGTTATATTTCTATGTTATTGTATTGTATTGTATTGTACTGTATTTCTGTATTATATTTCTCTAACAAATACCTTTTATGAATGTCCATCAAATGTGTTGATTCCCTTAGAAATATTTTAACTCGGAAAAAATGTAGATAATATATTTATTTGTAGTTACATAGTTCTTTCAGTAGGGACAGATTATTGGGGAACATTTTTAATTAGTTTAGATTATGTCTTTACTAGGGTAGGATGTTCTTGTACAACATTCAGTTTACTAGTCTCAAAAACACCACATTAGTTTTGATAATACAAATAATAATAATATAATGCAACAAATGGTTGCATAAGTATGTAAGCAGAAAATACCCTGGGACTTTCTTGATCTAATAATAATTCCATACAGCCAAAATTAAATACAGAAAGCCTTTTGATTGTAAACCCATTTAGACAAATCTTGTTAGATTTTTTAAAATGTAAGCTCTTTTTTTTGCAGCACTTGAGTTCTGTGAATGCAATAATTGCTTTCTGTTGTAGAAATTAAAAGAAAAGGAAGCTGCTCTGTGGAAAGCTGAACAAAATGTTTTATCCAAGGACAAAATTATAAATGAACTTAGACTTCGGTTACCTTCAATGTCAGAAAAAGAGAAAATAATAGCTGAATTATGCAAAAAAGAAGATGATCCAGAGTACCATCATGCAATAAAAATTGCTCATCAAACTATTGCAAATATGCAAGTACGATTAAATCAGAAGGAGGAAATGTTAAAAAAATACCAAGATCTGCTTGCGAAAGCAAGAGAGGTATTTATGTCTTGCATAAACTTTTTTTCCATTTGTAAGGTTTTTGTTCTCACTGGTAGTGGAAAAGGAAATTTTTTTGTCTCAGAAGAGAATACAATTACTTGTTTAGTTTCTTTTTCTGTAGAAACTTCATGTATAATTTATCAACTTCTTTAAATAATAGGTTTGCTTAGTCAAGAGGTTTATGCATATGGTATATGTCTAGGAATTAAATTAGTATGAAAGGAAGATAATAAAAATTTGCTGTGAGAAGTGGACTCTTATTCCAGAGGCTTTTCAAGTATTTGCAACAGTGATCTGTGGACTGCATCTTGTAGTAAATTTGGAAGGTATATGAAAGAAAAGCATTTATGGAAAACATACTTCTTAAATATGCTGGCATTTAAAATATACTTTTAAAGTATAAACCTTGTGTTAAAGCATATTATTGTGTTCTTAAAGCAAATCCTATAACTTCCAGATTCTTAAAGTGTATTTTACATTAATAAACCTTATGTTTAGGAGATATTTCAAGACTAAAGATACATCTGTTTTAGTGTGTTTGGATCAGAAGCACACATCTGAAGCATCATTGCTTAGTTAACATATATCGTTATTTTATCTGAGAAAGATCAAGTTCTAGGATAGGAAATAAAACAGAAGATGCAGTCTTAAGAATGAACCTACTATTCTCTGTCTGCTAGTAGACATTCAACCCATAGGATCACATTAAAGTTAGTCTAAAGTAAGCAGCCCTGGAAACTATATAGTATGAATATCACTACACATAGAGAGACACAGTTGGCAAGGAGCACGAACAGCTTTTGGTGTTTGCTTTCTTGCTCCTGTTCTTTTGCAGTACACTACTTACAATATATTTTAAAACTGCAGTAGTCCATTTTTTTCTAGTAATAAGTGCTGAGAAGGGGGGAGAAAAAATGTATGGTCATTAACAAGATGAGAAATCTTGTGAAAAACAGAAGAACTGGAGGAAAAATTGAGGTACAGTACTGAGCAATAACTGAAGAATCTTTGTGGAGGGTACTTCAGTTCCATGTGCATCAGTAGAATGACATTTTTATTTTTAACTAACAGAAACAAGAGGAAATGGCAAAGAAACACGAAGAAGACATCAGAGTTCTACACCAGAAGTTAGATTTGTGTACTGAGAATTCTCTTAATAAATTGAAACAGACTGCTTTGGTGAGCTATGTGTATTTGTGGGATTAGTGAAGTTGTTCCTATATTTTGAAACTGGTTACTCAAAAGAACAGTTTTATAGTCAAAATTAAGTAATAATGATGATGAAAAATAAATAGATGGTCAATACAGAAAGAACTTCAGAAATTCTTGAATTTGACATTGATGAATTAGAGGACAAGTGTAAAACACAAAGTTTCTGCTTTAGACTATAACATCATTGTTCTTATTCTAATCTATTGACTTAAAGGGGAAGAAGGGAGGCTTATTTTTTCTTTATTCTTTTCATTCAGTTGCATTAATTCCATTTCAGTGTAGATTTTCCTTTGATAATTGATGATAAGGTGACAGCCATATGTAATTGGTTATTCTGTAGATTTTTCCACCTGCAAAGTTCTTTTCAAAGTAGCATAGGAATTGTATCTCAGTAGATAAACATGCTAGATACTAACGTTTGGTTAGAACTGAATTTAAAATGCATCACTAACCTTTTATTTAAAGCATAAGATGTTTATCACACACATTTATTCTGTTTTACAGGAGTTAATGGAAGATCCTTCTTTATCACTTAACAGCAACAAACATTTCGTCCGTTTAGCTGAAATGGAGCAAACTGTAGTAGAACAGGACAATTCTCTTGCTTCACTTGTTGGTAAATTAAAGAAAACATCATCTGATTTGGAGAAACAAAAACAGATTACTATGATGAAAATCAAAGAGTTTGAGACTATCAGAACCCAGTAAGTTGGTAATTATGTAATTAATTAACCCAACTTAACTTAATTAATTAACTTAATTAATTAACCCAAATTAATTAACCCAGTAATGTTGACAGTAAGACTGTCAACATTAAGTCACTGTTGGTCACTATGCATTGCTGTTACTGAAGTGGAATTGAGCGTATTTTAGCTGATATTTGGGTTTAGCTGAAAAAAAAAAGTAAGAGTTATGGTTGGTAAATGTAAACTATTTTTGCTTTAAAAATCTTCATTAAGGCTGATATTGAAAAATGTGGCTTGAGAAAATGTATTTCAGTTATAAACTTTGTGCCATCCAATCAAAAACAAAGCATTTAATTAGTCTTGATATGAGAGTTGTCTTTAAGCTATTGTGATACTTACCTTGCACTCTCCTCCACTCATTTGAACTTGCTGCCTAACAAGTTTAAATACATGAAAATTTAAGACTTCTTAAAAAGAAAAAAGGTTGGTGGTTTTCTTAGCAGTCAAGGACAGGAATTAAACTAGAACATTGTTCCAGATTGATCTGTCAATTGTTCTTGAATAATTAAGTGGAGACACTCTTAGCTAAGATGGCCTTTTTCCTATTTTTTTTTTTTTTTTAACCATTTCTTTACTCATGAGATGGTAAGACACTGGAACAGGTTGCCCAGAGGGTGGATGCCCATCTCCAGATGCATGAAAAGCCAGACTGGCTGGGGCCTTGAGCAACCTGACCCAGTGAGAGGTGTCCCTACCCATGACAAGTGGGTTGGAAATAGATGAGCTTGGATCTGCCATTCAACCCAGCCCATTCTGTGTTTGTACAATAATTTGTTTTGACAACACAAAATACAACATTGTTGTTTTATTTGGAGTTTGCTAGCTAATAATTCAGCAGTGTGCCCTATTAATGCTTATTTTACATTAGGCTTCAGGAAAAGCACACAGTTGATGTGGAACTACTGAAAGATGAAGCAAATGGATTGAAGAAAGTGTTGTCTCACATGGAGAAGGAATTAGCCAATGTAAAAGCTGAACTAGAGGCTCAAAAAGAAGCAAATAAGAGAGCACCTACAGCAATAATGAAGAGCCTAGTGGAACAGCTGAAGAACCAGTTAACCCTAAAAGAGAAGCAGCAGAAAGTCAGTCAACAAAAATTACATATCTAGGTCTTAAATAAAAATTAATGCTTAAAGTGGCTTAATGTTTAAGAATTTTATGTATGCTACAGCAAGAGATGAAAAATCATTGCATAATTTAACATAAAATACAGTTGCATTTTGTTATTTTCTGATGTTAATATTAGCAGCTTCTTCTGGTATTAGAACTTGCATTTTTTATTTTCAGGCTTTGAGTAAAGCACTTTTGGTACTTCGAGCAGAAATGACTGCTAATGCTGAACAGCAGATAATTTCTGCAGCATCACAAAAAGAAGCATACATGAACGTTCAGGAGATAGTTGACAGAGAAACAAAGAGGCTCATGGTGAGTACAAGGTAATATCTTTGTATTGTATTATTTGTATCTGGTATATCTTGATGGGTTTTTTTATGGTTTTTTTTTTTTTTTTTTTTTTTTTTTTTTCCTCTAGACTCAGATAGAGGAACTAAATAATCAGATTTCAAAACTTACAGATAACCTTAAACTAAGTAAAAACAGGGAGAGTGCTTTGTTAGATGAAAGGGATGAACTGAACCAAGAACTTCAGAGGAAACAAAAGGCACTTAATAAAATGATGAGAGAAAAAAATGAAATCGAAATGGAAAATGAAGAACTGAAGAAACGGATCAGGAGGCTAACCAGTGGTATTCAGGTAGAAGACATTTTTAAAACTGTATTTCATCTTGGTCACACTTTTATACTAGATGGGCTGGCTTGATGGAGGATTAACTACCTTTGACAGGCATTGAGACCAACACTCAGTTTAAAACTGTATGATTGCTATCAGCTGGGTTACACATAAGCTATTAGTTTTTCCTGCTGGAAGAATGTCTCAGATACATTGAACAGGCTAAAAATTACTTTTTCTTTGTAACAAATTTAAGACTCTGAAGAGATGAATTGCCACTTTTAAAGCTGCTACGGATGGCTAGCTTGAATTTTGTGATCTTCCTGTCTGCCCTCGCTTCTCTGTTCCAAAGTATAACTGTCTCAACTTTGTTTTTGAAATCAACTACTTACTACTGAATTAAGTTTAGAATACATTTGTTGAATGAATTGTTGAATTAATTGTTGAAGTAAACATAATTTTTAAAGTATCATTTAGGTTGTAAGCTACTTCTACCAATTGGAATTCAAATCTTTATTTTTGGTGGAGAGAAAAATACTTAGGTAGTGGTCACTAAACTTTAAGTTGAGAGTTTGTAATTTTCCAGAACAGAGCTGGTGAGCAAAATCTGGTTGATGAACTTCAGAAGAAAGTTAAGAAATTGGAAAATGAACTTGAGAAGAAGTGTGAAGAAATAGAAAAAAAAAGTATAAAAGAAGACAAGGTATGTGATAAATATAAATACTGTGGCTTTGAAAGATATCATCCTAAAGGTAGGCAGTTCAGCTTTTTCCTCTGCCTCCTAAAACAACCGTGAACCAGCCAAACTTGATCAAATCAAAAGCAGTTTCATGTCAGTAACTTTTTTGTATTCCCCGCTGAATACAAACAGTAACAAAAGTAACAACAGTTACTGTTTGTTGCTTAGTACAAAGTGCTTGTATTTTAATGCTTTCCTGCCCTTTTTTTTTGTAGAATTGAAAGTCCACAGGTTGTAGAAAACTAAGATTTTACAGGTAGCAGTGAAATTGATTAAGTAAGTGAGGTTAAATGCTCATTTACAAAATCAGTGCAGTGATAAAAATGTGAAGTACTTGAGCAAAAAGTGGGAAGTGATTATGTATCTAAGTGGTTATTCCTCACAAAAGCAGTTTCCACTTCCAGGAAGTTATGATGTTCTGGAGATGTGTTCATTTTACCATTGTTTGTTTTTCTGCTTGTTATTTTTCCATTTCAGTAACTAAATACTGGCTTGTCACAGTAATCATTCATACTCTTTATGATATTAAGTATGATTTCAAGACTAAAGTTATGCTTCCAGTTAGTTTGAGATTTTTTATATACTTACTGCTTAGTGTTTAAAGACATTTTTCACAAACTTTTTTTTGTTCCTTTTTCCCAAGAATTTACTTTCTGTCTGTCTTTTAATAACTGTAACTTTAGCGTGAAGACAGGACAGAAAGTACAGGGATGAAATGAAGGAAAGGAAACATCCAGCGACACAATAAAACGGTTGCTTACAGGATGATTTTTCAGTAGTCATTTGTGATCACATTCATACAGGTCTTAATTGATGTGTGTTTTATAAGCACTTAATTTTAACTGTAAGAAAGTATAGTAAGAAAGTACAGAAATGGACAGCTTTGCAGCAGGAGCGTAAAACCTCCTGGTGAGCTGCAAGGAAAAGGATAGCTATCCTGAAAATTGGCATAGAAAAGCCCTTCTTTTTCTTTAATTTTACAAACTTCTTTACAAGCCTGTAATTTAAATTAAAAGGATATATTTCACAAGCACGTCTAATTTTTTTTTTTAATCTGTCACTTTATTTTTTTTTTTAAGTGAACATTAAAATGTGAAGATGAATTTGATAATGTAACATTAAATTGCATCAGCCTTTTATGCCAGTTACTGCAGCAAGTTTAGAGTATCCAGCTTGGACTGATTTTTACTAATTATGGTTTGATGTTTCAAATTTTAAAATGTAAAATATGCTGTGCATGGTTTTCCAATGTGTTGTTTCCTTTAAGAAAACAGTTTGAAAAGAAATACATAATTTGTGTATGCGCTTCACAGACCTCGAAAGAGGAAATAATCAGATGGGAAGAAAGTAAAAAATGGCAAATCAGAATGGAAGGGATGCGGAATAAACTTAAAGAAAAGGAAAAGGAAACCGATATGTTAGCTAAACAGTTAACCACACTGAAGGAACTTTATTCCAAGTGAGTTGTTTTTCATACATTCTTCTACAAAGTGATGGTATAGGAGAAATCCAAATATTTCTGCCACATAATCATACCAGTTCATTACAAGATGGATGCCTACATTTGATATTGCTATTGAGATTAAAATAATTGTTTAATTTTCAGGCAGCAGGCCACTCCTTTAGTATCCTTTCACTTGCAGAAAAAAAATACAAGGTTTCTTTTCTTCTACACCTATAGAATTAACTGTCTATGAATAAAACTCATCTATGTGCATTATTATGCTTCTTGTATGTGGTGTTCTGTTGTTTCCCTGAAACAAGTAAAAGTTTCAGCGAAACGGACTGAATCTTACCTCAGTGTTATTGAATCAGACTATTAGAGTGGGTGGTGTGCCACTGTTGTGTTATGCTACTGCAGTACTGACGGTTCTAGCATGATGACACAAACTTTTTTTTTCAACAAAACGTAACAAAAAAACCAACCACATTTGTATGGCTTCCATGAAAGTTAAGTTTACTTCAGTACAGTAATGGCAGGATTGCAGTGATGATGGTTGGTGATGACCTCCAAATGATGATGGTAGTTGTAACTGTTAGATTGTTGATTGGAATTGCTTCAAAATGGCATTTGTCTGAGGTTAGAGCAAATCTCTCAGGAATTTAAGACAAAACACAGGCAAGAACAACAAATGGCTTGTGACTAGAGTGCTGCTAACTTCACAGTTGCTATTTTTTCCAGTATTTGTGATTGATTGATTGATTGATTGATTTATGTAAAGCTGTCACTATTTGTATGGTAACTTTAACTAAAGAAAAGAGTGGTGCAGTACAGTGATAAAATAAATTACAAGATTTCAGGTAGGAAATAAATTTTCTCCCAAAGAAAGCAAGTCAGCAAATGCAAATAAAGTTTTAGCTTCTATTTTATTGCATCTTGCAGGACTGAAAAGGAGAAAAGTACTCTTCAGAAGAAACTAAAAAATACTGGTGTTACTGTTGACCGTGTTGTTGGAGTAAGAGTTTCAGAGTCTGAAAAAGAACTGGATGAACTAAGGAAACGGAATTTAAATTTAGAAAATGAAGTTGCTCACATGAGGTGAGAGGCATTTCAAGAAAATCTGTAAAAAATATGAAATCATAGTATCATAGAATTGCTCAGGTTGGAAAAGACCTCATAGATCATGGAGTCTAAACACAGTGTAACCATACTACCCTACCTCTAACAACCCTCTGCTAAATCATGTCCCTGAGCACCACATCCAAATGGATTTTAAACACATGCAGGGATGGTGACTCAACCACCTCCCCGGGGAGCCTATTGCAGTGCTTAACAACACTTTCGTAAAGAAGTTTTTCTCATCAAAATGAGAAAAGATCTGTGTAAAGATCCATTAGTTCTGTGATACAGTAGTGATACAATTAGCAAAAAAAAAAACAAAAAAGGAAAAGAAAAAAAACCAAACCAAAACAACACAAAAAAACCGACCAGGTTGCAAGAGCTCTATGAGTCTGTGAGGAACAAACTTAAAGTTTCCAGGGAGCAATTGTGCATGTACAGAGATTATACAACATTGTTTTGTTATTTTAAAAGTGAAACACTTTAAAAATATTTGACTCCTTTTAAGTGAAGTTGTAATAATTTCAAGTTGATGAAAGATTCTGGAACTTAGATGTTGTGGTTATGGAGTCTGTTCCTAATCATTATATCCATTATTGCAGTGCATAGTGTACCTCAGTAATAGAAGGTGTACACATCTTAAAAGAGCAGATTCCTTTTCCCAAAATAGGTACTTTTGATTCATGGAGATTGGCTGATGTAGTGTATATGGATAACACTGATTTAGTATGACTAGTCCATTAAAATTAGAAGTTTCAGTCCAGTAGTCCAGAAGCCAGAAGCTCACATTTGTTTTACATAAAGGTATGCTGTTCTGTATTAATAGCCATTTTTCATTTTGGCTTGATTCATTTTTGGATGTAGAACACAGCAAGCAATTCCACGAGATTCTGTTGTAGAAGAATTACATTTAAAAAATCAATACCTTCAGGAAAAGCTTCATGAATTGCAGAGACAGTGTTCAAAAGAGACATATTCTAGGCCCTCGGTAAGTTAATAATATGACTATCACCACTCCACCTACTTAACAAAAATATTTATTATCTGTTACTATTCTATATCATTTGGGAAATTTTATTTCAAATAATCATTGTTCAAAAACAGAATATGAAATTTCTTGTATAGAAAAAAAGAACTAGTTTCTGAGTTCTGCTAAAATGGTAGAAGCTGAAATACTCCATTTCCTATAGTGGAGAAATAAGGGATATATATTGTCAAAAATGTGAGTCTGCAACTGAGTGACTACTTTATTCACCATGTTGATTGAAAAATGCGGCGCGCAGTTTGAGGAGATTTTTAGCTGCATTTGTTACATTAGATGTGGTTTGTTCTGCTTTGATTTGTACAAAGTTAACTGTATCGTGAATATTGAGTTACTACATTTTCTTAATTCTTCAGGACATAGATTCAACAGTACAGTCTGTTTCTTTATTTCTTCTTTTGTTTTACTGTCTTCTGCTTTTCTTGCATGCTTCATTCTGTCCTCAACTTGAATTAGAGTGCATATTATCAAACTGAACTGAACGAGTCTCTTCCTGTCAGTGTCAATAAAAAGAAGCGTTTGAATTACCTTCCAAAGAAATCTGTTTCAAATAGGGATGAAATCAAACATCAGACTAATCTTAGCACTTCTGATAACAATGAAATAGATGAGGAAGCAAGCATACAAAGTTCCTTTGTGCATAATGAAAGCCGTGAGGCTACCAGGGATGCAGGCACAGAAGTCAGTCCTGAGCAGCAGCGTCCTGAAGATAATGAAAAGTGCGAAGACGCAGATATTTCTCGGGAAGGATTGAAAAGCAACAGTACAACTCAAGATGGTGAAGAGAATTGCAGTAATAAAGAAGAAGATGTAGCCCAGCCTGAGAATAGAAAAACTAATGAGGAATTTGAAGAGGAGGACAGAAAGCAAGAAATATGCAAGCAATCAAATGTTGATGAAGAAGAAAGTGAGGAAGAGCTTTATCCTGACAGAAGGAGCTGCAATCACTTTTATTCGGGAGAACCTTCTAATCAAGTTAATGATGATGAAGGACAAAGAATCAAAGAAATTAATCAACACACCGCAGAGAATAAATGTGAAACTTACCTAAGTGATACAGAGGGAGTTGAAACAACCCCAAAACCCTGTGAAATGCCTGAGGTTGGATACTGTAGCAATCCTCTTGCATTTTTTCTGTAGATGTGACATAGAATAGTTTTGAATGGTCTGCAGCGATATTAAAGTCATTACCAAATGGTTCATAAAAACAAATCTTACACTTTCACAATTCATTTGTATGTCAGCTCACAGCTAAGTTGTCAATTCTATAGTTTTGATGCAAAAAGCTTACAAATAATCATAATGATGCATGCAGCCCAATGATCATTCTTTAGAGACTTATGGCGTGATATTACATACCTTTAGAAAAAATGTCCTATACTGAAACAGTACTTTTTTCATATTATCTTAACAGTGCATTAATGGTTCACATGGTTAATTCTATAATTACATAAATAAAACCTACAGATTATTGTATCGTCAAAAGGATTTCATCTTCACTAATATTAGCTAATAATTTTTCATATACCTACACTTGCAATTGGCATGCAAAGTACTTTTTATGCTATAGCCTCTGTGGGTAAAGTCTTAAAATATAGGAACTTATTTGTTCAGTGATCTATTTGACCTCATTTAAATTCTTATGCTATATGAAGTATTTAATAAACATATCAGAATATATTCTTAAAATTAGATTTTGTTCCCAGGTAGCGTCACAGCAGTTTACTATACTCAGCACCTTTTGTCTCTTTTAGAAAAGACAAAAGTTCATTTGTAACCAATAGTTTGATAGTTAATTGTCGTTTGGCATGGTTTTTTTTATGAGTTTATGCTCGTTTGTAAGCTTTTTGTAAAGGCTAATCAAGTTTAGAAAATATAAGAAAAATAGTTAGAATCTCAGAATCATATAACCATTAAGGTTGGAAAGGACCTGTAAGATCACCTAGTCCAAATGTCAGTGCATTATCACCATGCCCCACTAAACCATGTCCCTAAGACAAAATAGGTTAGATCTTGGTCGTTGGTGATACAACTCCGATCAGTTATATGCCACAAAATGTCTGTGATGAAAAAATTCCAAAAAAGATGGTAAACATTTTGTTTTGATTTTTTTTTCTGTGCAAACTACTAATCATCTGTTGCTGTTATCAGCTACAACTGGTGCAGCGAATAGTGTCCTATGATTTAATAATAATTATTTTTTCCTGTTTTCTGAAGACCTCAGGAGTAGGATCAGATGATCAATATCGAAGAGAACAAGAGGTTCTAAAGGAAAATCTAAGATTATCGTCTGAAAACGTTGAGCTAAGATTCCAGCTAGAGCAAGCCAACAGAGATTTGCCAAGATTAAAGGTAACATCTCTTTACCATTTGTCCCCTTTCAGCTGGTGCAGGTTAGTGGATTTTGTACAAAGAAACTGATGTTTGTATATTTTCTGTGTTCCTCATGTTCTTATGTAAGATAAAAGAAAGCTTGGTAGAAATTATTAAAAATTTCACTATAATGGGAAATTGTTTGTTTGTTTGTTTGTTTAATAAAACCAACTGTAACTTTGTTTCTTAATCTCAAACTTAAATCTAAATAAATAAGTTCCTTATTACTTTGTTCTATTAGGACCAAGTAAGTGACTTAAAAGAAATGTGTGAACTTCTCAAAAAGGAGAAAGTCGATGTTGAAAGAAAACTAAGCAGTGTTAGAGGGGTGAGTACTGCAACAACATTTTTCATCACAGTTACATACACAGTTATATGAAAAAATATTTTATTTAAGGTAAATTATTTTGAATGAATTGAAAGCAAACAGTGAATGTTCTTGTTTATTTTACCGTTGAAGTGTTACAACAAATTAATAAAATTCAGTCATTAGGACCATTAGAATGAATAGAGCTACTATATTAAATATTTGCAGTATTGAAGCTTTGTTTTGTCATTTGCATTAAACCTGTTTTCAGAATCATGTTTGTACCAAAAAGAGGAGTTACAGCATTTGTAATAAAAACTACACTTATAAAAGCTTTTTTTATTTGATGCAGATGTTAATGTAACTTGTTAGTGAAGGTGTTTTACTATGCAAGACTACACAGATTTTACATTAGCCATTGTCAGCTGCTTTAATGGAGCAATGTTTGAAAAGTTACAGGAAAAAAAGCTTCTGTAATGCTGAGTGCCTTTCCTTTTGCTGACTTCTCAAATTTATTTGTGTGAAGCAGAATTAAGCAAGTGCCTTGAATTATACAAGGAGAATGAATTCTGCTATGGGGTACCTGGAAAGAATTGTATCTTAGGCAGTTGTAGCTTTTGGATAAGGCAGTTCAGTCTGTAAAACTGCTTCATTCAAAGATTCTGAGGAGGCAGCAAATTCTGAAACTTCCTTTTCAGACACAAAGATCTGTTAGGGGCTTTTCTCTGGTTCTGCTGTGTACAGCCACAAAGCTTTTAATCTCTTCAGAGCTTTTTGAGAAGCAAGAAGTAATTTTCACTTCCAAAACTTGCCTCACTGTGTATGTTTATACAGGGCTCCTAAAATCTTCCCCATTTTCTGCTCTACTGTGGTTCTTACCTCTATGGAGAAGAGGTACTTCTGGCCCCAAAATTGGAAACAGCAGCATTTTTAAATCGTTATTGCTGAGGAAGTCCATTGCTGCAAAGAATATAAATAAATTAAGGAATTTGAACACTCTTAAAGTACTTTTCTACCTCATAAATAGAATGGCTGAAGAAAAATAGAGAAAATAGTTGTGGATCGCCTTTTTTTTTTTTTTTTTTTTTTTTAACTTACATATGCTTTAAGCTGTATTTCTTTTGCCACTTTAATTTGTAGAAGTATGGTTGCTTTAAAAAAAATAATAAAAATAAAGCGCTTTTTTAGTCCTTTAAGCTCACAGGTAGGCACTACTTCTTTTTTCCCCTTTAGATAGTGTTAGTATTCAAGCAGTTGCACAGTCAGTTGGATCAGGAAACCACTCTACAAGAAAAACAATTAAAAAAATAAAAAATCAAAACCAACTAAACAAAAAAAAAACCTAACAGCAAAATAAAACCTACTACTTTGATTTATCCTTATAATGTTTCATTTTATTTTATAAAATACATAAAATTTTGAGATTTAACTGCAGCTTTTTTAGGTAACAAGTTGAGGGAGCTGATAATTTGACTGTGGAGGTGAATGATCTTTTGGAAAGTTAAGTATGCAAGAATCTTGAGGATACAAATGACGCTAAACTTTAACAACTTTATAATGAATATAATAAAATGGAAAATATGCCATAAAAATAAGAATTGAAGTATCTTAGAAGGTTGTGTTGTATCTTTTCTTTTTTTTCTGCACAGGCTGGCAGAAGTGGAAAGACAGTCCCGGAATTGGAAAAAACTATTGGTTTGATGAAAAAGGTGGTAGAGAGAGTCCAAAGAGAAAATGAAGATCTGAAAAAAGCTCCAGCTGTGGTTTCTAATGAGAAATTACTTGGTCTTGAACAGGAAAATGAGAGGCTAAAGGTACTGATTTATCTTAAGTAGTATATTCAAATGGGAGTTCATATACAAATTAGTAGGAAAATTGAACAGCAAGCCTGTTGTTGATGTTGACTAGTACAAAAGTGGCCAGAACTAAAATTTCATTTTAGCATAAGTACTGCATGATTTATGTAAAGATAATTTGTATGTTAAGATAAATTTAAATATGTGATGAAATGTTCAGTCTGCAGTCTGTACTGTACTGTAACTGTCAGTTATATTCAGTGACTGTAACTGTGCTTCAAAAAAGGAAATTTGAAGTAATGTAAGTATGTTTTAACAAACTATTTACTATTCAGTCTGAAATGAAAAAAATGAAACTTGATCTTGGGAGCCAGCTGAGTATGCATTACGAATCTAAAACCAAAGGAATGGAAAAAGTCATTACTGAAAATGAGAGGCTACGTAAAGAGCTGAAAAAGGTATGATCATTGCAGTGATTATTTATTTATATTATGATTATATATGATGATATTTATTTATATATGATCTGATTTATGATAATTTATTTCCATTCGCTACTTGTTGTGCTAAGTATCTTTTTTCTTTTTAAAATGGTCAATGTGGTGGATATTTTTCTAAGAATTGCTATTGCCATTACAGAACTTTTAATTTCATGTGGAGGGGATACATCTAAGATACAGGCTGAGACAGAATTTGGAAGCTAGTGGTCTGATACATGTATCTGTGATACACTGTCAGCTCTGTCTCACCACATTTTTAGGTAATGCAGTGCTACATATAAGGTTAAGTATCATGCAACTTTTTTTTTTATTGAACAACAGGAAGCTGACAGTGGAGAGAAGCTACGAATAGCAAAGAACAATTTGGAGATATTAAATGAGAAATTAACTGTACAGCTGAAGGAAGCCATTAAGAGGCTAAATTTGGCTGAAAACACAGGCTCTCAGCTTGATGAAACTGACAGGAAAATCTGGAAATCGGTTGCTGTAGCAAGGTATGGATTAAAATTATTCTTCAGTTCTCAAATATTATCAAAAAATACACATTTATATTTTCATAATTTTTCTTTCCTCAGACAGTGCTTATTGTCTGACTCTATTAATAGTCTGTAGAATCAGTACAAAAATTCACCAGAGATCTACTATCCTTAAGCGCTGGCCTTGTTAGCTGTTCTGTAAAGAAGTTGTGTTCTCCCTTCTTCACCTTTAGACTCCAGGATAGCTTTGGCAGAGGAACGATTTTGTGTTCCTTGCTTCTTAAACGTACTGAATGTGTGTTCAGCATTTTTGAACCTAAAAAACACAGACTTTAGTATCTTAGCAAAAGGATAGCAATATGAGTGGGGGGGGGGCGAGGGGGGGGGAAGGGAGAAGATAAAAACAGAGGCCCGGAACCTTCATTTTCCTAGTTGCATTTGTATATCAACATTTAACCATGTGGCTGTGCGGAGGTTGTTTGTAAGCCCACTGGGATTTCTGTGTTCTTTGGGACAAGTACATGTAGGTGTTCTGAAGGCCGTGAAATGAAGTCAGCCTGGTAGTCCTGTTATTTGTAGTAGAAGGGAGAACTGGATCGTGTTTTCCAATGTAAAAAGAAGTGTGGAATCACCCTTTCCTAGCTTTGTAGATAAAATTCAAACTTTGAAAATCATCATAAAAAATTACTGTTGGTAATAATAGTGAATATCTACAACTCTTTACTAATCACTTATCTAAAACTTATCTACCCATTGTTCTGAAACTGAGGTACTACTTACATCATAGTGTGGCACACACTAAAAAACAAAGCAGTTTTATGACACCAATTTCTGCTCTACAAGTTAGACATGCATTATTATTTTGTTGCTCCTTCTGAAGATAGTTCCGATGCTTTTTCTATGACAAGCTACTTATACAGACTGGAGATCTTAACTCAGCAGACAGAGCAACTTTTAATGGCATTTTTTTCTTTGATAGAAGCAAGTTGCTTTGAACTGTTTTGTGGTTTGCTTACAGCAGTTATTTTAGTGAGCAATCACCCCCAAAAGCATTGCCAGTCCAAAAACATTACTGTTAACACCTGCTTTGAATGAGCTTTTGAATGAGCTGCATGCAAAGATAATATTCACGTGTCTCACTTGCATGTTTAATGATGAACAGATTGATACAGAATACTGATATAAGATACATGTGAAAATGGAGAATGAATAATTTTATCACTCTTTGAGGGAAAAGTTTTTCGGTATCACCTCCTGTACTTGGCACATCAAAGAATAAGAAATTGAAATAGTGTGTATGCAAGTGGGAGAAAGAAACAGCATCTATCCCGCAGAGGCAGGGAACAGAGCAGGTTTTTGTGGAAAAATACTTAGCCCTGGGCTTCTACATGATGTCATAGTAAGTTCAGGCTGCAAAAATACCTTCAGTGTTTACAAACAGAGATAGATAAACTTTTTGCAGATACTTTCTAGCTCTGGCAGCAACCTTGTAAGGGCAGAAAATTAACCATACAAGAGAGACATCTGTCTGATTTCAGACAGGGTCAGCTTGTTGTTGAACTTCAGTCCCTCTAGCCTTGTATTCCGGTGGGATCGCTTGGCAGAATTGTAGAGCTTCTCTGACACACAGCTGAACCATTTCACTTCACTGAGACTTTAGAAAGCTGTTCCTTTATTTTCTCTTTCTGCCTAACTACATAGTGAGGTAAAATGTCTACATGCAAGGTCAGATGACTGTTATATTTAGTGCGAGGAAGAGGGGAACACTGGCTGCCAGCCACAGGAGGAAGAAGAATGTGTGTTGAAGGTGTAGACCCTTAAGGCCTTACGTTACCAGCTTAATGCTTGAATAAAGTTTCTCTTTTAATTAGTCACCTTTTTGAAAAACATTTGTACTAACTTCTTTTTAGTTGATGTACGTAGTTGTGTACAGTAATGTCTGTATGTATACACACGTGTATGCATGAGAGCTGCTCCAAAAGTAATGCCTCCTATTTCATTATGTTGACTCAAGACACCAGTGGCAAAGAGTGGTGGTATGGAAATAGAAACTGAACCTTCTGGCCCACAGTCTGTTGCGTTTTGTTGCCATGAGACGGATGGCAGCAGAGGAACAGCATCTGGTATAGGGAGTGCATATGAAGCAAAGGCATGTAACTGAATTCCTCTGCGTGGAAAAAGTTGCACCCATTCACATTCATCAACACTTGCTGAACATTTCTGGAGACTGAACAGTGGATGTGAGCATAGTGAGGCAGTGGGTGATGCATTTTAGCAGTAGTGAAGTGGGTCACCTCCGCTGGTACAGATTTGTACAAGCATACCATGCAGGCTTTTGTTCATCACTGGCAGAAAAAATTCACAGCTAATATTGGTGACTATGTTGAAATATAGTGTTTTGTAGAGCAGAGTCTCACCTGTCATATAGCATTACTGTTGGAAAGCTCTCTACTTTCCACAGAAATAAACAGGAAGCATTACTTTCAGAGAAACCTATGTATATAAATATAGCATCATGACTAATTATACTTGACCATTTCAAATGGTGTGAATAAAAACTTTTTATTTGGTTTAACATGGTTTAAGATCAACAACATTTTGAAGTAAATAAATAGTACCAACCTAGAAAAGCTCACTGGAGCACTTTATCATGCAGTCCACCTCACCAACATATTTTCCAGAGGTAAATGGTAATAAAAAGTCCTTGGGCATCACCTACATGATCATTGGGATTTTACCATTTGGCATGTAGGAAGAGGTTAGAATCCACATCTGAAAAGCCTCTTCAGCAGGAATACTGGAATAGATATCTCTAGCGGTGTCTTGCAATCAACATTTCCGTATTTCTATAAAAATATTTTTGTAGCAGGCTCAAAGCAAAATGGATTCCTCCTCAGACTCCAAGACAGAACATCGTTTCTCGTAGAACACTTTGTGAACACTTTTTCTGTTCAGTCTGCATCTCCTGCATCTGTATTAAGCTTTTTTTTTTTCTTTGTACTACATTGATTTATTTTCCATTAATTGTTAAATCACAATGAAGACAGAGCTGAGAAATGCATCATCCAACTTAATGCAGCAAGAGACATGCATGGTTTAGCAAGAAATAGCCTGGTGTATACATGCAGAACCATACAGGATTCCTGTAACTCCTTGTCAGAGTATAAACGTGTAAGGTCAGCAATGGCAGAACATTTGGAAGAACCTTTATTCTAAAATTAAAAAAAATACTAAAATGTTTCATTATGCTTAATTCAGCTCACTCACTTATTAAATAAGATCAGTGATTATTTGAAGGCCTCTGCTCCAAACATATTTTAGGGTGTCTTTTACAACACCTTACCTGCTTTGAGAATATCCTGATTTTTATTTTTTTGTATTTTCTCTTATATTTTTCTCTTTAAATATTAATAACCATAATAATCGTAACACCAGGATGCATGAAGCAAAGATGAAGGAATTGGAAATGGATATTGCTAAAAAAACCCAAAGCATTATTGACCTTAAACGGCTGCTTCAGGAGGCAACAGAACGTGAACACAATGCTGATAAAAACTTACAGGATCTAAAAGAACAAGTGAGTAAAAATCTAAGCCAGATGAGTCTAAGAATACATTGATTAATTTTAATTTCCTTCTGATGTCCACACTGACAGTTTATTTTTCTCTCTGTTTTTAATTATTTTCAGTTTTAGTTGCCATAATTGTACATTTAAATATTTTCGATGATGAATAAGGATTACCACTTACCAATACATATAGATGCCTTCCCCTTCTTACAGGAAATAGTATTTCTTCATATATTTCTTAAAATCATTCTAGCTTGTTCAGCAAAGTAATTTTCCTACAGGAACTTTCTTCTTTCTACAAGTCTTTTTGGGAGACTGACTTTTCCATCCTATAGAGGATTTCTGTGTTTCTTTCCAATATGGCATCGTACTACACAGCCTTTACAATAAGTTCTTACAAATATACTTCACACATGGAAGAGTTACTGAATTTGACTAAGGAACACTTGAAAAAATGGATCAGATTTTGACTTTCAAGTATGCCAGGGACGTAGGCCTATGTCTGTGTACCTGGATTAACCTTAGCTTCCATCTTCTTGTTTATTAAGAAGTGGATGGTTTTCTTCCCTGAACATCTCGCACTGGCAGTTCTCAGAGTAAAGTGCTGAATACACATAAGTCAGACATTATCTAACCAAGTAAATGCGTTCAATAAATAGAAAAAGGACATGGAATGGAGTTTTGCAAAATAATTACTTTAAGCTTTGTTTATGTTTGCTTTTCTCCTTCTGGTTTAAAGTCAGCACTATTAACATGAACAAGCCTCTCCCGAACTGCTGGATCCTTCTTACCAATAGCAAAATTAAGAGAAAATTATTTTATTATGTGACATTACTCTGAGGCAACACAATTTCAGGTTTGTTTTGTCTCAAATGCAAATGAAGGGATGTGGTCAACGTTCATTCCATTTCAAAGAAACAGAGATCTACTGTCAAAGAGTTAGAACCAAAATCTATACCTAACAGTAGCCTTACGAGAGTTCATAAATGATCACTCTAAAAAAAAAATCTAATTTCAAAGACTTTAAATTTTTGCTCTTGTATCTTTTACTGAAAGGTACATCTACAGGCTAACTCCCTCTCTGCTTCTAGTTTATGACTGCAGATCATTTCTAGTCAGTGTCCATGACAAGTGTACATTAATTTGAGTTTTAATTGCAGTTACTTGCATTTCAAATGACACAAAGAAACTTGAGACACCTATGTATGCAAACAAACATGTCATTACCTTTAGTGTATTATCACTTTCATAAGTATATCTATACATTATTCTGATGTCTCAATTTATGTTCCTAGCATTCTTTTCAAAACCTTTTTTTCCAACCTTCATGAAATATGCAGTGCAGCTTAGCTTTAAGAGGACTGCAGGTAATTAGAAACTTTGAAGAAACTGGTTGTTGGTTATTACTTTTTTTCTCTTCCACCCTTTGTGATCACCTAGTACTTGGTTAAACCATTAGTATATTAGTGTCATTTTCTTTCATTTCATTAAACTGTGCCAAAGAGAAGTCACTAACTCCATGTGAAATACACTATCTGTGGATACTGCTCTCAAGACTGACTTTGCTTGTTTGTTTAACTTTTCTTTCAAGATTGAGCTTCTCAGCCACCTTCCTGAAGGTGCAAGGACAGAGCAAGGCCTCATCAGGGAGCTTCAGCTTTTAAGGTACTATATTCCTCAGCCAACATATATGAAATGAGAACGATCAACAAAAAGCCACTGCAGTTTTTAATTATGTGTTACTTATTTCAAAACACGTTAATATTTTTAAAATTATTTAAAAATTCTTTTATATTCCAGATTAACTAATAGCGAATTAAAGGAAGAAAAAGCAGAGCTAGTACGCCAGATAGAAGACTATAAGCACCAGATAAACGTGTACACCAGTGAGGGTCCTGCACCTGGTAATCATTTCCAATATCTAAAATAAAGATTTTTGTGTAGCCTGGGCCTAAAAGTATTTTTACTTAATATGTGTGCAAAATGATAATATAATCCAAATATTTCTGTAGTTCTATTAATGCCAATGTGTCATAAACTGGAGCAAATTAAGGTCCCTGATGTTTGAGAATTTACCTAAGATAGTTATAAAGAAGTATTAGTAAAAGTTACTTTGAGGAAGAGGCTGGAATCTTTGCAAGATTTCCCTTTCTAAGAAGTGAATTTCATGCTTTATAAACCTTAAATAGTGCTTGTAAGACTTCAGTCATTCATTAAAACCCTCCTGCTTACTCCTCTTGCCTTGGGTTCCAGGCTGCCAGAAAACAAGTGTCTATTTCAGGATACCAGCCCTGTGGATGATTTAAGATTAGCAGCTGTCAGAAAAAGCCACAGTAAAAGCAAGGAGTGCTGTAGAGCAGCATACTGCCAAAAGACAAAAAAAGAAAAAAAAAACAACAAAACAAAACCAACACATTCTTGAATCGTGAATATAATTAATAAGATCCTTAAATTCTCTTTTCCAAATTTTCTGTATCAGAGAAACTGCACATGTATTTTTCAGAAACGTGCTAATAGACTGGTCATTTGAATACTGCCTTCAATAACAAGAATTATATACCATTACCTAACTTGTGGAAGAACCAAAGAATAGCCAAGATGATTTGAAATTTTGGTGGCTGTTGATCACAACTGAGTTTACACACTGCTTCTCTTTACAGTTGAAACAGCTGAAGTATTATTGTAACAAATTTAGTCATGTAATTGATTATACTTACCTGAAATTTCCTATCAAGTCAATACTTTTTGCAGGAAATACTGAAGTTTCAAAGAAGGATAAAAATGATAACTTAATGACAGAAGTAGCAGACCTCCAGGCACAGCTGAAAGCCTCTGAGTTGGAGAAAGAGCAGCTAAAGGTGAGTTGCAGAGATGATCTTTGGCAAGATAATGAGCACAACTATAGTCAGCTAGAAGAACCTATTTAATATCCCAAATAACACTAAAACAAGTCAATTTGTCACCACTGCGCCTATGAAACTGATTTTGTTAGTGAATTTTCTCTTCCCGAGTACATTTGTCTGTAGTAGAACATATGTTCTCTGAAGAGAAAGGCAGAAAAGCTGTTGATGACAAGTATTCCCTAAGTTCTGGTTATCCCTTTGTTCTTTGCAATAGGAAGAAACAAAAAAGTTGAGAAAAGAACTGGAAAACTTCAATCCTTCCTTTTTTGAAGAAATTGAAGATCTGAAATACAACTATAATGAAGAATTAAAAAAAAATATTATTTTAGAAGAAAGATTAAAGAAGCTGTCCGAAGAGTTTGGCATGCAAGTGATTAGCCCAGCCAATACTTCCGTTGATTAGGCATTTAGTTTCCTCAGCACTGACAAGGAAAATAAATTCTAGGGCAGCTACATCATACTGATTTGTCTGTCATTCCAGGTTAAAAAATAAAATAAAAATACTGAAATTCACAGCTTGCTCAATTGATTAAGTCAATGTATTGTGGTCAATATTTACATACACCAGTCAAAATAAAAACCAGTTTTACCTCCCCCATCTACTCTGCAATATTATTCAGAAAACTAATTGCAGTAATACATGTTTTTAAGAAGTCTGAGTTCTCAACTCTAACCAGAAGTTCAGAAACTCTGAAAGCACCTTACATATGGTAAATTCCAGATCAACAATACTGTAATTTATTCTGTCTTGCATCTCAAACAGTAGACAGTGTTGTGGTCGTCTCTGCTCTTACAACGTTAATTATTTTTACCTCAATTATAGAAAATTCAAGAATAAAGAATGGAAAACATTCTTGCAGTACATCAGCCAAACTAGCAGTATTTTTGTAGATAAATGTACAGTTACCATGTGAATTTTTTCATTCTGTATACTTTATACATATAGATGTAAACTTTTGTAGCACAAATAAAAGGCCACTCAAACCACTATGCATTCTTACTTTATTATTTGTGCCATCTTTTTTCAAATACTTAATATGTGCTTCGTAAATTTAGATGCAGTCTTAAAATGGGTACTACGAAGTCAAATCTCTCACTAAGAATCTTCAAGATAGAATGAGCATGCTTCCTTTTACTTCCTCTGATCTTTGCACAAAAATAGTGGAAGTAGATTTAGGATGTAGATTAGTTTTTCAGGTACTAGCATAATGCTGCAGCTTATCAGTTGAATAATATCATAAAATATTTTCACCCAAGAAAGATACAAACATTTTAAGAAATCATCACACTTCAGACCTAATTCTGGTGCTACCAGAAATCTATTCTTCATTGATAAAAAACTAGATCCTGAATCTGAGTTCTACATGTTGTTGTGTCACAGTAATTATATTTAGAAAAGCGCATCCTAGGGAACTTTCACAGTTGATTGCATTCATTAATTAAGCTGCTAGGATCAGCCAGTTAGTTAGACAACGTGCTGTTTAACCATTAGCAGATCCAGAAATGGGTGAACAAGTTAAGGATTTTTCAAAAATAAAAATAAACATGCTTGAAGCTAGATTCTGTTCTGGATGTCACATACGTCACTACTTACAATAAATCATTTAAGAAAAACTTCAAACTATACAGTACAGAGCTTACTCTTCAAGCAGGAAGATTCCTTTTTGGAAGGGAGTTCTGTGATAGAAGAAAGCGGAATGCAGGACATAGAGCTACTGACTTAAAATAGAAAATAACTTCAATCATCAAACTTGATATCTTTGAGACTGTCAAATCTTTGACCGTCTAGTTTTGAAAACTGATGAAACAAACTCTTTGGTCCAAAATCACAGTCATAGTCATTTCTATTGAAAGAAATAACAACAGGCTGAGAATTCAGGTATGTCTCTGCAAGTGGCCAGCATAAACCAAGGTGATGGCGATGGAGCTAAAATAAGAAGAAATAGATCCATTTAGACATTTTGATATAGCAGCCTGAGAGTTCCCAATTTGAGGGGGAAGGAGGATTCAGTTCTAGGATTCTCTGTACTAGATCAATTCTGATAAACATTTATTAATTATCTGTTAGAATAATATGTCTAAGTGAAGCACAAAAAGCAAACAGGAACCACTGTGTCCTCTGAAGCATCAGAAATAAAAATTAACTTGGTAATTAATAAAAGATTACATCAACAATGCTTATTTTCTAAGTCAACATTACAAGAAGTGAACTTTTTTAAATAAAGTTTTAAAATGTTGACTAAATCCTGCGTAGACAGAAAATTATTTTATGTTCTCAATTACTATAAACATAATGTAGATAATAAAGAAATATATTAAACCATCAGCTGTACTGAATGCAGTGGCTTGCTTAATTCTACTGTAACCAAGTAATAAAAAATTTGAAAAGCAAGGTAAAAAGTGAATGATAAGCCACAATGCCTCAGCTACTACAGATTATTATATTGCTTTCTACACATCTATCTATCTATTTACCTTGATTAAACATCCATCACGGCAGTGCCAAACAATTCCTTCAACTTTACCCTCACAGCAGCCTTCAAACCACGACACTATGTCGCTTCGTTTCAAAGTAGGTGGATTCTTAATTTCAAATGCTCCATGTGGTACCAGAAGATGCACAGGTTGCTTTTTGCTTCCCAATCCTATGTTAAATGAACAAAAATCTTTCTGCAGTTATGTGTTTTAACCTCACTTTACCTCACTTTTATTATAGACATCTAAAAGTGCTCTATAAAGGCAGATCTCTATTAGACTCTGCAGCAATATACTGTCTTTAAAAGACCAATTACACATAAATATCAAATGTAGCTATCTTTTCCTCATGCAACTTTTATTTACAGAACATAAGTTAACATGCCTCAGATGTTACAGTGTTCAGTTTCATGCTCATGTTCACCTCCTCAGTAACCACAGAGCGACTAAATTCTTCATGCTTCAGATCAATCCATATCACAGATATCTTAGTTTGTGAAACTGCTTATTTTCTAATGAATGTGCAATAACACTTAGGCAAGGCTGTTTAATAAAAGAAAAGAAACATTGCCTCTTTAGTGACCGAAGATTTATACTGAAAACTAAGACCAAAACTATACAAAAAAGTTGTTGCCATTTGTTTAAATTCTAACATAATGCTCAGACCATGTACCATTTTTCCTGTACTTCCTTGGCAATTACCCTTGCAGCCAAGCAAGGAAGTTAAAATTCATCTGTGCTCATGCTGAAGTGTGTTTTCTGTTAACAAGCTTTGAAAGGGAGAAATAACAGTCAAAATTTAGCTTTAAAATTACATTTCCTTAAGAAGAGACTCATAATATTTAACTATTTTAAAACTGCAACTCGTGACTAATTCTAGGGACGAAAAAATCTAAGGGTGAATAAAATTTTCTATTTCAATAAACTAAGCAGCATCAAGGAAAGAAGCACCCTCAAACAATCTTAAAATATTTTTTAAACTGACATTTAAAACAAGTTTTCCAGTTAGTGTATTTTTTTTTTCTGGGAAATTCTCATTAAAAATGTGCTCATTAACTGTCTGAAAATTGCAGTAAGGATTAGTTAAAACCTGTGCCTTGACTACTGAGAAAGCACAGCCATTTTTCAGATGTCACAGAGCTCTGCATCAGTATAGCAGAAACCTCAGTTTTAGGTGTGGCATAAACTGTTTCCTATAAATAGATATATATAATAGGCATATGTTTTTTAAAATCACAGTTATCTTCATGCAGAAATTTTTATGGTTCTTTGCATGAATAAAAACTGCTGCTCTTTGTTGAAAAGCTACAGCAAAGCATTTTCATATTAGCTCCTGAAGAACATGCAGGCAGACAGAGGTTTAACACACAAACTTGTAGTAATTTTACGTTCTAAGCTGAGTGCATTTTGGGTACCAACCTTAGAGTATTCTTTGAGCTAGCCCTTCCTTTCCTTCCTAATAAGTGTTACATATTTAAACATGCCTTTTCCTTTCTTCTATTTAAAGAGAGAAAAAAAAAAAAAATGAACAAAATTAATGCCTTTCCAGCTAAAACATCACTGAATAAAATATTTTATCGATACAAACTTACCATATGGATTTGCATTAATATTTGTCCCAATAAGCTCCAGTGTTTGTTCTAGAAGTTCTGACAGTGATACTGGTCTAATTTCCAAAAGCCTGGGGTCAGCATGGTGTTTCAATACAAGTGCCATTTCAGCCTCATAATTTACAACAGACGAGTGCCAGCAGTACTGCTTACTGTTTTTCTCCACGGGCACCCAACCTATGACAAAACATTCCATTTTACCAAAGTATCTGAATTTATCAAATGCCAATTAAAACTGTATATGCATTAAAACCAGACCAAAACAACAATGAAAAACCACAACAGTTACCTTTGCTAAAAACAGAGTAACTATTGAAACAGATCTCTAAGAAATACAATACATACATGGCAATTTTCTAGCATGAACATGCAGAACTTCAGCTGAAGACAAACTGTAATTATTTTCAGTATGTCAGAACAAAGCCTTTCTGGATAATGAACAAATAATATTTGGATTGTTTTCTATATGTGCTAGCTACTATTTTTAATAATTCTGATTCACTTCAAAACAGTATTTTTTCACCATTTTACCATGTGTACCTGGCATGTGTCCATTTTCGTCAGGCAAAGGATTGCCATTAGAGAATTCTATTTCCTTGGCTGGGATCCAGGTATCTGGAACAGGCTTGAAATCCTCTTCAACATTCCAAATAAATTCTAGACATATAAATGCAGCATTTAGAATTTGGCAAACTGTTGGAATTACATTTTAATCCTCTGTCAATGTGAGCATTAAAATACTGTGATCTAAACCTTATTTGAAAGACAGCAGTGCACATTACTTTGTAAAAGCACCAATGCTTGATTTTCAGTCTAGAATTATGAGGTTTAAAGAAACATATTAGCCTTTAAGTAGTTAAGATTAAGAAACAGCTACCTGAATAGCCTATAATATATTTAAACTAGGACAAGAGAAGAAAAGATGAGTGACATGAAAAAAAATGGAGGTGGATAAGTGACACTTCCTGCATCAGATGAGATGCATTTTCCTGCAGAAAAAAAATCTTTACTGACCTTTACAATCTTCCACTGAATATAAGAATCGTTTGAACCTTTTTTCAGCTTGTTTGTTGGGTCTTCTGTCCAGCCTGGCCCATAGGTATGGTTGCCCTACAGATCCCAAAGTTATAAAAACAGTGGTTTACTTACGTAGTCATACCCTGCTCAGTACAGAAATCAACTGCATAAAAGTTCAAGCATGAAACTGTTGCTTATTTGTCACTACAAAAATTTTACATCCAAAGGACTGTTTTAATTAACAAATTAGTTATTGTATACAAATCTGGAAATCTACTTGTAGAATTTTGTCTAGTTTAATACAAAATTTTCTTGCAATTTCGGGACAGGAACCCCAGCGATGCAATAAGCCAATCTTCTAATTTTCTCCCAACCTCCACCATTTTGACCCTACTCAAGGAAATCAAACATCCTGTACATAAACTCTAGCATGCAAAGTACATCTACGACTAATAATTTTTGAAATGAGGCAAGTTAACTTAAACTATACTGCATATGTATCAGAGAGTAAAATCTCCAACAATTTTATGGACACTAATATACTTATAGTAACTATTACTTTAGTATTACAACTAAAACAGGCTACTAGTCAGCATGAAAAACTTGTATATTGATCTCCTTTATTACCTTTGTAGGTAGTTACATAACAGCAGGTTCCATCCACCTTTTCAGTAGGAATTGCATTGTATATATCTGCCTCTAATGCCTTTTCATTTAGGGTTTCAGTTGCCAAAACTTTAAACGGCTGAAAAGAAGACAGGTATTTTAAATCCTGATCACTGCTACATTACTGCATTGTTCTCATACATTCTTGCTTCATATCACTGGCCTCTATAAATCCAATGCTATATGCTATATTGCTGATTTCTAATACTATCAAAATGAATAGTCGTTTCTGCAAAACAAGTTTGAAAAATAAATGCTGTAAGACAAAAAAAAAAAAAAAAAAAAAAAGGCAAACGGTTTGTAAACTCTGACCGTCCTTTCCATTCTTGATTAGTATTTTGAGATTACTTTGCCTCCCTCTTTAAATGGGGCATGTTATCTATGCAGGTTCCAGTCTAATGCAACAGAATTGGGTTAGAAGGGACCTTAAAGACCATGTAGTTCCAATCCCCTGTGGCAGGCAGTGACCATTATAGGGTGCAGCTACTGATGCATTGGCATTACTCTCTTTTTTCCACTCCTTAATCAGTCAGCAAAGGGAGAAAAAAAAAACAAAACACAGACGGATCCCACCTCACCACGCAGCGCACAGGTTTTTCACTCTAACCGGACAGCAGAAAGTGGAAGCCTACAGCCGCACAGACGGATGCTACCGCCTCTGACATTTCGCCCTCGCCCCCCGGGCGCTCCCCTGCAGCCGGGCCGGATCCACTTAGGCGACACCTCCGCTGCCGCCGACTCCCGGCCTCGGCCCACCGAGCACAGCGCCTCCCGCGACCCGCGCCGCCGCGGTCACCTGGCGCTCCCGCTTGGCCGACGGCTCCTCCTTCACCTCGGTCACGAACAAGCACGGCACCTTGCGCTGCACCGCGCCCCTGCGGCTCATGGCCCTGCCGACCCGATCGCGCCGCCGGCCCCGCGCCCGGCCGGAAGCGCGCCCGCACCGCGCTGAGCCATGGGAGACGTAGTCCGGCTGCGCGCGGCAGGAGCCCCATGGCAGAGCGAGGCCGTCTCTCGCGGCGGGCGGGGGTGTCCCGCCGGGACGGGGCACGCGCTGGGGCTGAGGCGAAAGCCGTTGGCTGTTACTTCAGCGGCTGATCTCGCTCGACGGCCTTCACTCCGCCTCTGTGCGGGCATGGAAGCGGTGTCCCCAAGGAGCGGAGGCTTCTCGGTGTCAGGTTGTGCCTGGGGAGGGACGGCCGCCTCCTTTCGTTGCCCGGGTTCTCTGCGCTGTCAGAGTTAGGGTAGTTCCTGACAGCGGTAGCTGTTTGTTTCAGTGCATGCTCCTGCCCACTGATCGTTCGTTATTCATTCTCTTAATCTGTTCTCCTTAATTTTCTTAACTTTCCTGAGTGCTGAGTTCAGGTGGAAAAGTGTGCCTAACTCCTAGAGCCCTTTAAATGTCTTTCCTCTGTTGAAGCTCTTGCTTTTCCTGCCCACATTGAGCCTAGCCAGCACTTTCGAGCAAAATCATCGCAACCCAGGACAGGATGAGAATGGAGGGGTTAATTGGTAACACAGGTATAAGCTGTTCTCTCTGCTTTAGCTGTGGCAGTGGACATCATGGGAGCAAGAGAAAGCAATTAACATAAACAACATCAGCAGTCAGCACCTTAGAGCGTACTGACAGGAAGAAGCAAGTGTCTCAGTCCAAAGAGAGATACGGTAAGAAAAACATTGTGCACAAGGATTTTAGGGATAAGATTTGTATTTGGTATATCAAAGATTTGTTTTGAAGACCACAGCTTCTGCAGTGAGAAGTTGGGTATCATTTAAACTATGCCAAATGGGTCCGTTCCTTTTTACGTCAAACTTTTTGAAAGAAGAAACTTTGCTAGAAGAAATTTTGAAAGGAGTATACAATAAACTCTTGGAAAAGGTTCAATTTTTCATGCTTAATTCAGTGAAAATAGGGAAGATGTCCAAGCCTGAAACGCTACGTGATGTTATCTGATGATGTCACAGGATCTAGAAGAGCATTGGAAACCGTGGAAACGTAACATTCTAGCCACCATCTTTGACAGTTAGCAAACCTGGCTCCTTAGCTCTGCTGTACTTAGTTTTAGCTACACTGTCAGTTGGAGTTTTGTTTCAAAACAGAAGCAGAGTTGAATTTCTGAAAACTCAATTTTTAAAGAAAACTACTGTTTTCAGGATAAAATTAAGATTTCCCTGTACAGGGATAGCTTTTATGTTTTAATGTATGCTCTGCCTGAATAAAACGAGTAGAGTAGATGCATAAGAAGTGAAAATGGCTGAAGGTGGGAATAACTGCTACTTTTATTCTCCATACGCACAGGTAAAGGCAATAGATTTTGGAGTGGTCAGCGTCCTTGAATTCTTTGATACATGCATATTTAGATGGGGATTTATTACCTAACATTAGAAGTTGCTATGTCTTTATCATGGCAGTATGTGTAAATCAATTGTCTGATTTTTCAGAAGTGAGAAGGGCGAATTGTCCTAATTATTCCTGTGACTAGGGCTCAGATACTCAGGAAGCAAAGAAGTTTAAAATTCCTCTTAAAAATCACTCATCACTCATCTCTCTTTATCTGTCAGTGTTATATTAAATGAGTAGACCATGTTTATAGTTTCCACTTACACTGACTACCTGAATTTCTTTAAAGCCTGTTATAGAAATTGAAGCCATTCATAATGAGTTTTGTCCTTTAAAGAAATATTTACTTTCCAACTGGTAAAAATCCAGGGCTAGATACAGAGTTCATGGTTATTGTATCTATTTGAGCATTAGTGTTTTAGGTATTAATGCTTTGGAGGCAGGCTTTGGCTCCAAATCCCAGCATGTCTCAGTGCATGAACCAGCTATATTGACGGAATTCCAAAAGCAATGTGGTGTTGAGATGCTGCTCCTTGATTCTACTCCCTCAGCTGCTAATGTTTGTAGCTGAGTGAAACTTATTTCCCCAAAGCAGATGGGAATATTCCAGTTTACTTTGGGGAGAATTCAGGCAATTTAAAGTTTTTGTTTTCCTTAAAAAAATAAATAGACAAATTCTTTAAGAAATAGCTGGTCGTCTGCTGTTTGCAACTCTCAGCTGGCATATAGTTCATATCCCAAATATAAACTTGATTTTCCCATCTTCAGAGTGTTGTTCTTGAGCACATGCCTATTTGTAATTATGAGTTTCCTTGAGACGTGCTGGAGAATGATAGCTCAGGTTATAGGGAAAAGTGAATTGTATGATTAGAGACAATGCTAGAATCAAAATAATAAGGAGGAGAATAGAATTTTGACTAAAGAAAGGGACTTTCATTGGAAATGTGCTACTTGTGCACTATGTACACAGACATAATCTGGAAAAATCTTAATCAGTGTAATCCCAGCGTTGTGATTGTATGTAGAAGTGAAGCAGCAATAATTAAATAACTAAATGAAACAATGTCAATAATTTCTTTTTCCCATTAAGCTTCTGTGTGTCATATGAAAAAACAACTGGCAGATGGCATAGGCAGTGTAATGATAGTAGTAGTCTCAGAACATCAAATCCTGAACATTTTTGGTAACTTGTAAATATATTTCATTACAGTATTTTTATTCTTGGCTGCTCTATGGTCTCTCCCATTAATGAAAAGAAGTTTTATTGAAGGAGACTCTCACTTAAAACAGCCACTAATACATCGTATATAGGAATTTAGTATGTCTAAGCCTCAGAATCCTCCTCATTAGGATTTCTAGTGAAGATTCTGTCACTGTGAAAAACCTCTTAGCTGTGATACCTTGTGTACATCATGTAGACAAGGGAGGTGTTTACACAAAGGTAGAGAAGGGAGTGAGTTCCTTCAAGGACAATTTTAGTCTGAAGTCAAAAGTGGCTTTCTTGTGCCAAAGTGTTTTTGAATAGGAAATTAAACAAAAGAGTTTTATTCCTTTCTTTGGTAATCCATGTCTGATGAGTCTGTACAAGGATTAAAAATTCTTAAATTAGTACATTTTCCATTTTTTAAGGCATCTTTATGTTTTTGAGTTTTGTTGTCCTTATTTTTCCGCAACTCCATGTCTTTTAAAAGAGTCTATGAGTGAGATTTGCACGTATACAGCAGACTTCATTTGAGATAGGTCTGATTATCCCATTCTGTAGAAGAGGAAACTCAGGCACACATTAGTTAAATAAATATGGTATACAATAAAAATTTTTTTTTCTTCCCAACATCTCATAAAATGTCTGCAGTGGAGTATGTTGCAGGAGAGTACATAGACAGATTTACTCTATTCTTATCTGGCAACAGTTCTGTATCATTTGGCTTAAGTACAGATAACTTTAAACATTTTAGCAGACCGCTATATGGTCTTCCTAAATGTTACTCATCTATTCCTTGCAGTACAGTGTGTGTTAGTCAGTATAGTCCACGTGTATTCTTACATTTACAATGTCTGAAAATGCTTTGTCTCACAGCAAAACTACAACAACATCTTGTGTTTCTGGGAAACGCAGCCATTAGGCTGTGTGAGGATCAGTTGCATCTTCCATCATAGCAAACCTCGTACTATAAATGGACTTTTTCTACCACCTAGTAGCAGTAAGTAAAAGTATTTTCTCAACAATTTGTCTAGTAAAATAAGTAAATATTGGAAAATATCCTTAAACTTCCACTTACATAGTGCATGTTAACATCAAGAAATGCACCACTACAAATAAATCAGGCGTGACCAGCTATCCCATCAAGTTCAAAGTGAATGAAGGAATTGTATTGGTATATGGATGGGTTTCTATATTAATTTATGCAGTGGAATGTTACAAATCTTCATAGCCACTCATTACATAAAAGATAAATTAGGAAATGGCAATTTAGACTGTTAAGATTTCTGGAGTACAAATTTTACACTAACTTTTCATCTGTGCTGTATTTTTGGAGTGGTAGATGGTAAGTCATCCTTTTTTGCAGTAAATAGAAAATACAATTCAGATTTAGTCTGAAGATTTTGTTTTATAGAAATAATTAATCTTTTAGCTTCTGAATTGATAGGGTCTTTTCAGACCTCACTCTAGAGCATCATTCAGGGACTAAAGTATTAAAATATTTTCCTTCTCCAGAATGTAATAGTTGACACTCAACTGTTTCACAATGAATATCACCAATAGATTGCAGTTGTGTGCAGTACACTTTCTGCACTATCATTTTCATATATTAAGTTCATACATGCAGACAAACCCAGTAATTTTCTGAGAAAGCATCTGAAATTATCCATTTTATCTGTAAAAAATGATTAATGTAGTTTATTTCCAACTACTACAGATTAGAGAAAAGAGAAACTAAAAGCAAAGCAAATTAACACCACCTTCCCCTCTGTCCACTCTCTTCTACCTCCTCCCCTGAAGCAGCACAAGGGAATGGGGGGTAGGGGATTGCAGTCCATCCTTAATGCTTTGTCTCCGCTGCATCCTTATGATCACTCTTTGCCCAGCATGGGGTCACTCCAGTGAGATGCCATCCTTCCTGAACTGATCCCACATGGCCTTCCCACAGGCTGCAGCTCTCCAAGCACTGCTGCAACACAGCTCCATACCCCAGGTTCCACCCTTCAGGCAGTGCCCCACATGGGTCCCCACGGGCAGCAATAGTGATGTTTGTATGAGTTTCCATACTGCTTTTAGTGCAGTTTCCACATCCACAACATCAGCCTCGGCCAGCCAGAGCTATTGTAAACTTAAGTACACTTTTGGGTATGGTATGAACTAGTCAGGATGCCCAAAGACACTGCGCATGAGGCACCCTTTCTAGGAGTAATGCCCCCAAAATCAGAGTTAGAAAATGGACCTGTTTTATTTTACTGGAATATGTGTAACTCCACAGTTTGGGTGCTCACAGTAACACTGCAAGTACTAAAACTATATTTATTTGTTTCAAGACTTAAAAATCTTGTTAAAGTTTGATTTGGCTTAGTGCTTAACGGTGCTAAATTCTTCAAAATTGATGCCCTGTGGAGCAATACAGACCTGCCTGCTGTTTAACATGCTTAATATATTTCTATAAGACGAGTCCTAGAATCATTGACTTACTTCAACCAAGATATTACTAATCATATATCTCCCTATGTTGTAAACTATCTATGAAGAGACTGGAAGAAAGAAAGTTACTTAGATTTGTCTATCTACGAGCAGGAAGAGATATACAGGCTTTTTAAAACAGCATACAATGATTAAAATGCTTCTCTTTTCAAAAGACTATAGTCAGCAGAATGCTATCTTTTCCTTCAGAGGAGCTAGCATGCATACATTTTCATTCTTCCTGTGTTTGGAAGGTGCTCTTTTGCCTGACTCTGAAGAAGATACTTGCTAAAAGGCACAATTAATCTATTTGCAGATACTTTAAATATGATATTTATTTCAAAAGTTTACCTGTTGGTCTGAACCTGGATTTCATATTGCAATTCCCTCCTGAAAAAATCAGTATCACGTTCTTTTCTGCAGATACTGTATTTCAACAGGAAGGCCAAGAAGGAATTTTGAATTCAGCCCATAGTCAAGAGTCGCTCAAAATTCAGGAGGCTTTTTTAAGACCAATTCACCCTCCAGTGATTGTAGACCTCAGCCATGATGAGGATGACGAAGAGGAGGATGAAGAGGAGGATGAAGACAACAAGAATAGTAAACAAATTTTCTTTTTCTTCTATCAAGGAAGTAGAGTGGATGTTTTTCCCCTTTTGCAATGTAGTTCATAACTGATTTATTCTCACAGCCATTAATGCTCTTAGGAAAGAGTTGTTGACAAGTTTTTGAAATTGTTTTCCAACAAAAATGTTAGTCAGCAGATGCATGACTAAACCAGTATTTTCTAACTCCTGTGAAGCATCTAGTTTTGTATTTTGATGCAGATATAACTCATTTATTCCATTTTTCATCAATTAGAATTTTAAATATTCAGATGTCTTCCAAATACTCTAATGTAACATACAAGTTCTCAGTTTGAGGGTGGTCTGATTAGTTGGCATTTTCTCATTTAGAAACGCATAATATCTTCCTCTTCTCACCAGTAGTATTTGTTGACTGAGGATTTGCTGTGTGTCTTAATGTTAGCCAGCACTGCCACCAGTTAGTACTGAGAAATGTTTAGTAGGGCTTTACAGTAGCAGGTCAGGAAACAATTTATTTTCATGGTGAACAAAATATTTTTGATCTGTACAGCTCCAAGTATTTTCTTTCTTTGGGATTATCTCATGTTATGGGTTACCTATGCTGTAAAAATTGCATATTTAGGAGGTACTTCTTTTTATGGGAAACAGATTTCTGAACAGGAGTTAGGGCTGTACACAATCATCAGTGAAGGTTTCTTTACAAAAGATAGTTGTGTGCCTTCAGCTCAAGTCATTTGTTCAATTTGATTTATTAAACTGGCTGAAATCCAGTGGCCGGCCTCACTTTATTACAAAAAAGTTATTAAATCTAGTAAAGAGAGTTCATGCAATATGCTTCACTGGTTTACACACACATATATATTTCAAAGAACATATATTAAATAAAAAACACTCCACACCTGAATTTAAGCAATTGGATGCATCTCACTTAAGAGGTAAGTCTTATTAATCTTAACTGAGAAAGATAAGGAGCACTCACTTCACCAGCTGTGCCAGCAGATGTTACAGGTTAAGAACACTGGGCAGAAGCTTTGTGACCAGAAGTCCCAGATGACATGTTCATTGAGATTTCCTTGTGAGTAAACAAATGTTTTGCAAATGAATACTGAAAATGATTTTAAATCACTTCAAGTCAACAAAAATTGTCTTTTAATAGGTGCTGTAGCTGATGCTCCATTGCACTTGGGAAAACATAACATTTTAGAATAATCATGACAAAAATGAAATTCATTATGTTATTAGATAATTAAGAAATATGAAGGGTCTTTGTACAGCACGAGAAGGTATCTAGTAATCTTTCTAAAATCTGCCTACAGATATTTCTGATTTGTTGGAAAAGACTGCTGAAGACATTGAAGAGGAAAGAGCAATAAAGGAAATGTGCTATAAATCTGGTAATGAAATTAGTGATCCTTTTTTGAACATATAATAAATATACAACTAGTAACAAAACTATATAATAATCTAATAATATAATTTAATAATATAATTTATAATATATATTATATATAATGTAATAATATGATTTTTTCCTCTTTTGGGGATATGTTTAGGAGAATATTACAGGATTCATTACCCTCAGGAACACCAGTCAACAGAAATGGTATCTCCATCTCTATCTTTGGAAAATGAACAATTACCAAAGCAAACCATAGAGCATGATTTGTGGAAAGGTAGGTATTTTTATCTTTGTGGGCAAAACTTACCATGTCTCAGGTTAACCTGAGTATCATAGCATTTCCTTAGGAAACTCACATGTTATATACATCAGAGCTTAATTGCACCATACACTGTCAAAATGCGTAATAAAAGAGAAAGAAGAATATAAAGCAAGAAGTTAGAGGAAATTGCTTTGAGCTAATTACTAATTCATAGATGGAATAGAAGACGGAAGGAAGAGAATGACATTTTCATTTATTATGCTTATACACAGGGAGCTAAACGTTCTTTCTTTGCCTTTCCAGGTGACAGTAATACAATTCCTACAAAATTTAATAATGTGGAAAGAGAGAGAGAGACTTCAGGAAGGAAAGTATCAGTGCAGTGTATTAGCAGAACACATGATAAATCCTATGAAAATGAAGGTAATTAACATTGGCTTCTCGGTACTGAACATAATCTGGTAAAGAGAGCTGCCATAAATCATTATGCCTGCAATAAACTTCACTTCTTAAATATAAAATAATAATTGAAATACATAGCTTTTTTTCTTATTACTCATGTTATGTGCACTCCTCCTAATACTACACCATTAATTGTAAAGATTGTAAATACCATTTATGATTCCATTTGTTTTAAGATTATAGTAAATATAAAAAGCCTTCATGCTGATTACATTTGACTTTTTCCCTTTTATTTTGGACAAAGAAGTGGCTTGTGAAATTAACAAAGTAAGTGTAGGAATGACTACAAGAGACATTACTTTCAGGGCAATCTGTGTATGTTTATTTACCAGTATTTGCTCCTTTTTCTTCATAAATATTAAATACTGGTACAAATAATAAGAATTACTGTATTATTCCTTTTTCTCCTCTTAGTTTGTCAGTGCAAAATAATTCATTATCATGGTAGGGATGCTTGGTCTAGCTTTGAGCAAAGAGGTGTGCATGTTCTATCTTCAGACAAGTGTGAAACAGTATAAATGTATCTTACATATTATCATAAAATCATAGAATGGCCTAGGTTGAAAAGGAGCACAATGATCATCCAGTTTCAACCCCCTGCTGTGTGCAGGGTCACTAACCACTAAACCAGGCTGCCCAGAGCCACATCCAGCCTGGCTGTGAACGCCTCCAGGAATGGGGCATCCACAACCTCCTTGGGCAACCTGTTCCAGTGCTTCAACACCCTCTGTGTGAAAAACTTCCTAATATCTAACCTAATAAACTCCTAATATCTAAAACTTCCTAATATCTAACCTAATAAACTCCTAATATCTAACCTAAATCTCCCCTGTCTCAGTTTAAAACCAATCTCCTTTGTCCTATCACTATCCACCCTCATAAACAGCCATTCCCCCTCCTGTTTATATGCTCCCTTCAGGTATTGGAAGGCCACAATGAGGTCTGCCCAGAGCCGCCTCTTCTCCAAGCTAAACAAACCCAGTTCCCTCAACCTGCTTCAGCCCTTGATCATCTTAGTTGCCCTCCTCTGGACCCATTCCAATCACTCTGCATCTTTCTTGTTCTGGAGGCTCCAGATGGGGCCTCACAAGAGCTGAGGAGAGGGGAAAATCACCTCTCTCTCTCTCTGCTGGTCATCCCTTTTTTAATGCAGCTCAGGATATAGTCGGCCTTCCAGGCTGCCAGTTCACACTGCTGGCTGGTGTTCAGCTTCTCATCCACCTATTTCTTTTACTATGAATTATGTCATGTGTAGCACATGTCTTTCTTTTAGGTGATTTTTACTGTCACTAGTAAAAAGCTACCAGTGAGAAGCAATCCTGTAATTAAATTATACCCATGTGTATTTAAAACTTTTAATGTTTATCTTTTTTTTTGGGGGGGGGGGGGCCCCCCTACGGGGAAAGGGGAGGGCTTGAGGGGGCCTTAAGGAATTGTCTATTTGGTTTTATTATATTTTGTGCATTTTTTTTTTTGTTAATTTCAGTGAAAATGTAATTATAAAAACTGTTCACATTTAATTTTTCTGTATGTTCTTTAGTATGCATTATTTTCTTCAGCTTTTCTTCATTTTCTGTAGGAGGTGATTATTTTGCGGCACGGAGAAATAAATATGTTAATGGACAAAGAAGGGAGGCACAACCTTTTGAAAAAACACCAACTGCAAAATATTCAAATATAAAAGGTACTTAATTGTTGTATATTTTCTGATTTTTACACGACATTCTATTTTTTACAGTATTACTGAAGATTTTCTGATTCTTAATGGGAAACGTTCTGAGACAGAATCAATCAAAGTAATTGTACTGTTGGACTTCGTTATTGTTGAAGTTTGAGCCTCCTATCAAGATTTTGAGACCTTGAACTGGGCAACTGTGGAAATGTAGCAACTTTTGTTTTTATTTTGTGTGACTATTCTTGCAAAATAGTTAAAGAGCAAAAGAATGTTCTTTACCTATGGAGACCCGTGTATGAAGTGTGAGATTAGGTTTTCAACACATCATAGCATTTGTTGGGAAGAAAAGGTGTGCTTTTTGAAAAGTAAATCTGTTCTGTTTAAATCCTTCAGCAACAAACAGCTCTGACCAGGTGAGGAAATACCACTTCAAGGGAGTAAAGAAAAAGAAATGGATTTCTGAGGAGCAAAGAAACTCACCTAATACAGGAACAGGCAAAGGTATTTTTAGAAAACAGCAGGCTTATCCATTTCAATAAACTAAACTATTAGATAATTTAGTACTACCTCGTTCTATTCTTTGTGTTGCACATGGACAACCTGTATTTTGAGAGGATTATCTGTACAGAATATTTTTTTAATTTTTGTCTTCCAGCCTTCACTTTTCTCTAATATGTCAAATTTTGAGTAATATCACAACATTACTGTATAAATTTGTTTTTCCAATTTTAGGAATTCCCACTTCATACTCAAAAGTTACAACAAATTACCAACGAAATTATCAAAGGAGGGATGATGAAACTGCTTCTTCTATTCATTCTGTGAGACAGACTGAAAGAAACACTTACTTCAGTTCGGCAGAACCTCGAAGGTCAGCGTATGTTTTCTACCGTAATACCAGAGTCATACAGGAACCAAAGTGTAATGGATACACAGGTGAGTTCCTGCTTACACAGAATTCTTAAAATGACTCTTAAAATACCTGACTGTATTCTGCTGCTTTCATGTTTGTCATTGCTGGTGAATATTTAGGCTTTTATATCTAAATAAGAGTACCTATTTAGGTACTAAATGTGGGCAAGAGTAAGTTTAATCCAGCATAATTTTCATAATTAAATTGTGGTAATATCCATAGGCAGAGATACAAACAAACTCTGTGCTGATTCCCACTTATTTTTCCTTTCTTTCTTTTGAAACATAATGTTTAGTAGACCGTATAACCAAGATGTTATAATTGCAATATAATCAAGAGAGTAAGGCAAAGCAGACAACGATAACAAAAAGAGAATAAGTGGAAGAGCTTGCCCTTCGGTTGAGCTCACCAGAAGACACCAAAAGAGGGGATCTCCAGACAAGATCCTTCCCCTCTGGTAGCCAGCTCTTAAATAGGTCTAGGAGCCTGGCTCCACCCCTTCCAGCAGCACAGGTGAATTGCCTTCACCTGTGCTCCTCTGGCTGACTCATGGCTCACCTCAGGTGATCAATCAGAGGTTCAGGCCGTGACTCAGCAGTTCCCATACAGTAGACCTCATAATATTCCACTTTAATTTATCACCCTACTCTAGATATCAATAGTAATAGTAGTAGGAGTTGTTTTCCAGTAGAATTTTAGTTTCCTCTCAAGAAATATTTCTTGTACCACTTCTCCTGGCAGGGGATGAAGGAATGACCTTTTATTTTTTTGTCTTTGTCTTTGCAACTAGTATTTCATTTTACGTATGATTTATGATTATTTTTCATTATTTATGATTATTTTTCTTCCAGAATAAACAAAGTCTTGGACCTTATTCAAACATCTGTTACCAATTTAAGTTTGCTCTGAACTTTTGTGAGATACATTATTATGTTCTCATGTGGTCTATGTGACTGGAGGACCAAATTCATTCTCCCTGCTGTTCTTTCAGAGTAATGTTCTCCTTCATCTTTTTGCCATCTGTCTTCTTGATAATACCTACCATGTCATGAATTTTGCAAGAAGCTTAGAGTGGGGTTTAGAATCTCACATTTTACTTTTTGGCTCTTTCAGATGTAATTAATTTCATATCTTTCACTTATTTTTAACTTTCTGATTCAGCTTCACACAATATAGTAGCATAATTTCGGTTTTATTTCCAGTCTTCATCAATATTTTGATAATTGTGGGTTTTTTTGTATTTCACTTCAGTGACAAATAGAGTGATAAATAATTTAAATAATAGCAAAATAATACATTGCCAGTTTTGTTTATCTTTAAGTTGGATCTCCGTTTTTTGGTGCCTTCCTGTCTTTATTTCCAATAAAAGGAACATCCCTTGGCAGATTATTGTTTTTAGATGACAGAATGTAAATGAAATCAATCTCAACATCATTGTTTAGTCTTAGGGACTAACAGTTTGGTGGGTTATTTTGTTTGTTTGTTTGTTTCAACATTTATTTTGTTCAAATCTGAAGAGGTTTATATAAGAATAGCAGACTGAATGTTCTTAATGGAAAATATATATGTTACCAAATTTCCAGTCTAGAAAAGGGATAGAGCATTTCAAAGAAATTTTGTCCAGAGTTTTTGTCATACAAAGAACTATCACGATTTTCAGTACCTTTTCTTTGAAGACTACTTGAGCCATTGGGTTTGGAACCAGAAATTCTGATTGACACAAATGAAAGATTTTGTACCCAAACTGAAAACTATGGTACTTAGATGCTGCATGTAAACTGGAAAACAGAATTATTATGTGTTTACTTGTTGGAATTAATTAAATTAACCTGGAGTTAAAAGAAAGTAAGGGTATCAGTAAAAAAGTATTTTTAACCAAATTTTATACAGAATGATTATTCATTAACATATTGCACCTAACGCTTTTACAGGCAGAGATAAAAGAGTATGTTGGGTTATGGATTTCTTTATTCTAAAAGCAATTGACTCTTCTGAAGGATTTTCAATACAGAAACATTGATTCTGAAGAATCTGTGAGCATCGTGGAAATGGTGAAAGCTTACAAATGTTTTAATGTACCAAATGTGAAGTCTATATTTAATAATAGCTTGAATTTCAGGGGTGATGTATGATTCATCTGATCCGTCAATTGATACTTCAGTAAATGTTACTTCTAAATCACATAGCAGACTGAGATAATCTTTCCTGAAAATGTGGCTGAAATTAAGAGATCATTTTTTATTTTTCCTTCTGCAGACAAGTATTCTTCAGGATCTTACAATGCACCAACTTGGCGTAAAAGAAATCCACATGCGAAGACATTCTCTAAGTTTAAAACAACCAGTCAGGTAGATTTGTTGTAGGAATATTTGTAATTCAGTGTTTTTGTTCTCCTCATTGAGAAAATGTGTCTCTTAAAATCTTTTAAAACTTCCCCAGCCAAAGATTGCAAGATTGTATGCAGCACTGAATATTCTGAAAGAATAGTTAGTAGTTTCATTTGTGAACATACAATTTTGTCTATGTCTAGCTCAAGATTTCTAACTGTCTATAATGTTGCTGATATGAAAACAAAATATGTACCTGCTTTTTAAGTGAGGAGATACATGAAGTGAGTTTTGGCTACTAGCGCTGGAGAAAGCAGGAGAGACTGTATATGTGGACAGTCTATTTCTCTCCCTATTTGAGTGCACATTAAGTACCAGTAACAGCTGTAAGTGGAATCAAGCTACCTAAAAACTCAGAATATACCCTAGGAACCTTTAATACATTTTACATCTGTCTTGAGTGCAGGGATTAGAACTTGTATTTCCTTTCCCCCAAATAATTCTGTACTTCATTCAAGAAAGACATTTCCTTGTTATCTCCCATCTGTTCCCCAGTCTAATAGGGATTTCACTCGGCAACTGCATGGTTAAAAAATGTGGAAGAGCAAAGCAACCTCTCAGTTCTTGAAAGCTTTACCTTGTCGTTTGATGAGAAAGTACTTCTCTGAAAATGAGAAGAAATAAGTTGTTGAAGACCTGCTGAGCACTGCCCTGTCTTGGACAAATTCTTTCATTGCTGTATGCTATAGAAGATGATCGTTAACATTTTTTTTTCTGAGCAACCACTTTGGTCCTTGGAATGATTACAAACCAGTTATAGGAGATTAGTCTAAAGTGGGTCACAAAAGTGCAGTTTTGCAGTCTTGTCTTTCAAAGCTCTCCAGGTGGCCTGGTTGTTAGCATTTGGGTGACTTCACTCAGGGGAGTTCAGTGTTAACGCTGTTTAGATTCCAGTCAGAGATGCAACGTTCTCTTAAGGCAACATATAGAAGAAGCAAAGCACTTGAAACCACCTACCTATGTCATCTAGGCTTGCTGCCATGTCTGGTTACTTCATGCAAGTACTACATAGTTCTCAAACATCTGCTTTGAAAGGTTTAGGTGGAAAAAGAATGCAACAGTTTGAAAATAGATTGTTTATTAGTTTGAAATACTTTCTACTGCTTCTATGATTATTGAAAGTTTAATTCTTAAATTTCTCTGTCAGAGCATACAGTTTCACTCAAATTATACACAAAATGCTCAGTATATCTATTTTGACCACAGAACCAAGCAGAAATGGAGATGAAGAAAAAAGGAGAATGATTCATTTGCAGCAGAAAGATATGAAGTACTTCAACTTTGAAGAAAAAATTTGAGTTTAAGAGGAAAGTCACAACTGGACACAAAAATGATAAAATAAGATGCAGGAAATGCATTCTAACATTCAAAAACATTCAAAATGTATATTAAAAGTATGTTCTGTATGTGCACCTATAAAGATCTTCAGCCTGCTCACAAAACTTAAACTGCTTTGAAAATTTGGCAGTTGAAATGAGTTTTTTACAGACTTTGGCTATATACTGGAAGACTGATAGTGAAAGATCCTAAGAAGATCCGGTCTGTTTCGTCAGACAGATGCTTTAATGCATAATTATTAATATGAATAGATTTTATTAGTTATACTTGGCAGTTTCATAGGACTTTGAATGTAAGCAGCAATACTGATGCATTCTAGAAGATGTCTGTGTTGGTGTGATAACAAGCTTGATATTTCACCATTTTTGCAAGAATTAACTGCAATATGTTTCTACACATATTTTAAACAAATGTATTAAAGATTTGAAAAGGACAGAGACTTTAATATTGCTTTCTGAAGAACCAAACTGTCTAGATGTTTGTAATGAACAACAGCTTACTGATATTTCCCTAGAGGACATAAATTTGTTATAACATCTTTTCTTCATTTCAGTGATCATTGTTGTTGTTCTGTACAATGTATCAATTTGGTTTCTTACCTGTAAATGAAGAGAATGGGGTTTGATCACCTTCATTCTATGCTTAGTTCAGTATGTCAAACATTAAAGGGCAATGTGTGAAAATACATTGACTGCCACACCAGAAGGCAAATGTAAGCAGGAAGTAGAGCCCAAAAGAGGATCTTTAGGAGATAAAGACAAATGCACTCAAAAAGTCAAAATACTTTTGAATACTGAAAATTGCATAACTGTGTGCCGTGTAACAGGAAGAGATGTGTTTCAAAGAGAGTTAAGAAAAAGGGGGCCAGGAAAGGAATTATCTGTTACACATAGAATACTGGTCAGTAGCCAATGGATGTGCCTAGTACTGAATAGTTACAAATATATGAAATTATTTCTTTGTCTCAAACATTTTTCCTTTTTTCAATTTTTTTGCATTTACATGACCCTTGGTCATTCTTAAAACATAGTTTTGGGGAGCAAAGCTATGTTTTGCTTCAAACCTTTTTGGGGAACGCTGTGGTCCAGTGGCAGCCACAGCTGTGAATATAAAAGCATTTTATTTCCTTGCAACATCATTTTGACTGAACAACTGAAATTATATTGGATGCCTTCTAGGGTGCCTTCTAGTTAAAATTACTGTATTGTAATATGAGAAATGTCGTCATGCTTTATTGAAAATATCTTGCAAAAACAGGGTAGTGACAAAACTTTTATAGCTTTTAGAAATGTAATTTTAAATAATATGAATGTTAAAAATGCTGTAATTATTGCAGTTGCAATATTTTTTTGCAATTATTGCAACTGCAATAATTAATTATTGCAGTTGAGCACTGCTTTCCTTAACTGAAAATAAGTTGCTTATTTTAGTTGAGATGCTGAAATTGTAAAAGACACGAAACATCTTTTTAAAATCAATTACTAAGCATACTGAAAATGTCTCCCTCTCTCTAATGAAATCCTGGATTTTCAAATTGTACACACAGTGCCTTGCAGCAATGTTTTGTATGTTGTCTGCCTGAGGCATCTTAAAATCTTGATTTGGAGGGCTATTCTGCCCAGATATTTTTTAAAACCTTGAAAAATACTTTTATTCTCATTTTTTCTCTGCTATCTAAATGTAAATCTTACATTTAGTGATTGTTCAATCTCTCTGTAGTTTACAGTATTATATTTAACAAGATAATAAATTGAGCAGGGCTCAATTATTATTCTGGTCTATTCTCTCTCTCTTTTTTTTTTTTTCATTTAGTAAAAAAGGATTTCAATATTTAACTTTTGCAATTTCATATTTTTATTTTTTGTTTGGTTTTGAGAATAGCAAAGTTCATACTATACCTTAACAATTTTATTTTCAAGTACAGCTAATACTGTTTGCTTGCTCAGGTGTTAAGACTATTGATTTTCCTTATTGATGTACAAAAAGTGGAATTCTGAGGTGTTATTGTAATTAGTAACAATCTGTTTGCCAGAAACTTACCCAAAATTACCAGAAAGAGCAGATGGAGATAGAATTTCTATTCTGCCCAGTGTTTCAGCGTTAGGTAATGACAGAGTAGACATTGCAACATTTTTAGACTTCCCTGGTAAATTCATACTTAATGAAACGTGTTGGGAGCACTGAATGGTGTGGAAAAAACATCATTATGGCTGACATAATTTGGATTTGAAGCAATAACAAAGTGAGCTCCCAGTCTTCAAATTTATCAAACAGTAAATGGGAAGTAACTTGGTTTATTACTGTATGTATTTCCACCCAAATATATATGGTGAAATCTGAGAAATCATTATGACATCTGAAAACATAAATATTCCTCTTGATTCTCTCACTTAATCGTATTTAAACCAATAGGGCAGTGTTCATCTGTGTATTTGTTATAGTTCTGAGAAAACACAAAAGGAAATGAGTCTTAACCCCGTTTTCTTTTACTGGATGTAGAAACAACCAGTGACCAAAAGACAGACAGGTTAGAGGAGTCTAATGGTGAGCCAGCTGGAGCAGAGACTGTGCTTTAATATATAGCATTGTTACTATAGTATGTTTAAAACACAGTGTTTGTATAAAGTATGAAATAAATGCATCTAATAAAAATGAATTGTGTATGGAGTTTTATCTATAATATTTACTTTGCCAATAACAGCGCTGTAATTAATTAGATTAAAATAAATTCCACTGAGGTTTGACTGCAGAGAGCTGACAAGCGTAAGAGTGTGCCTTTATGAACTAATCTTTCACATCTAAAGTTATTTGCAGAGATCTGTGTAGCTGAAATCAATAAAACACCTTGCTCTCTTCAGTTTCTACCCCCTACTCCGTAACCAGCAGATCCCTGTTCATTGAGAATTGAGTGATCTGCAGTGCAGCAAACCTGAGTGGGCGCATGTCTGTGCTTAAAGGAAATTGAGGGCATTCAACGCTTCATGCAGTGAGGCCTCAATAGCAGATTTCTGTGTTTTCACACGCATGACAAAACCCCCACACTGACTTAAACGGATAATACTTGAAAATAAGATCTTCTGTAACATGCTAAAGATCAGAGACAGAGGGCTACTAAAGGAGAATTGAACTTGCCGTACCATGCATGCTTCAACCTAATCTGCTGCTGAGTTGAAAGGCTCAGGGAAAAGAAATGATCTGTTGCTGTCACTTTATACATGTAAAAATATGCTAATGTTTTTCCAGATGGTACTTCTAAAAGCACATCAGATATGTAGTGTAGGTGAAGCATATTAGACAGTAAACAGATTAACAGCGATGCCATCTGTATTTTATTAAAAGTTTGCAAGGTTTCCAGGCTGAGTCTGCATTCCTGAATAAACTTATGCAGATGAATTAAAACCATTGACTCCCAGGATCTTAGCAGCAGTGATAATAGTAAATAAGCTGTTCATTTATTAATATATCAAAATACGTCTCAAGTCAGCACACACGTGAGAATAAAAATGGGTTATTGTAAAATAAGAACAGAGTAAAATTTTCCTTCCTGTAGACACTGCTTAAAAAGAAAAAAATTAATAATTTCTTCCTAATGGAGACACCTTTCAACAAAAGCTGCTTTGTACAGCAGCACTTTATGTAAAAATAATTATATATAGAGGCTCTGTAAATTAATTAATTAGAGTTGTAGTCACTAGGGGTCAGTACAGTCCCAGGAATAGGCTCAGACTATGAACACGACTGGACCTTCATTACAGTGAGTTTGATTCCAGCCTTCCAGAGCTCAGCCTCTTTACAGAGTTCTGCAACAGCTTTAACTTACCACTAATGTGCCCCGTAGGTTCATTATGGCCCAGTGGCCAACTCAGGGTACAGCAGCCTGTATTCAAAACAACTAAATACCTATATTTTTCAACCTTGAAGTGACATGATGTTACTGTACTGTTGCCTTTCCAAGAGGCATTTCTGTTACGTCCCAGACTGGACAGCCATCTCAAGGAAACAGTCTATCCAAGGAGAAAGTTCTGTTCTGAAATTGAGAATCTACTTTAACCTTTCTAGTCTGGAAACCTTTTAGATATTTTGTGCTCAATATCGATTCCCACTGTTAATATGAACTTTTATTTTTTGTCTTTAAAAGATTTATCCCACCTATTATGGGACAGCTGAGGGCATAAAGAGCAATAAGCAAACCCTCTGTGACTACTCAGAGCTGTCCTAATTGACAAGTTATGCTCAAATAAATTCAAGCGGGTAGCAAAGTTTGCCTAGGTTTTGCCTACAGGAACAAAACGCAGTCGTGGATGTAGGAAAAGTAGGAGACAGAAAGTTTCACTGTTAACAGCTGCTTCAAAACTGTCCAAAAGACTTCTGAACTATACACTCTGGGGTGTCCACTTTCAGTCTGATTCAGCATCTAAAACCCTCTGCCGATTCTTCCCAGGCTTCAACCTTCTGCCAGTGCTCCTGGAAGTCCTTATGGCCTGCTGGCATCTCACAGCAGCACCACAGAACTTTCATAGTGCTGCTTCTTTATCTTAACCTGAACTCTTGGACTTGCTCCAGAATGTTTTGTTGTTGTTACTACAGAGAAAAGAGAAAAGCATTGGAAGGAAAAGAATTGCATCTGAGTAGTATTAACTTTTGTATTGAGACAGCTGTGATATGGACCACACTTCTAGGTCAGTGAAGGAATATGTGGAAAATGGAGCTTAAACTATAACACCTCCAAGAAATGGAGATTGGTAAAGCTGCAGATGACTGGAAAACTGATAACAAAACCTATTCATTCTCTCTTCAGTGAATATGAAATTGAGGAATCTCAGAAGGAGAAATTAAATGCCTTTGCTTTTCACATACTGTTTTTCTTTCGAGATGAAAATAATGACAGAAGAATACTGTTGTGGTATAGAGGTAGTGAGAGTAAAGCTCTTGTGCTTAAAATACAGAAGTTCTGCTGCTTCTTCTATCTCCAGTTTCTTAAGAAAAAGGTAGTTAGGCAAAAGTAAAGAGCAGAATTTGCAAAATGTTGTGAGATGATAATGTTCCTGTAAACATGGATGCTTTCTTTAGCCCTACGTCTTCTCCTGACGGTCGTGCAGGCAAAGATAAAGTAATAGCAATAAAAAATTAAATAGATGTTCATATAATCTGATGGTAAATATAACTCAAAATAACTTCATACAAAAGAATGCCTGTGTGTTCATTTGCATTCCAAAGTGAAATTAATGCTGCAAATGGTTCCAAATCAAGTTTTATCCAAAATGAGGCCAAGACTACAGTTCCTCTTCCTTCCTACTAAAAAAGTCAGTTTTCTTGTCTCAGAGCTCACACTTAAACAAAAATTAGATCAAGAAATATGTCAAGCGTGAAATGGAAGTGTACTGCCACAGTCAGTTTGCAATGGATCAAGACACAGGCTGTGGTAGCAGCAATCAGCAAAGAGCATACACACAGGTAAGACTCATAGGGTTATTCCACTCCTGTAGTTGCTAGTGGGCAGATTTTCTGAGCAACAGAATATTTCAGTTATTTAGAAAGTTAATTCCCAATAATTTTGACTCTTCTTTTCAGATTACATGTATAATTCTATGCTTTTTTCTTTTTTGTTTATTTATTTTTTCTGACACATTTTGCTCCCCCTGGACAAAAGCAGTATCTTCAAAGATTGCTGCTGTTTGTCCATTGTGAAGGTTTATTAATGAATTTCCACTGTAAGGAAAGAACGTGCTTCTTTCATCTTCACAGCTCCTCCTGCACTGCAGGGGAATCCTGAAGAACAGATTTTGAAGATGAGAATGTTGTAGAGGAGCATGCATCAGGCAAAGCATACTCTGACATGACCGACTGCAATTCCATTGACTTCATCAAAATTATTCATATTTTTCAATTCAAGTGTGTTTTGACTAAGCACAGCAGAGAACTCAGTGGTTTCCAAGGTTTTCATTACAGTATCTACCGTGGCCTTCCAAACTGTTGTTCCTCCTGGAGTGAATGAAGATGTAAAATCCAGCAAGACTTTTCTGAAGTCAAATTTGCCAACTGGACATATAAGATACAGAACTGAAGGAGCAACAACAATCATAGAGATGTGACAGTCATTTGTAAATAGATGAAAATGGTAAACAGATAAGAAGTGCCTTGTGCCAGCTATTTCAGTTGGCTACTTTCAACCAAAAACTTTGTTCTCTTGGCACAGGGAGCACCTGGTTAGCAATACAAGAGAGGAGCACTGAATAGCTTGTGCTCCAAAGTGCCAGCCTATGAACATTTAGAAATTAAACGTTTTGGGTGGTTTGATGTTCAGTTTATTCCCACTTACGTTTGCATCGTTATTTCTTTCTCACTGGCCAAATGTCACACAAGGTAGATATAGCTTGGACAGGCGGCCTACTGAAGTAAACTGTGATACAACTTCTCATGCCACGGCCAGATGCCAAGAGTAGTTTTAGACTGTTAAAAAAAATGAAAGTTTATAGCTGCTGTTTTGTGGAATTCTAAAATATTATAACCACATTATTTTGCAAGTTACTTAAAATTTTCTCTTAGTTCAGTGTTTTGTGAAGTGACAGTCGTGTTCCTTAGTGAAAACAGCACATGACAGTAGCACTGAGATTCCTGGTGCACTGACAGGAAGGGTTGCTGCAATGTTTCAAGTCTGGAAACTGACAGATGTTGAACATTTCTTACCTCGAGGCCACAGATACCGGCTGTTTGATTTAAAGCATTAGAAGACTATCACCATGGCTAGGACTGAAGTTGCTGCAGAATAAATAGCCACAGTAGTTGAACTCTTCTGATTTCCTATTGTTTTATTTGCCCTTGAGTGCACTGCATTACTTTGAACAGACACACTTCAGGGACTCACAGCAGACTCTCATCCCCTGATTGAAGCATGACTGATCCAACATTTGGTGTTTTGGAAAAAGCTGGTGTAAAGGCCATTATTTTATAATCCCCAGGACAGTACACACTAGCACTATTTAAAACCAAGAAACAGCAGTGCATAAGGTGTACTCTAACAGACTGGCAACACTTTTTGTGGGAGGCAAAATGGAAATAGTTTTTAACAAATCAGATTATATCATTCACCTCTCTAAGATTTTAGGTTTCTAGAATGATGGAAGACAACTTCCTGATGTAGCTGGGAAGAGATCCTACCAGGGGAGGTGCCCTGCTATACCTCTGTTCACAAACAGAGAAGAACTGGTGGGAGATGTAGAGGATGGGAGACATCTTAGACAGAGTGACCATGAAATTTCATGAATAGAACCATGAATAGTTCTTTATGTTTGGTGAAGTCAGGAGGGGGATCAGCAAGACTGCTACCTTGGACTGCCAGAGAACACATTTTGAACTGTTCAGGACGCTGGTAGGAGAGTCCCTTGGGATTCAGTCCTCAAGGATAAAATCATCCAGAAATGCTAGTAATTCCTCAAGGCAGAGGAGTGGGTTGTTCCCCTGTGCCATAAGATGAGCAGAAGGGGAAGAAAACTGATGTGGATGAACAGACAACTTTTGCTGATACTCCAGGAGAAAAAGAATGTGTACCTCCAATGGAAGAAGTGACAGGTAACTCAAGGAGAGTATACTCTCTGCAACTACACAAAAAGAGGTTGTGGTGAGGTGAGAGTTAGCCTCTTCTGCATAACTACCAATAGGATGACTGGGAATAGCCTCAAGTTGTGCTAGAAGAGGTTCAGGTTCAATAATATGAGAAACCTCTAAAAGACTGGCAAGGTGGTGGAATAGGTATCCAAAGAGGTATTGGAGTCACCAACTCTGGAAATGTTCAAGAAATGTTTAGACGTGGTACTAAGGGACACAGTTAAGTGGGGAAATACTGGTGGTATGTAAATGTGGACTAGATGGCCTTAAAGGTGATTTCCAAACTTGGTGATTCTACGATTCTATGATATATGACTTTCATCAGAGCTGCTGTAGAAAAAACCAACCTCTTCATTCTAGTGTAAATATCAGGCAAACAATCACAAAGAGTTCATGTCCTGAAAATAAATTCTCCTGTATGTACATTTGTGTTCATAAATATACATACATATATAATTTAAATATACTTTGTTTAGCTGTTGCTAAAGGAACTGTTTTTCCACATGCCACGTGACTGGATTAATTGAGCTGTTTGTATTGTAAATTTGTGACCTGTACTTCCCTTTCCATGGAAGTGACAATGTTTGCAATTTTTCCCAGTCCCTACATGCATAGGGTAAGATGGCTGAAGACATTCCTTCTTCAGGGAATCTAACAATCCAGATATCCCCATAACCAGATTCCCCGAGCATTAAGAACAGGTAGCTTTGGAGGAACTGTAGGCATTTCCAAAGCAAAGATATAAAGAGTAATTGCATTGGAAAGTTTCTTCATTTAGTGGTGATCTCATGGCTTGAAGTGATTGATTTTTGTGTTCTTTCTAGATATATCTTCCTCTCACTTAGTATGATTGAAACAATGAGCTCTATAGCTTTTTTTCTTTTTCATTTTATTTCGTATACTAAATGAATTCAAAATCAGGTTTCAAGTTCTTTCGTGTTCTATAAAAAAGTAACTACACTGAAAACAGATAATTGGTATTTTTACTCCTTTAAAAATTATGACATTTCAAAAAGGTTATGTTCCAATATTTCATTTTGTAAAAGTGTAATGTCATCCCCTCTTGTCCCCTTGTCATGTATGTGACACTATTATTCCTAACACAGTTCCTATGAATCTTGTAATGCCACTTTTCCTGTATTTCCTTGAATTCTAGGACTTTCCACAGATTATTATCAAAGAAATGAAAATTTGCTTTGATTTAAGGTTAAAATAGAAAGTTCTTAAAATAAAGGTGTAGAAAGCTATAATCATGCTGTCACAATTCTACTTATTGGAGCATTCTGGGGGAGACAGATTCCCAAGTATTCCCGAAGGAAATTTGTCCCACAGACCTTTACCATCAGGGCAGTAGGCCGTGTGAACTTGTGTCCTTTCACCTGCCCCACATATGGGGGACACATAATTGTCCCCATGACAGTCATTCAGCACAATGTAAATTCCAGTTCTGCTCATGCTTTTCCAGCTTTATAGTACAGTGTTATTGGATCCAAAGCTCCCAGAGCCTTGGGTTTCAAATTTTTGGTCATCCCCAGTACGGCTTTGCTCTGGGATTTTGAACTAAATTTTTGCTTTCTGTTCTGAAATGATCCATGACACAGATCTGAAAATCTTTATCCTAGTGTGCTTGGAGAAAGTCACTCATGTTTCCTATGGGAGAAAAGTCCTTGACAGGCAGAAGCCTTTGGCTGTGACTTCTTTGAAGTCATTTTCTTAAATAGTACATATCAGCAGAATATTTCTTTTTTGACAAATTTACTTTTTCTACTAAACCGGTGGTTATAAAATTCCCTGCTACCCTAAATTCAATTTACTGAATGTATTATTCATGGCACCCTAAATAGTACCTCTTGAAGCTGACCTGTCCCAGTGATTCCATTCCTCACATAATCGACGTTTTCCCAAGCATTTCTTCCTTTTTGCTTTCTCTCTGTAAACCCTGTGATACATTCTTTTTTGATGAAGTGATCAGCACAGAACAGTGGTTCAGAGGAAGCTTTCTGATTGATATGATGGAGTTCACTTTCAATATCATTTTCAACATCGTTCCGTTTGCATTCTAACATTCTGTTTGCTCTTTTGATCAATGCTGTGCCTTGAGCAGAGGCTGTTATTGATTTTTTTCAGAGAAGCATCCAGGTCCTTTTTCCCTCTGTGGTGGCAGGTAATTTGGAGACCTACTCCCATTAGTAGGTCAGATTATTCTTGCCAATGCCCATCATTATCTCTGTTTTCTGAGCCCTGCAAGGCAGGCAGACAGGCAGTGGTCCTGCAATCAGGCTTCCCCCACAGGATCACAGCTTGATATTTGGTCTGGGACTGTGTGAGCACACTGCAGCCATCAGGGAAAGATAATGCCTTCCCCACAGAGCCATGTCTTTCCTCAGCAGCAGTGCAACCCTCTGAGTCTCCAGCAATTACGCTAGAGTCTGGTTCTGAGTCACCAGAGAAGCAGAAAGGAAGCAGAAGAGAGGAGGCCCTTTGTTTCTCAAAGACCTATGCCTCAGAAGCTGAGGTTTTATTGCAGACTGTATAACGTACGAAGAAATTCTCTCTGGTATGCAATTGGTCAGCTGTACAGCTAAGGATGAGACTTGGCAAGGTAACTTCCTTCATTTAAGTTGCTAATTACATTTCTATAAACACATCTATGAGCTTCACTTAAAACTTCTATTTCTAAAGGCTGACTCTAAACAGGAGTACAAAACCCACACACACAAAGGGTGAGGAAAAAACAACCAACATTATAAGATGCAGTAATGGTTTTAAAGGTTTTTTACAATGGAAGGAAAAAAATAAACTGATATGTCAGGGACCTAAAAGTTCTGACCAAAAGATGATCCTGCATTGGAACAAAGGATTCTGGGAACATAATTGGATGGCTATGTGACTAGAACCATGGGCCACATGACTGTTTTAAGGAAAGCAGTATTTGCAGCTAGAGCTGTTTGTCTTGTTTTGGTGGGGAGTTGACCTTGGCAGTTATCTTGTTTTGCAGATAGTTGAGCTTGCTTGCAGGCAGGTGTTCCACTTGGGCTCTGCATCATATACTGGCCATGCGGACACAGTGTGCAAGTGGAAACACCCCTGCAGATCCTGGAGATAAGTAGGAGGTAATCTGTAATGGATTTGAGAGGAAAGTGCACTTCGAAGCACGGGACACCCTGCTGACACTACCTACCAAATCCGAAGGTGTGTTCCTTCTACTCAGAGCTTTGTCCATCTCTCAAGGGTTGGTAAGTAATGTTGTGCTTGCTTAAGGGAGCTTCAGGTTTAGCTTACTAGGGTTCATATTGCATTTGTTTAGGGAGTTTCTGCTTGCTGCTTACTAGGGTTATCTAAGTGTCTGCCTGTGTGCATGTGTCAAATAAAATGTATAAACATCCATGCTGCCCTAGCATGTAGTTGCTTGCTTCTGCTCCTGAGACATTCTGTCTCTCAGATCCAAATGCATCGTGAAACAAAGGGGTTTAATATTAGAGTGCTCAGAACAGAAAGATTTCTACGTGGATATACAACCTAGATTTAGGATGAGAGGGAATCGGCTTAAGTTGCAGCAGGGGAGGCTCAATGTGGATATTAGAAAAAATTCCTTTCCTAGAAGAGTGGTCAGGCACTGAAATTGGCTGCCCAGGGAGTAACCATCCCTGGAGGTATTCAAGAAACATTTAGATGTGGCACTGAGGGACATGGTTTAATTGGCATCACTGGTAGTAGGTGGATGGTTGGACTCAGTGATCTAAGAGGTCTTTTCCAACCTTGATTCTATGGTTCTATTTAATGTATTAATATTTTCCATGGAAGGCAATTGCTGAGAGATCAGTTTAGCCCCACAGGTTCTGCAGTATGGCTGTTTGCTGCTTGTAGAACACACAACATGGATTAAACCAGATTCATTTTTTCTGGCAGATTAAGCAGCTGTCTTCTGTCGAGTTCCCTACTCAATCTGTCTTGCCAGCACTTATTCATAAAAAAAATTGTCAGCTACTGGAGCATTAAAGTGGGACTGACTCTTTTGCATATATTTTTAGCTTGATAGCAACAAAAGCTGTATTTCCCATTTGTCCTTCAGCTACTTCCTGGATGAGTACCATCCAGGAGAGAGCATGCCAGTGTGATTAAAGGCAGGGTCAGAAGCAGTGTTTCCTCCTGAGGGAGAGGCAATGTATGCCCTGCTAAATGCTGCTCTGAAGGGGATGCTAATGTACAGCTGAGAGCTACCTATGCATAATCCCCTAATATTAGTGGCCAAGCTACTAAAATAATGATCTTCTGAGACAGTAATACTAAAAACACAGCTAGGTCTCCAGAAGGAACATCAAATTTCTGGTTTTATTTTTCTTTTCTAAGAAATGATCAATACTGAATATGAGGAGGAATCAAATTAACTTCTCTGTGACTCCTGTGCAAACTTCACTCTTCTGATTAATTTATTAACAGCACCTTAGCAAACACAGGACTTGCAATCAGGGTCGCTGAGATATAGCTTAACAAATTACCTTGTTAATGAAGCATAAGAAGTAATAGAATTGTACTCAGCCTCTCCACTGTCTGGGATTGCAGGAGAGAAGATATAACATGTGCAGTGTTAAAGTACTGCATTTTCTTTCTTTTATCCAGCTAAAGAGAGTTTTAAATCTCCCCTGCAAAGCCACAGTTCTGTTATAGATGGTGTAGGGGAACTGTTATCACAGTCTGAACTGATAACTGAGCACCTGGTGAAGGGTATTGCTGACCCAGGAAGCACATGTGCAAACAATTTACATGTGCTTCCCAGCTGATCCTGGGTCCAACCTTCTTTAGGACCATTTAAGAGCTAGCTTCCAGAAAGGGAACGTTTTTTGGATGAAGGCTATTCCCTGAGAAGGAGTGTCTTACAGTTAGAGAGCTTCATCGCTAGCTGAGTAAGTCAACTTTTTCTTATGCGTGATCATTGGTATTGTAAAGCACTTGTCAGAAACAGTTATATTGCTTCATAGCACCAGCAGATGAGTAAGACAGTGTTTTTTGCTATTTAGTTTCTCCCTTCTGAAGGCTTTCATTTCTAAGCAGATGTGCTAAAAGTGCTAAACCTTTTTAGAGGTCGTTGGAGATGATAGCTGTTTTGGTTTGGAGAGTTTTCTCTGGACTGTGTACAGTTATTACACAAGGAAGCTCTAGGCAGGATATAATGTTGGTGTAACTTACAGCTGCTCTCCCAGGTACAGGCTGGGGAGGAGCGTAGGGGCATGATGCAGTGTTGTTCACCCTAGCTGAAAGAAGTGAGGTATCAGTGTAATCTCCTGCAGACTGGGACCATAGGGATGGTTGGAGACCTGAAACATCTTCTCTGTAAGCAAAGACTGAGAGACTTGGAACTGTTTGGCCTGGAGAGAACTGAGGGGGATCTCATTAGTACAGTGTTATCACATAACGTGCTTCAGGTTCTTGTTCTAACGGAGGCTACGGTGGTCATTCACCCCTGTTCGCTATTACTTACCCCATATGTGTCTTGATTGCCTCAAGGTATTTTTTCAGTCCATTTAAGTTGTGTTTCTCTCATTAGAAGCAAGTATGAAATATTCCTTCTCTCTTGCTAAAGTGAGCAATGAATCTAGAGGTTTATGGAGATAAATCAGGAAAATGGAAGTGTGGGAAAACATAAAAACAATAAATTGATAAATACCTGGGATATATGGAATTAGTGTCAACGGTGAAAGAATTGTAGGAAAATAAGACATGAAATAAAAAAAACCACAGTGTTGAGAAATTGATGTAAACAAGTTACTTTGTGGCCTCAGCCCTTCAACTAGAAGCTTATGGTGGCAACTTAGATCCTAGAAGTAGCTTTTATATGTGGGAAAGTGAAAAGGTGGAATGAGAACAGAAGGAAAAACTCAAGGTTTTCTTTTTTTTTTTTTTTTTAAATTCTGGAAATGCATCCTCAGACTGGGGTTAGGGGAGAGAAATAAAAAAGTACAATCAAACCTTATAGTTGGCAACCAATTCTTTCTATAGGATTTATAGGAACTTCTTTTTTTTTTTTCCTCTTGTTCTACTTCTGTTCTTCAAGTTTCTTGGCAGCCAAAACATTATTTTGCACACGATAGAAGTGAAAATGCAAGGCTTGGATGAGATTTCTTTTGGGAGTTGGTTTCTTCCATAAAGAAGATTATAAACTAGAGCAAATCGTAGGATACAGCTGTAAAAATAGAACATAAGGTAGCTTTATTTACACTTCTGGGCCTTAAAGTAAACACTGCTATTATCATTACTTCACTTGAGTTATTAAGTAGTGATCAAAGTCTTCCCCCCCCCCCCCCTTTACTTGGGGGTCTATACGGAAGCAGAGGAAAAGAGTACTATTGTGCTTTGCTCAACCCTTCATAATAGCTGCTGTCACTGTAGTGTTAGTACTTTTAAAAAAACAATGAAACAAATCCTTTTTCCTTTGGCAAAATGAAACTGTTCAACTGCAATCAAGATGTTTCTCCTGTGGCTGGTCTGCCTTGGTTTTGCCTGATTTTTTTTTTTTTTCCTCCTGTGCTTTTGTTATATCTTTTATAAGGTTAAACTCTCTGGCCTTGAATGGTTCTTCCTTCTGGGGTCTCATAGGCAATCTTTATAATTATATTAATTTTGTGTTTAAGCTTTTTTTCTCAGCATGAATCACTCATGAGCAGAATGTTATTATTAAACTTCAGAGTCTAAGAAGATTATTAGTTCAGTTTTCATTGCGTAATATACACTGAGGGCAAAAAAAAAAAAGCACTGGGAATTGTTCACTTGTGAATTATGGGGGAAGAAGAAAAATTAAAAATGGCTCTTTGAGCTGCCTTTGTGAAATGCAGATTGATAGAAGTCTAAATCTGTTGGAGTGGAGGAAACAGGCACTAGTTAGTGAAGTGGTAATCAAAACAATACAGCTGCTTTTGTACAATACACACAGATACAGACGAGGATTTAAGTCACATTGCACCTGGTAGGCACTGTCCATCTATTCCTGTGAGACAGGAATTAATTACAACAGGGTGAATTTCTCTTCAGAAAGAAACTGGTGGAGGAGATGAGATTGCTGACAAATGCTGGTTGTTAAATGCATTGTTGCTGGAAGCCTTTTCTACTTTGTTTCTATAAATTATGTTCTACAATGGGGCATGGACTGTGATTCTCCTCAAGAACCAAAGTCAGCTGCTTGCAGCTATGTCCAAGATTGGTTTTTTTTTTTTTTTTTTTTTTTTTCCCCCACCATCTGCTTTTGCTTAGTTCTCTATTCTTCTTAAGAAATACATGGTATCTGGCATAGGCTTAGTTTGTGTAGATTGCTCTGAAAGTTATGCCCTCTCTTTATTTCCATGGAAACTACAACAGCTGCTTAACTACTGCTATGATGGTGTTGTTGCTAGGGAGATGTCAGTCAAGCAGTCAGTCTTTCATTAGTCCAAACAGATGGAAGTCACAAGGTGCCATATCTGGACTATATAGTGGGTATTTTCTTAGGACTGTGGCAGTGTGCTCCATGATCTTCAAAATAGTATGGAGCCTGACATTGTCATGCTGCAAGGGGAAAGTTATCTTCTCTGTTCTGTCTCTTAGTCAGTGTTGTAGTGCATCAGTCAGAGTTGATGGCTTGTCTGGGTTCTGGGAAATCCAGGAGGATCACCCCTTTCCTATCCTAAAAGACAGTGCATGTCCTGTTACTTCCTGAGGACTGTGTGCTGAAATTTTTAATTGGTAGAGAATTCATGTGTTGCCACCCCATGGGCTGCTGTTTTGACTGACTTTTTCCTCTCAGACTGCCCCTTCGCAGCTATCTTTTGCATGGCAACAGAATTTAATTGAATGTTGGCCAAGAAATTCTGCCTCTACTTCCATACTGCCACCACCTGTTTCTGGTATAAGTAAATATAATAAAATAGGAGGCATTACTTTTGGAGCAGTCCCTTTGCAATTAATTGCATTCACTTCCTAGGGTTGAGTAAGACACAACATATCTATTTATTAACACCTTGCAATTTCTTTCTTGAAAGAATACAGATAAATTCTTAGTAGTATAACCTCCCTGCATCTAATGGAACAAGAGCAATAAGTGCTTTCACCACTCTTGCAAGGGAAGAAATAAGGTACTGTTGCAGAACTTTGTAGCAAGGTATGTTTTGAGTGAAGAGGTTTTTTGGACCAGAGTAAAATGACAGACTCAATTACTGAGGCTAGAATAAATGCCCAGACTTCTGCACTTCCTTAATTCACTGCAATATTAGGCAACTGCTACCACTTCCTTTCTCGTTTTCCATCTATTTTTTTTCTTTTTGGGCACTCTGACTGTAGCATTGATTGCAGTGTTTACAGGATAGGGCAGCAAGTAGAAAGTTTTCTGGAGAGTCTTTACTGCAGACTGAGTGTATCTGATGCATCAGCTTTGTTGAATATGCAGATTAAAGATAAAAACACTGATTTTATTACATGCATTATATACCATTTCAGAGGTCTGATAGCTCATGCTGTGGGATGTCTTGGGGGGAAAAAGTCTAAGTAATACAAAAACATAAGGAAAGCCATGGAACATGGAATTTTGATGTCTTCTGTGGGATGATGCCTTGACTGATGGATTTTGGGAAAGGGGAAGGAGGGTCAAACCAGAGAAGAGATCTTTCTGTGTAATTTCCATATGCAGTCATAGAACTGGGACACTTTTTCCTAACCTGGGAGAATGGAGGGCTGAGAGTGATAAATACAGTTTTCAAATTAGACTACTTGTAGCATACGCTTAATCTCAAAGTTCTTCAGGTCAACCTTAGAAGGAATGGATTTCATATACTTAGAGCAAATGATGCAACCAGTTCTTAACAGCTCCTAGATTCTGCAGTCTGGTGCTACTCAAGTTTCTGTTGTAAGTCTGCAAAAGAAGCTGGGTTGGGGGTATCTTCTACTCTTCATAAACAGCTTTTTCTTTTTTCCTACCGGTTATCTGCGTTATTGATACTAGGAATGTGACTATGTTTGAGCAATCTATTAACATAAGGGTATTGGGATTACTTAACTTTCATTAAATATGAATTGGCAATCACCTAGCTAAAACAAAACAAAATCCAGCGTAAAGATTTAATTAAACTATGTTGACTCTTATTGTGGTTACTGTACTGGCACTGCATGTGTAGAATGAAGTAGGGAATGCTAGATTTGTCACTAGTATATTCAAGGAATCCTTTGCACCCTCTGAGTAGCTCATTCTCTTCATTTTTCACCATCCGTTTGCCTTCTGTTGGTGTACATCATTATGTATTATAGATTTCTGCCTTTACAGCTTGTCAGGATATTTATAATTGCTGTATTGTCTAAGAATTACCATACTTGACAGTGCTTTAGTTACTTGCAATTTGTTCTGTCTGCTACCTATGGGAGAAAAATAGAACTTATGCTCGATTATCTGTAATAAAATCATTGAAGCTTGGATAATATTTTCTACTCCAATGTTTTCTTTTTGCATTTCTTTATGGAAATACCTGCTTCATAAACTGCAACCAAAGATTTTGCAACATTTATGGAGTGACCTAATGAATTAAGAGCAGAAATGCTTTTTGCATAGAATGTTTTTTTTTTTTTGAAGATTGTTCTCGTGTGTCCTTGCAGACAACAGTCAGACTTAGGGTTTAATTAATACAATCTAATTTAAATTCCTTATAAATAGGCAGCATTGACATTCCCATTGAAACAATTTGATTTTCTCATGAATACATGATGAGAGCTTTGTGTTTTCTCTTCCATCAGAGCATTGTGGAGGAAGAGAAAGGGGTTTTCTTGAGCGTTTGTCCTTGGTTCTTTGTTTTTATTCATTTACTTGTGTAAAATAGTTCCACAGAAATCTTAATATTTTTGTATACAATTAAAAAGTTTACTTTCTGATGCTGTTAGCTCACTTGCTTTGAAGTCCTATTAGTAATATCTGAAGTGTATACCATTGATAGTGTAACCATCCTGTAGGCCTGGTTATAGATAATAAAGCTGTGAAAGCTGGTCTGTTAACTGCAGAGAGCACCAGATAATCGATGGTATCATATTTATGGTATTACTCTCCTTATCAAGCAATACTAGATCAAAATACATCTGATTCAATTGTTATAAATTCTATTGTTCTCAACTTCTTAGCTTGTTTTCACCTCCCATAATGTTTAAAGCTTTCATGACTTGTACTGATCTGGATTTGTAATTATTAAAAGCCTTTGATATTCAAAAGAGATCATGCATTTCTGCTAATTAATTAATGACTTCCCAAGTGACTCAGTCCTACCAATTTGCAATAAATATTTAAAATTTCCATGGAATAAAGAATTTGACTATTTTTTCATTTTGCTTTCATGGTTTTGAAGTTTGAAGCAAGAGGATTTTTAATTAGGCTCAACGTATTTTTAATTTACATGGATTTTTAAAATACGCTGTGTACATTTCTCCTGGAGTTGATGGCTTGTCTTGAAATTAGCAAAACAAATCAGTTGTTCTACCTCAAAAGATATCTTAGATCCAATCCTGCATGCGTCCATAATTCTACTTGCTACAGATCCTAAACTGTAGGGGAATTATCTCCAGAGATCATAGAGGTTGAGTAAGTTCTTTCTGGTATACTGGGAGAACTACAGCTTGAGAGAATTAATTAAAACAAGTTTATCTGGAAGCTACCTAGAGCTAGTGGAATACAGTAGGTACAGCATCTAATGTGTTTCCTCCGTGATGCTTTGGGGCTGAAGTCAGACTGACTTCTGACAAAAGATTCTGCTCTTTCTGCTTAAAATTCAGAAAGCAGAATCTTATCCTGGTGGCTTAACTCTTTCCAGTAGCCTTGAAAAAGACAGATATGAGCTAATCACTTGAAGTATGTCTGAAGAAGGAGAAAGTATTACCAACATGATGCTGCCTTCATCTTAGCTTGCAGTTGAAATAAAGCTGTATTTGCCACTTCCTATTATTTCCTTTTCTTTTAAGATAATTTAAGGATTAACTCAAGAGAGAGAAAATAAATTACAGTCAAGAGGGTAGGGCACTCTGGTGGTTCTATTTACAGCTGTATTGGAATCTTTCACATTTTGCAGTCTCTGAAAGCAGGAAATGGATAATTAGTAGGACGCATCAATTGCTTATTGGTGACTGTGCACAGCAGACTGGTAAGACTAGTGAGCTGGGGGCTAGGCACTAATATAACTGCCAGGTCCAGTGAGAGCAGTGTCTGCCTCTCCAGCAGCTCACCATCAGGTGAGGAGGAATCAGGTTAATCAGACTAACTCTTCTCGGTGTTATCTTAATCTCTGCTTTTTTTTTTCCCCCTCCATATTAATATTTTTACTTTTGAGTCACTGTGCTCATTACTCATCAATCCCAGCAACATTGGCAGTTCTGTAAATGCTTTCATGTGAAAGTTTATCTAGCCTATTCCTAAGACTCTTTTTGAATTCAAACAAGTTTGAGATTTATAGATGGCTTATTTGTACCTTCAGAGCTCCTTCTTGAAGAAATTAAGTACCTTAATGAGGAAGTTTTCTTTTTCCCCCAGAATATTAAGCATTTTGACCTCTTTGATCTACCACCATACGGAGGCCACATAAACTTTTGCTAGTCTATGTCTTATTTGAGCTAAATCTTCTGGCATGCTCTTTCTGCTTTTGTAAAATGATGTGCAAGAATACTTTAAGTATGGTTTAAAAACCTCCCTCATTTCAGATATTTAGGGCACTCTGCAGTGTAGTGTTTTTTCACACCTCTGAAGCACAGTCCTGTACTGATTTGCCAGCTATTCATGAAGCTATTCCAGGCCCTCTGTTTACAAGGTCCTTGCCAGCCTGGGCAAGATGCAGCTGTTTTCATCAAGTCATTCTATTGATAATAGTGCCTTTCTTTAAAAATCAGAGCCATGCTTTCCTTGAGAGAGCCTTACATTCATGAAGCTAAGCTCAAAAGGGGAGACTAAATCATGTGGTCTTAGCTCCTCACTATGACAGGCTATCAAATTTTGCACTTAATTTTTATCAAGTCCAAAGACTTCTTAAGCCTTGAAGTCCTGCACTGTATGCAGTGGGAGGCTGTCTATAACCCAGCTCCCTAGGTCAGTTTTGTTTGAGGTCTTTTACCATGCACAATGAAAAGAGGATATACACAGCTTAAGAGCTTTATGCCTTTTGATGTCAGAATTTTTCCTCTTGAATCCTTGAGCCACTCGCTATCTCAAAAAATAGGCTTTTTCCTTTCATTATCTGGAGTGGTTTTAGCTTACAGACTTTCTTTCAGCTTAGCTGCAATAGCTGTGCTGTATCAGCTGAGCTGTTGTGCAGAGTTGCGGTATCAGTGTCCACATATGAGGAACTGCTTATATTAGGCATGATAGACAATTCAAACACTTGCTCGGTGTTGTTGCAGGAACATGACTCAACTTCCCACATACACTCAGTATTCATTTTTAAAGGTCTTTCAGGACTCCATTCTAGAAGGTGCTTTGGAGAACATTGTGAGACAGTTACTTATGAGGCTGTCAAAACTTTTCGGCATCTTTTTTTTTTTTTTTTTTAGTAGACTTTTACAGGTTACATCCTTAGGATATTTCTTGGACAAAGTCCTCTGGTATTTGACTGTATTGCAACAAATGTTTTGGTGCCATGATCGTTTATTCAATGATTCATGTTCCTTTATAAGAATGACCTTCTAATTATTTACTGCTTTTTGTGAGGTTATAATGTGATTTTCATCTGTTTCTGGGACAAGTGCTGAATACATTTGCTGTATAATTATTTGTGTATAAATCCTTTTGATCCATACTTTCCATAAAGACACATCCATAATTAATGTCACAGGTCTGTATTTATTTCCAGAGATAAAGAAAATATTAATTCCCATAGCTCATTTGGAGCTGCAGGGGAATAGCGATTCTTAGAACTAAATAAGCTATTCAGTATTCCCCTTTGGTATTAAATCTTTATTTTTTTTTTTTTCCCCTGAGCAACTGCTTGAATATGTACCAAAAGAACATATTTAGCACTAAAATTAACTACATTCAGATAACTTATCTGCTTAGAAAAAAATGAAAAACATATGCATATAGATCTTTGCAACTTTGAATGTGAGCAGAAACAAGGAAAATACAATCACTGAATATAATATTGTAATAAAACATCAAAACATATAAAAACCTCAGTCACCAAGGTATCGGCTTCATATGGACTCATAATTAATTCATAGTCTGCTTCAACTGCAGTGAGGGGAAAGGACATAAACAAAGAACGTGGAGTTCTGTTGTTTTCCCCTCTGTGACTTCTTTTCTGCCAGATTCAAAATGAAATGAAACCAAAGCTGGCACTATAGAAAATTTGATTCAGACATAAACTTCAGATGCTAAGGGCATTAAGTGTACATTTTCTAAATAAAAAATGAGTTGTCTACAGTCTTTTTTGACATGGTCTGAGAAGTCTGGTGCATAAAAAATAGCTCAGTGAATTGCTAGATGCTACTGAAATAAGAAAACAAACTGCCTCTGCTCCCTCTGCCTTTTCCCTTTAAAATTTGTGTGCATATATGACTACTTATAAAACAGCTGTAAGACTGAATGCAGAAGCAAAAAGACTTTTTTTTTTTTTAATCTCCAAGTATTATTTCAATACATCTTGGGGGGAAAAAAAAAATCATCAGTCATATTGACTATTTTGAAAAGTGCTTGCCCCATTTCATCTTTGCATCTAACAAATGAAGAACTTTGTTTATTCCCTATAGATGTTAGCTATAATCACACCAGTTTAGAGGTTCAATCTCTTTAGCATATCTTAGCTATACAAACTATTGTACTGAGAAAGAATCCATGGCTTTTTGTTCAGGTACCAGGAGCGCTTACTAACTGAGGTCACAGACTAGGTTCAAAGCATATCACAGGCAACATATAAAGGAAGACAACTGCCTGTTGGTTTCAATTTGCCATCTTTGATAACCTGATGCTTTCATCTCCACTGAAAAATATTAGGCACCTGTAAATCAAAGCTCCTGAGAACTACTGGTAACTCTGTAAGAATGACTGCTTATTTAGTGGAGTTAGAGTGGTGAATTTTCTGTCCTCAGTCAACTGTGTTTTTGTGCTCAGACTCTGCAGAATTTATGTGGGTCAGCTCAGCTGACTCATGCTAGCCCTGTAAATATCTAGAAATAGTAAACTGATGCTGCTGAGGTCCCTTGCAGTGGCTGACAGCAGTAAGGTCCGTTATCTTAACTGATAACTTCTTGTGTTGTAAATAATTCATAAAGTCTTTAATAAAATAAATGGCTAGTGATCTAACCTTATCTTCTGAAAAAGCTTTTGCTAGCACAAGTGTTTTTACCTAAGAAGACAACAAATCCAAACATTTCTGTGTATCTTTAGGGAAGCCCTGTTCACTCTGCTGAGAATATATGCAACAGACTGACAACTTGATTAGCAAAGGATACAAAACGTACCTTTTCAATCATTTGTGCTTTTGTATTGACCAATTAAAAAAACTTTTCTAAGGACATACTTCTCAATACTGAAGTAGTGAACAGTCTTCAAATGGAACTTTAGTAAGGAAGAGTCTTAAACTGTTAATATTCTTTAGGCAACTCCTGTTCAGTTGTTTTCATTTGCAACCCAGTAACTATTCCTCTGGCAGTCTAAGTTTCAGACAAAGAGGTAAGGGGGAAATAAAAGAAATTAGAAGCATCAACTTCTGTCAAATACATACATTCCCTTTTCATGACTGACTGTAGGTTCTGCTAACTATGAGCATGCTTTTTGCACAACCCAGTATTTCCAATTTTCTTCCAATAAAACAGGCCAGTGCCAGTTTCACGATTCTTTATTGGTCTGCCTTCACTAAAAACTTGCTTGCAGCAGTGTTATTTTTAGTTTTCATTTTCCCCACCTATGCTATACTGTTGACTGTACAGTTTTCTGTGATGTTTCTTCCTATCCTACCAGAAAATGCTTAAATGAGGCATCTTAGTTCACATTTCCTACTTCTCTGAAATAATTTTCAATTTTTGCGTAACTGCTCTCTATATTTTAAATCCAAGATTTTTTTTTCCATGCATGCACAGTAGCAGAAAGAAAACTGCAGAAAGAAGACAGGCAGACAGATTTATAAGCTGAAGGACTTTGCATATTTGCTTAAGAGAAAAGGTATGTGCTGGTGGGAAAGGGGAAACGAGAATCTGGAGGCTGGCCTCTGAATCCTGAGGAAACTGTCAACATTTAAGATCCCATAGTTCACTCCTCAAGAGTTGCCTATGTTGGTCTGAAATACAATTTTTTCATGGGTTAGGCTATTTGTGAGCAATGTTTACCACAGTCCAGAAGGGAAAGTATGAAATCTGAAATGTCATTCCTTCTATGTATTGGTTTCTTGCACTGTTAATTATGCTAACAGTTAAATTATAATTTAAATGGCAAAAGCATGATGATTTTTTGGCAGAAGTTTTGGTAAGATGATTGATAGCTGGAACTAGGTGCCCTGCCTCTGAGTTAATCAACCCTCTAAGGGGAAACACAAAGCTTGGTCTGGCAATGGTAAAAGGCAATAGCTGAATGATGGTGAGAATATAGCTAATAGGGCAGTCTGCACAGCTATTCTGCTCAGAAAGGGCAGAAAGAAAATCTTATTTTGGACCACATGAAAGTGTAGGGAGGTTTTTGATCCTGAGAATAGAGAAAGTTTTTGATTTTTTTTTTTTTTTTTTTTTTTTTTTGTAGCAGTCCTGCACTTGGAAGAGTGGTTGGGAAGCTTGATAAAGGTAACAGCTAAAGGATTGCTTTGTGCCTGCCTCTTGAGTCTGCATGAAAGGGAAGTGAATAGGTCTAGCAATACCCTTGTAAAGACATGAAGCCTCACCATGCCCAGGTGAGGATAAAGGCAGTAATTTAATTACTAGCAGGCAACTAGACAGTTTGCACTGGGATATTGGTGAATGTGTATAACTCCTCGGGTCACCCTATTCCTGTTGTTTTAGGTATTTATTGCATATTGACAGAAAGCTAGTAAGATTAGATCTGGGCAAGAAAATGGCAATCCTAAGCACTTCTTTAGAACTAGAAAAAAATATATATAATCTGCAGCTAGAAGCCCACTAGCAGAATGAAGACAACCATATGTTTTTCACAAAGTGCAATTAAAGTATATAAGGAAAGTGAATTAGATTGTCTGGCACCAGTTGGCTGGCTTGCTTGATACTAAGTAAGGGAGCAAAAGCAAAACTTGTGAGTATACTCAGCTGGACCAACTAGAAGCATAAAAAACAAGGTGGAAGAGGTTGAATCCCTGACCTCTCATGACAGCCTTGATACATAAAACATTTCATAGGCTTGCTGCAAGGATGGTAAACAAAGGTGCCGGGGGTGCCAGGATGCCACCTTTCTCATGGGTATGGTGTATGGTGGAAGAGGGGTTAACATCATGACATTTTGAAAATTGGTTTACTTAACACAATCTAAAAATATGATGGGGAGGGCAGGAGGGGGGAGTGGGGAGATGTGCAAGAGAAGCCTTGTGTAGGTATCTTCCACTGTAATAATGGAAATGCTATAATAGGGTGGTACAAAGAGGATGCATAAGATGACAATCGTGATGTGAAAACATTAAATATGATGAAAGACAGTGGCAACTGCTTAGTCAGCATATAATAAAATCAGAATGGCTTAGTTTAGAAGGAGACCTTAAGGTCATCTTGTTCCAATCCCCTGCTGTTGGGCAGGATTGCCACCCACTAGAGCAGTTTGTCCAGGGCCCAATCCAACCTGACCTTGAATGCCTCCAGAAATGAGGCATCCACAGCTTCCTTGGGCAACCTATTCTGGTGCCAGTCAGTATGGGTTTATCAAGGAGAAGTCCTACTTTAGCAATTGTGATCTTCTTTGTTGGTGAACTTGCTTGGTGAATAAAGGGAAGGTGGTGGATGTGTTTCCAGGCTTTTACAAGATTTTTGTTACTGTTCCTCACAGTATCTTTCTCAACATATTGCCTAGCTGTTAAATGCAAATGTTCACATTTCTTGCACCATTGTAGATAGAAATAATCTTTCTGTGAGGGAAAGGACACCACCTTTGATACAAATAATCTGTGGAAGAGGTAATTCTAATGCGTAAATTGTATTGTAAATACTTTTCAGGTCACTTTTGACAAAAATTTTATCTCTTCACTAGTACAATAGCAATACAATAAAACATGTTTAATTACCAGAAATAAGGTTGTGAGAGGTCTATATTAGAAAGGGAACAAAACTGTTCACATGAGTATTTGATCATGTACATTTATAGATATCCCTTTCTGCTTGAGCATATCTTAGTTATTTCATCCATGTATGGGAAATATTACCTGTAAATGGGAAATATTAACTGTATGAGCAGAAAAAATCAAGTTGTCCCATTGACCAATATTTTCCTGTGGTTTTTACATTAATAAATTTATTCAAATAAGAGATCCTAATGTAGACTTAGTGATTGTAAGTAGTCTTGAACGTAGTTAGTTTTTCCACAAGGATCCTAGATAAGGCTGCAATTCAATGTGAGAGATTCAAATGGCAGTTCAGTTCTTGTCTTATAGCCACTACATATTGCTTCATTAAAATTGTGAGAGGCAGTTTGGATAGAATAACTTGAACAAAAGAGTCAACTATTCCCATTAAGAGGTAAAAGATACTAGCTCTTTGATGCAAAGATTTGTTTGAAAAAGCAGGCTTAAGGAAGACGTGACAATATGCAATTTCATGTGGAGAGAAATTTGTGAAGGAACAACATAGTTGAACAGATTTTCTCATGCATATGAACAAGGGATTCCTGTCTGCTTTCTGCAATGAATTCAGGGAACTTTCTATATAGCTGCTGATGAGATCCAGCTGATAAGAGTTAGGTGAAATGATGTTAGTGCTGAGCCACATGAAGTAATTGAGGATAGTACAATTAGTCTGCTCAGATGAGTGCTCCTACTGGGTGTTTCTTCCTTTCTATAAGGAGCAAATTGATTTTCCAGAGCTCCACGTCTGCTTGGTGTGAATTACCAAATCCTGGGGAAGACTCTGGCTTTTACAAGTGGACCCAGGAGGTGGTAGTGCAGCATCAAATGATTGGGATCTGTCAGAATTTAAATTTTGAGCTTGATCTTGTCTTTAATGGTCCAAAACATGGTGAAACTGTGCTGTACTGCTATAGAGAAATCTGCATTTCTTTTATTTCTCTGGTTCCTTAGAGAACAACTGAAGTGCATATTACCAGACTTCAAGACTGCACTTAGGATCTGTATGGCTCAGTGGAGCTGGAATAGGCATGCTACTTGCTGCTGGATGTATTTAGGTAAACTAAGAAAAACAACAAAAAAGCAGCAACAAAACAGGAAAAATAAACCAACAAAACAAACCACTTAAACAAACAAAAGCCCACAAAAATTAGTCAATCTGGTATTGATTGATTAATCAGTGCTCTGATGGTGTGAGTGGATCATGAAGTGTCTGATCAGCTGTAGAGATGTTGGTAGAATATTAGTAATCGGAGTGTGAGTGTTTTTGAAACTCAGTGTTCCATCAGGTAATCTGCAGGACAGAAATTAGTGTTAGGCACTCTGGGAACAGCAAGTAAAGAACTCATATATGCTGCCTCTCTGGAATTTTGCTCAGTAGAGCTAGTGCTTAGCCAGACTGCGTTGTTGATGAAGACCTGGATGTATTTCTTCGTAAGTGCCCTAGGCACAAATAAGGAAAGCGAAAATTGGCAGAAGGATCTGGGCAATAAGATCAGAGGGTAAGACTTCAGCAAGATGGTTTAGTGGAAAACTGCAGGTATAGTTTGAACAGAAGAAATCCATAAAACCTGCAGTATTCTCTGTTGACAAGAGAAGCTTATACTTTAAAGTGAGGGAATTGTTTCTAAGGTCTAAATGTAGAATGCTTTGAGTTACAACTTGTTGAGAGAGTATTGGGCTCTGACAGGGCAAGCAGGATAAAAAGTTTCATTGCCAGAGTCTGCTTTTCAGCTCCTGTAAACAAAGGTGAGGTTTGAGTTAGAGTGGGTCTGCGGCAGTGGAATTGCTAGTGCATTATGTTCAATTACTGTATTCAATTGCTGATTCTTTATGTTGTTTAGTTAAAATTTTCATCTTACACAGTTGAATGTTTGCTATGGAATCAATAGAGTTATCTGTAAAAGAACACAAATTTCTGATGGCAAATGATCAGTTATTTTTTACATGTAAGTGCAGCTCGCCACTAGGTGCCCCTGCAACCACAGGAATTTTACTTTTAAAAGACTAATACAATCAAATAATTTGAAAAAATATATATATAGGTAGTCAGAAATCTTTCCAAGAAGCCTTATTTATGTTATAACCCATACTTGATACCACGTTATAACATGACTTTTGTAAGTTAGAGCTAGGAAGGGAATGAAGAAGTCCTACTGAACCATAAGATAAGAAATTTGAGAGAAAGAAATGGGCACATTTTATTTGGGGGTAAACGTCATTGTATGTAAGTGCTAGTACCCATAATCACTGTGAAACCAATCAGATTTCCAGATGCAGAATAGACTGCTAGTTGTGTTTGAAACTTACCTTACTTTTGACTTTTCACCTCTTCCTCTATTCTACCTTAAACAAACAAACAAAAAAAAGGTGCATTACAAAGAAGAAAATTAAAAATAGTTAATTCCAGGTACACGGAATGCTCTTTTCCTACTTCATTGTTAGCCCATATTGTTAAAGGTCAACGGCTTTTCTCCTTCCATAAATACTGGAAAATTGGACAGAACTATAGAGAAGTAAACCTGAACATAATGGTTGTTTAGCTTGAATATTGTTCTTGTAGACTATAAATTTATCTGGGACTAAGTGTGAAAGTTAATATAATTTTCCTGAACCTGCCTGTGCATTTTTTTAAAAGATGTTTTAAAGATTTTCATTCAAGGAAAAAATACTTGCTTTGTGCTAGGACTGTGACAGGCAGCTTAGAGATTATCTTTCAGGAAATTATTTCTTTCTGAAAAGATTCAGAAATGCAGGAGATCTTGATATATCAATTTAGTGACTTTTATCCTCTAACTCACAGTGTATGAGAGAAATGAAAACGTCAGGAGGGGGAAATGCAAAGCATGCCTTGTCACACCTGTATGTAGCCTTGACGCATGTGGAATGAAGAGGCAGAATATATCTTTTTTTTTTACTTTGCATTTCCTTCTGAACTGTGCAAAATACTTAACAGCTGGATAGCTCAGAAAATAATAGTGAGCAGTAGAAATAATTACCTGAGTTTCAATCATTTATGCAAACTAACTGTTATTAGCCATTCTTAGAGAGAAAAATAAAGTAATCAATTGCATAACCGGAAAAGACAGATGATCATTATAGTGAATGCTGCATGTAATATTTCCTGTAATGGGGAATGGTTTTAAGCTCAATGAGGGAAGGTATGGATTAGAAGCTAGGGGGGAAGTTCTTTGCCAACAGCAGTGTGGTGTTGGAACAGTCTGCCCTGGATGTCCTGTCCCTGGAGGTGTTTGAGGCCAGGTTGGATGGGGTCCTGGGCAACCTGATCTAGTACCAGATCTGGAGTTTGGTTGCCCTGCTTGGGGCAGGGGAGTTGGAGATTGATGATCCCTGAGGTCCCTTCCAACTCAAGCCATTCTATGATAATGCAATTCTGTAGTTTGAGGTTGTTTCTCTGACATATTTTACTGCTGTGAAAGAAACAGAAGAATTTGATAGGAAAATTGATAAGGCCACTCACCTTCTTGTGAATTGTTTACATTCATGTCCAAAAATCACATCTCTTAGGTATTTATAAAGAATGAATAAACTAAGTATTACCATTTCAATTTTTCATTTTGTTTGGAAGTAGACTGAGTACACTCAAACATGGCTTGAAATTTTTAATCCAACTGTAGCGCAACTGTGGCCCAATGCAGAGAAATCTCTAGAAGAGTTTTTCTTATCTCAAGGGCAAAGATAGCTTGTTTACTTTCTCTGACTTCTAAAATTACCCCCTCCAGATAGACTGGTGTGAAGCTTTGTAGAATGAGAATCCCCAATACAAGAGACTTTTAAAACGTATTTATTGCTTACACTTAATCTCCCACTCCATCCTGCAGCTAGCTTTATAAGAAGAAAAAAATGACTCCTGCATCTGTACTTGTATTTTTTTCCACTGTGTTTGCTTAAAATACAAATCATTAAAATCATGGAACATAGCTTTCTAAATATTTGCACTAAAAACTTAAAGTTCTTTAAGATTATTCTACAATCATGCATTCTACTGTCTGCCTGTGGCCAGGAGAGAGGAAAATGAAATTGGAATAATCATGAGGAAAAAATAACAGTTCAACAACTCTGTTATTTAATGGTGCATTAACATTTCTTGTAAAGTATTTGATATCCATAAGATTACTTAACCACTTCAGTGAGGGGTAACAAACTAAGTGATGAATATGTATGAGTGTGTCAAACTTGCATGTGCCAATATCTACATTAGTAGATATCGTGTATCATGATATTTTGTGCTACAGAATCACCCGGGTTGGAAGGGACCTCAAGGATCATGTAGTTCCAACCCCCCTGCCTGGCAGGGCCACCAAACATACACATTCAGATCAGGTTGCCCAGGACCCCGTCCAACCTGGCCTTGAACACGTCCAAGGACGGGGCATCCACAACCTCCCTGGGCAGCCCGTTCCAGGGCCTAACCACTCTCCTTGTAAAGAACTTCCCCCTAACATCCAACCTAAATCTTCCCTCCTTCCCTACAGTGCGGTTGTCCAGCCTTTTGTCTTGCCTGGACCTCACTGAGTGAACGAGAACTGCCTCAGGCCCCCATATAAAATATATAAAAAAATTAATAGAAGTAAAATAACATATTTTTAATGTAGGTTTTTTTCCTGTATTAATTTTTTTTTTAAAAAAGCCATAAAACTAGCTGGATATTTGACCTTATTTTTGTGAGACAAATGCATCAGGCAGGTTTGATGGCAGCAGTTACTGTTCCTAGTGAGTTCTTGAAGTGTTTGTCAGATTTGTTTGGTGAAACAGTACTCTTCACGTGCTTCATCCTTCACAATTTTTCACAAGTGTATATACCACCTAAAAGTGATAATAGGTATAAGGTGTGAAGTGAGGGATATTTTTCTCTAAGATAGGGTGTATGAAAGTCTGATATAAAAACATGGCCAAATTTTTGAGTTGAATTATTCTTGAATTCCTGTATCAAAATGTAAAGCATGGTTGCATGTTTTTCACTCTTCACGGACTGTGTTCAGCCAGTGTATAAAAATGCATGAAATTATTTGCTTTAACTTGCCATCATTTAGGTTTCATTTCAAACACTGTTTCTGTCTGAAATAAAGCACAGATAAAGTGATTTTCGCCTTGAATACACATGTTTAATACATTTAAATGAGCAGTCAAATTGACCAAAAATGCTAAGTCTGTGAGCCATTTTTAATCTTCACATTCTGGCACAAATTTTTCATTTTTAGTCTTATTGCAAGTTACATGGGAAAAGAAGCAGACTCCCACCTCACCACAATCTCCTTTCCCTGAACTTTCTCTTCTCCAGACTGAAAAATCTCAGTTCCCTCAGCCACTCCTTGCAAGACTTGTGCTCCAGATCCCCCACCAGCTTTGGTGCCCTTCTCTGAACATGTTCCAGGACTTCAGTGTCCTTGTAGTGAGGGACTCAAACACAGTACTTGAGGTATGGCCTCGCCAGGACTGAGTACAGAGGAAGATCACTTCCTGCTCCTGCTGGCTGTACTATTTCCGATACAAGCCAGGATGTGCTAGCTATCTTGACCTGGATACACTGCTGGCTCACATTCAGCCAAGCATCGATCAATACTTGTAGGTCTTGCAGCCACTCTGCCTCAAGCCTGTAGCATTGCCTGGGGTGGTTGTGACCAAAGTCAGGGTTTTGGCACTTAGTCTTGTTGAACTTGATTCAACAAACTTCTTGATGTCTGATGTGGAACTATTTTGTCAAATGTAAGTTACTGGTGGTAATTGCATCATTTTCTGTTAATTTTAAGTTCCTCTTTTTTTCTTTTTTACCAACCACCACCAGGGCACCATCAGTAGCTGTGCCAGATTTGCTGACAAACATTAAAGAAAATTGCTTGTATTTTTGTGATGTAAAACAATTTATGTATTGTAAGTACTTGTTTTATAATATGATGTGTTTTTTTTTTTTTTTTTTTTTTACTGCTTAATACAACTCAAGAAATTTGTCTTTCAGGGGCACCAGTGATATAGCATTCATTATCAGTACTTCTAATGAAAGTGGCAAGTTGAGTCATATCTGTGGCATCATAAAATTTGAAATCAGCAGTATTAATCTCCTCTTTTTTTTTTTTTTTTTTCCCCGATCACTTCTGCTATTTTTTCAGTTCATCTGGCTGTAGTTTGAGTCAAACTGGTTTTGGGAAAATGTTTTATTTTAAATCGCAACACATTATATCTGCTTTGCTTTCCATATACTGCTTAACAAACTCACCATCAGGAAATGATGTTTTTTATTTTTTTGCAATCAGGTTTGCTATCAAATAACTGGCTTTTATAAAGAGTTTGAGCTTTAACATTTTTTTAAAAAAATCTCAAGAAAAATCTCAAGAAATCTCACCTCAAGAAAATATTTTTTTACAGTTCTGCTATTCTGCCTTTACAAGGCATTCCTTGAAAGGCATTGAGTTTGGCAGCACGTTTCTGCATATAATGTCTTTTCAAATTGTAATCTTTGGAAGCTGACATATTTTCTTGAAAATTAGGCACAGTGCCATATTATTTGTTAGCACTGCCCCTTGTCGTCTCCCTCCCCATGATGATACAGCAGCAGGAGGCATGGGATGCAGTGCAAACTGAACTGGGCTGCATGCGCCCCCCAGGCTGCACGTTTCTGTTCTATGGAAATGTCAGCATGTGGTAAATGTGACAAAATTCTAGTGTTAGCAGCTAAAACTATTTATTTAAAATCTGTTCTGTTTCCCCATATTATATAGAAAATTTTGAGGGAAAAATTTCTTATCCTACATGAACTCTTTCTAGACAAGTGTCTTCTCCTGAAGAGTTTGCATTGGGTTTCAGGCTATAACCCATCTCCCTGAGTATATCTTATAGTTGAGTATTTTAGAAGTGACAACCTTTATTACATTCAATTTCATTTTTTGTAGACTTTGTTCTTTGGGTGACCACTGACCTGCATATTAAGTCCTTAAAGGAAGCTGCATCTTATCTTGGGAATACAAGTGAGCTAATTTCCCTCCTGATGCTGAAGTATGACTTTTACTTTATTATTACTTCACTGCTACCTTTTAGTTGGTATTCCCTGTTGCTCTGATCCTCTTGAAGCATAACAGAGAATTCATGAATGTGATTTCTTGTGTAACGGATCTGACTGAGATAAAAATAGGAGTTAGATTACATCCAAACATATTGTACTAAATATTGCCTTAGACTGTATATATGTTGAGAGCTTGACTGCAGTCTCCAATAAGGCTGTTCTTCATTCTCTACCCTGCATTCTGTAATTTGTGAAGAGCTAAGAGTAACTTTCCTTACAAATTTTTTTTTTTCTTTTTTGCTCATTGCACAGAGTGGCAATTTATCTACAAAGTGAATTTTCTCTATTTTCGTCAAATTAATACTGGACTGTTCTACGATAAGATCTTGCACCTTTAAGAATGAGAAAATGAGAAAGGAAGGGATGAGCAGCACATGGTAGTATCGCTGCGGCTCTTGCAGCTTAATTATAATGTGGAGTGAGGGCAGCTCAGGGGAACAATGCTCATGCAGCCCTTCCATTACAACTTCTCAGGCTATCATGAGACCTTGTAAACAGTTACTTTTTCCGACTCTGCCTTTTTGCTGGTTCATTTGCCTTCATACAACTCTCCTTTGGATCTCAGCAGCTGTCCTGAGACAATCCTTCCAACAGAGAAAATTATGTAACAGATTTGTCAGCAGTGCCAAAACAATCCAACAGTAAAACAAGCATTTAGCATCCTAAGGATGTAATATCTGTACTGTAAGGGGAACAGAAGAAATCACTGTTTTCAATTCTGGTCCTTGATTATCTTTGCTCTTAGTTTCACTTTAGAGTTTTACTCTGTTAGTATTTTATATTACTTTTGTTTGACTTCTGAGTATTCCTGCCAGCCTGATTTGAATTCCATGCAAGGGCTGTTTTACTGGATCATGCATTAAGTAAAGATAAGCAAATAACTTTGGCTTCTGTGGAGCTGGAACCTGAAAGAAAAAGAAATGCAACTTTGATATCTGAGCAGAAACATTTTAGTTTTTAAAAGTGGCAAGGCTCTTTGTTGTTTTCTTGATCTAGGGATATGCTGTTGTTCATAAGAGATAGTCAATGATAAAGCCTCAACACATGATGTGTTATAGCTTTCTTTTCTTTTCAATGTATGGCAGGCGTATTGCTTTAGTAGCTAATAAATCTCTCCTTGTCCTGATATTTGTACAATGTTCCAAAGGATTCTGGAAAATGAGAAGTGGAAATCCACCACAGAAGGGGGGGTAGAAATATTTGCAAAAAGCATGCGTACAGGAAACTACCTGAGTTTCCTAATTTCTTAAAAAATATTTCTATTTCATTCAGAACATCTCTTAATATACCATTGCATTTTATTATAGGAAAATATTTATTAGCACCTAAAGCACCTTCAGTCAGCTAACGGATTGCTTCTTATTCTGTGCATAACTATTATTGTTTGGTTTTGAATCTGTCTAATAATGAAAACAGTGATCCAAATGCAAGATTGAACTATTACTTCTCCTAGGCAAAAAAAAAAAAAAAGTTATCTATGATGGCAATGAAAGAAAACTTCTGTTGGAGAAGGAAGACTTCAACTATCTTGTCTGTACTTTCTCAAGCTGCAACCCATATATGCAAAGACAAGTTTAAAGAGTAAACCAAGTTCTCAGCTCCTAAAGATCCATTAATAGAACTCCACATTTTTCCTAACAAAAAGTGGGCAGAACTGTAAAATTTGTCAGCCCTCATTTCTTGGTTGCTCATTTGAAGCTCAGCCATGTGTGAGGTTCTGTACTTTACAACTAATGAAACCCTTTTTTAAAACTTCATTCCATTTCCCTCCACTTTCCATTAGTTATAACCAGCTGTTAGACACTGCTTCATGTTCTATTTAATGAATCCTCTCTGGAGTCAAGAATGAAGTATAAGTATTTAAAAAAAAAAAAAAAAAATGCTGTTGAACTCAGCTGTTCATGACTTTTCCAGCTGAGTAGGTAAGTTTATTTCTGGTCCAATTATGCCTGATGGTATCATTTTATCTTTTTTCTGAAGTACTACCAAATTTCAGAATTCTACAAGTCAGTGCCAAAATCAAGCTGTCTACGAAGTTACTGTGAAAACATGCATTTGCTCAATATGAGTTGCATAAATATACTGTTGTAGACACAGGTTAGAGTTACATTTGCTTGCATAGCTTTGATTACATTTTGTAACTTTTTTAACATCTGTTATTACTGTACTACACTTTGCATGCTGTATTTCTTTTCACTTTTTCACTTCATGTTCACTGTGTTGTGATATGAGATTTTCTATATAAAAATCTGTTGATGTGATAACTTTGTAATCGCTTCTAAGCCTTTCATAAGCATGTAATTATATATATATGTAATTATATTATATATATATATATATATATATATATATATATATATATATATATATCTCCAGATAGATTTTTATGGAAGCTACAAGAGAGCTGGTAAGGGAAATATACCAAAAACCTTAGAATATGTCTGTCAACAGTAATCATATAAAATTGATGAAAGAAATTGTAACTTCTAATTTTATTATACAGTTGTGTTTTTTAATTCTCAACAGTGCTCTTTGTAATATTATAATTTTTTGGATGAAATGTCAGATTTGGTGATTGAATCCTTACAGTTACTTTGGAAGTCCATGAAATATTTAATTTTTATGTTTTTATCTTTATATATTTGTAAGATTTAATCTTGTAACTGCTCCTTCAGAGGCAGTTTAACTTATAATATAACCTATAAAAGTGCATTTCTGATTTAAGTAAAACTTTCTGGGAACTGTCGCTTCTGAAGAAGCTATGGAAACTAATGGTAGATGTGGAGTAAGGGCAAACAATCTGGAAAATAAATATCCATTTAGAAAGGGAGATAAAAATAAATACAAAATCGAAATCTACTTTCTGAAAGTGAGGAGGTAAAGGTTAATGAAGGATTTCTTTTCCAATTTGTTTGAAAACATCTGGAAAAAGTTCTGGGCTTTATTACGTGGCTACTGACATGCAGTTAAGCATTTCAGGGGAGAAGTAATGTTGGATCAAAAACATCCTGAAAGGTCCAAGACAAAGGCTTATAAATTAGCTTGGCTATGGAGCCAGTTGGACTGGATGATGAAACTCTCAGGATCAACTTAATTGGATAGCCTGGAAGGAATGTGGACCAACTGAGAAATCTCTGAAGCGGTTTTGGTGGGATTATTCAGCGCTTTCTGCTTCTGGACTTCAGAATGGCTAGAAGTATTTTAAAACTCTTTGACCACTCTGTGGGGCTCCTAACTAGGCTAAAACTATTGCATGTCTTAAGTAGACAGAAAGACTTGAGGAGCTGAAGAAGTCCCATTGCGAGTTTTGTCAACATTGATTTTTGGACTTTAAAAGCAGGGAACTATCTTTGGAAAGAAAATCTTGTAAATAGGGTCTACAAGGTAACAGTGAGATAACACTCAGATGGAAGGGAAGCAGTAAAAAAAATGGTGATGAACTGATTTTCCTGAAGATGTTTTGATTCTCCATCTTTGTTAAACCTTACAATTGCTAGGATATTCTGAAGGAATGTCGAACAGTAGCTAATATAATGGTTATACTGACACTTTTTAAATTCTGGCAATTCTTACTTTGCACGGTACCACAAATCCTGCACAAGATTTATAAGTATTTATTTGTGTTAGTGGTGTATGTTTCCTCCTCGAGGATGACTGGTACTATTTAAGGTATTTAGTGAGTAATGACCTGGCTCAAGTTTGCAGCAACGGAGGACATATCTTAGGTTGCTGCCTTCAGGGAGAACTTGAAACATGGTTAATCATATTCCACAAGAGAGGAATTAGAATTATCTCATAACAAACACATCACCATGGAGTGATTATCTGTTCTGTCTAGTACTTGCAGTAACGTAATTCACCAAATTAGTTCTTGCATTTTAAGGGAGCTACAAATTAGTGTATTTTAAGCAACAGACAAGTATGACTATGTGAAAAAGCCTGTCTTCATGCTGCCTTAATTACTTTTTTTTTAAGATTATATATACTTTTTTAGCAAGGAGTTTGTCATTTATTTAGCAAAGTTCTTAATCAAACTGTTAGCACAGCTGAGTATGAAGCACAGTAGTTTTGTCTACCTGAAAGCATAATCTTTCTACAGTATATTTTAGAAACCAAACCCTGAAAAGATTTATATCCTTTACAAAGAATATATTTGTGATTTCTTTGTGAATGCCCCTTCACAGGAAGAATTCAGGTCAGGCTGGATGGGGCTTTGAGCAATCTATTCTAGAAGGAAGCATCCCTGCCTATAGCAGGGGCTACAACTACGCAATCTTAAAGGTTCCTTCCAACCCAAACCATTGTATTATTCTCTAATCTTTGTTTTCTGAGCATTTATGATAGTTTTGTTTGTCCTTAAATATTGGTTACATTGTTGGACACTGTATATGTTATTTCTCTGAAGTGTTCACCAAATTAACTGTTTCTTTTGCTAGCTTAGAGAGTATTTGTGCTAACACTAAGCAGGGGTGTCCAATTGGACTCTCTTAATCCGTTTGAGCCTCATGGAAAGCGAAAATTGCCAGTTTCAGAAGCCACTCATACTGTACGTATGGTGAATTAACACTGAGAGATAACTCAGCATCACCATGCAGCTCTCTCACACATCTGTCTCAGAAAGGTACTGGGAGAAAATACAAGTCTAAAGGAGAGTTATGTGGATTGAGATCTGAGGGATCTCCTGTCAATGGTTTACGGGCTGGTGGATAGGTGAAAAGGCCTCGCCATAATGCTGAGGTGAGATGTGCGGTCCAGTTGAGCAGCAGGGAGATGGAAGCATCAGGTGACCTTGCCAGGGGTTACATCTCCTCTCTGACCATGAAGCCCCCTGGGGTATGTAGTTCTCTTCTGGACAGGTACCTGGAACTTGAGCATTAACACTTTAAGTCCCCAGTGCACTACATGATGTTATGATGTAGAATACCAACAACCAAAAATTATAAAACCATGTCCACTAATTACCTTTATAGGCAAAATGGACTCAGCATAAGGCAATCAATATAATTTGTTGCCTATTCATAAAGCAGAGCAGTGAGAAATTAAGCAAACTAAAACCACATTTCTTTCAGTCACCTTTTTCCAGATCCACTGAGTGGTTCAAAGGAATGGTGATTGCAGTCAGTCCCCAACTCTGTCCATCTCTGCTGCTCCTTCATGGTCACTCTCTAGCCAGTGTGGGGTCCCTCCCATGGGATGCTGTCCTTCATGAAGTGACCCTGGTGTGGGCTTCCCACAGGCTGAAGCTCTCCAAGCACAGCCTCATCACAGGTCTGTAGCACACAGCTGTCTTCAATTTATAGGAGGGAGAGGAGGTTCTTTTTAGTATCTGTATACCCGGTGTGAGATTAAGAAACAACAGTTCAAATTGCTCTGACCAGTTTATTATAAATCCTATTAAGGGTGATGGGGAAGGGAAGGATGGCGATAGAAAAGATAGGAAATAAGCAAGAATTGCGTAAAGCAGTCACCACCAGGATCCAGCAGAGCTCCTGTTGCGTGCTGTTTTGAAGGTCTGAGGCAAAAGCAGGAGGGGGAGAGCAGCAGCAGTGTAGCCAGCCTTGGGCAACACACAGGTAGCAGGAAGAAGTCGCAGAGCCAATCTGGGAGGAAGCAGCAGAACTCAGGTAGCGGACCTAGGAGAATCCATCAACATGCAGGAATTCCATAGTAAGGAATCTGATGGCGGACACCTTTGTTCTTCTTCAGTATGCTGGTAGAGCGCACAGCAAGTCCAGGAGGGAGAGAGGCAGGTCATGAGGCTTCTTATGCCAGAAACCTCCTCTTCTTCATGAGGAATCTGTTGCCAGAAAACCTAACCTCATGACGTTATTGTAGGTCCCCTTTCTATCTTTCTTCTGCCAGCATGGGATTCCTGGGAGCTTGGCTAAGAGTCATGTGCAGCACCTCCTGAGGTGGCCATCTTCCTTGAGATAAGCCCACACAAAAGACTGCTTCCTAGCCATTAATCTGCGACTTCTCTCTCTCCCTCATTTCCTCTGGACTTGTCCATCTGTGTTCCCAGCAAGCTTTGAGATAATGATGTAAAAGAATAATCTCTTACAAGGGCCCACCCTTCAGGCAGCGCTCTGCACCAGTGCCCATTGGTAGCAGCTCCCACTGCTCTCCTGCCCCACTGCAGTGCCCTCCCCTCAAGTTGCGGTTTGGGCCCAGGGTACCCCTGTGGGGGCTCTTAATCAGCTGCAGCTCTTTCAGGCCTCAATCCACTGCTGCATCATGGTCTCCTCCATGGCTGCACATGGAGATCTGCTCTGTGTGGTGCCCATGGGCTGCAGGGGGACATCCTGCTCTGCCAGGGGCCTCTTCTGGGCTTCAGGGAGCCCTTGCTCTGTGCCTGGAGCGCTTCCTGCCCTCTTCCAGCACTGACCTTGGTGGCTGCAGAGCTGTTTCTCTCACATTTGTTTTTTTTACCTCCTCTCTCCCAGCTGTTGAAGTGCAGCAGTTATTCCTTCTCTTAAATCTGCTCTCCCAGAGCATATCCAGCATCACTCATGGCTCAGCTCTGACAGTGGTGGAACCCTTTGGAGGAGCTGGAGCTGGCTCCAATCTATCATAGGGTGGCTGCTGCACTCAGAGATCATCCCTTAAGTCCTTTTTCTGGTATTTTCTGGTAGAAGATTTATTTTGCCACACAAAAGCCCAATAAATCATTTGCTATCAGTTTATTCTAGTGTTTGAATTCAACTTAATTAACTGCCTCATTACTTTTTGCAGAGATGATTGTTTATCACAAATAGGAAGTAGTTTTCTTGTTGTGTAGTTTAAAGATTGAGCTGTTTCTCTAGCCTTCTGTTTTTCAACAATTCCCTTGGCATGTATAATTAACTGCATGGGACAAGAGTGTGTATGCATGGATATAGTCCCAGCCATGACCCATGTGTGTCCATCACCACAGCTTAGCTAGTTTTCTCTCAGCTGTCTCTTCGTCATCAGTCTCTCAAGGTGCCTCCCTCTCTCCCTTACTCTCCATTGCCTCTCTGCTTCTATTTCATTCTTTTATCTCTTTTTGTCATTCTCTCTTTTCTAATGCTTAAAACATTTCATCAAATTTGAACAAGAGATTTATGTGAAGTAGTTCACTACTAATGTGAAGTAGATTTGATCTGGGAAATTTTTTTTTCTCCACAATAAACTTCTGTATGTGAGCCGATCACTTATATAGTCTTCCTTGGGGGATTTGATTTCAAAGGAGAGCTGAGATAATTTTTAGTTTCAAAGTTTTTAACTTTTTTTACTTTAGTGTAGTTGAATCACAGAATCACAAGGTTGGAAACGACCTGCAAGATCATCTAGTCCAACCACCCTCCCATTCTTATTATTAAACCATATCTCGATCTATATCATATCTCAATCTGAGATCTATTTTCTTTTTCATAAGTTATTGAAAAGTTGATTTGTGGTTATTTATCTTTTTTTAAGTGCTGTGATGTCATTAGAAATTTGGATGATTTGCTTTAACATGTTTAGACTCCAGTAGTTAAATATAGTTGCCAAGGTTCATTTTCTTGTAAGTTTTAGTTTTGATAAAAAGCATTTCACTTATTTAAAAAGTTCTTTTCAGCTTGGAGATTTCTGTATTTGCTTCATCATAAGCTGAATATCAAGATATTTGTAGAATATGCCATATGTTATTTTTACTTTAATGTATCTGAGAAAGTTGAAACATGAGGAAAGAAAGTTGAGCAAGAATTGCTTTCACTTTTTGTCACTTATGTTCACTGGGTAGTGAACGTATTTTAACAGAATTTGTGTAACCTACTAATTTCATTGCTTAAGAGATGCTCCAATTCCTATGAAATGAGTTCAAAGTGCATACTAAATTGTGAATTGTGAAATGCAGTGCTTTATATCCATTTAGAGTTGCTGATGTGTATTCCATACGCAATTATTGCAATAACTATTGCTGTCTGTTGTTGTGAATTTGGGCACTAGAGGAATGCTTGTGGTGTCAGCATTGTGATCTTGAAAGAAATAATTAATATAGAATACATTCTTAAAAGTTGCGAGTCCTTTAGCAGTGAGAAAGAGGAGGTTTGTTTCTGAATACCAGATGTTTGCTTGACTTCTAAAATTTCTTTGATACTATAAAAACATGCTACACTCTTCTTCATTATGGGAAATGCCATTGCATGTGATTGGAGTTGTTGGGTCACACTTATAGAATAATGCACCTGGTTTTGAGCCTTCCAATGCAGGGAAAATACCGATGAACTGAGGAATGTTCCTGCCTATTATGAGATGGATGAACGTGAATGTTTAAATATAAAGTTTCCTCTGAATCCTTTTTGTTCCCCTTCTCTTATTGTATGTCCAGATACATTTCTTTTTATTTTTTTTTTCCTCAAACTTATGTACATTACATAACCTGGTAGCAGGTTTTACTTGCATGAGAGATCAGTAGCAAGAGTAAAAGTTTATTTGAATAGACCTTAGCTGTTAGATATTAAAGGCTGTATTTATCAAAAAAGTGATAACAAGCCTTGATAGAACAACAGAGAAGGAGTACTGAGCTGCTAACAATTTACAAGTTATCAGTAGTTAGAAATCTTTTCATGTGTGATCTATCTTCATATAAATTGAATTGTTGGCTGACGTCTTTATTATTTTTATGTATAAATTTATAAATGAATAGCTTTTGAGTCAAGACAAAAAAAAAAAAGGACTCATACTGTATGAATAGTAAATTTAACATGGCTATTGGAGAGGCTTCAAAATAACTCTCAAAACATTATTTCATTTTTTTTCCTTAAACCTTATTTTACTTTTTGTTATTTTTTTACTTTTCTGAGAATTACTGTTTTCACATATGCAAGATTCCAATTGTTTCTTTTTTTTTTTTTAATCCTCTGATATTTTTTGCCTTCTACTTAACTTGCAATAAATCAAGTAACACAGTGTGACTTCTAATGTTAGATAAGCTAAGCAAGTCTCCAGAGGGACTACAAGAAGGTGTTGTGGGGGTGTACTTTTACAGATATGGTGAAAGCCTTTCTTTTTCTTTCTTTTTGAATATATCCATTTACATAGATGATATCTGCAAAACAGCTTGCCTAGCTGACATCTGTATATATTATGAAAATATTTTTGATTTCGCACCTTCCCTTCAATCAGTTAGCTATTTAAACTGTTTATCAGAAGTGCAGTCAGGATCTTCCTGATATTCCTATGCTGTGTATGTTGGGGGAAGTATGTACCTCTGAAGTGACCAGATCTTAGAAATTACATGGGAAAGGTAGATAACAGGTTGGCAAAAGTAATATCAAGTAGCATTGCAGTCGCATATGAATAATTTCCATAGACAAGAAAAAGATGTCAAAAATCATAGTGTCTTGGGTTAGCAGAGACTTTACACGTCATCATGATCCAATCCCCCTTCACTGGGCAGGGTTTCCAGCTGCAGGATCAGGCATCAGATCAGGGTGCCTGGGACCCCACCTAGCCTGGCATTGGACACCTCCAGGGATGAAGAGTCCTCTCTGAGCAGCCTATTCTGGCACTTCACCACCCTCTTAGTGAACAACTTCTTCCTGTCATCTACTCTGAATCTCTTCCTTCAGTTTAAAATCATTCCCACTTGCCCAAGGGTAAATCAAACCTGACCAATCAGATTGCTCTCTGTACTGTAATGATCTGGTTTATTTCTGAAATAAATGCTAGCTGATAGGAAAGAGTCCTGTCTTGTTATAAATGGTGCCAGTGAGAACTTCATATTCCGATTGATTTTGATTTTACCTAGCCCAATGGTATGGGCTATATGCTAGTACCTATGGGTAGGTACTAGCCCAATGATAGTAACTTGCTGTTAAATAGAAAAAAAAGAATCACTGCTTGTTCAATATTGATTAGTGTATCCACTAAAATCCTACATTGCAAGTTTACTAAAACCACTGAACTGGTTTTGAGTTAAGCTGATTGGGCAAAAGCAAACATTTAATCTTATTCATGGGGTAATCAGAACGTGGCAAAATGATAATGAAAAAAGAATGAATTGCCATTCTACCAGAACAACATACATCAGATAATATTATGAAGTCTGTGTCCATATTTAAGAGGAAATAAGTGGGTCTAGAGTCTTGCCATTAGATTAGTAATATCTACTCTAAAAGCAATTGTTGAGATTTAGTATTCTATGACTAGAGTGTGTGGACCAAAGGAGAGCAATGACATGACAGCACCAATTACTTTAAAGATATATGAAAATCCGTATTTTATGCATACTTGTAAGAGTTTCTGAATCCCAGTTCTCCCTCATTTCTCTCCTTATGTACACAATGGTTAATATAAGGTTTTCAAAGCTTTAATAATACCAATAAGCATGTATTTTTACACACAGGAATGTAAATTCACATGATAGTGAATAATGAATGACTGTATTTTCTGCGCAGTTTGTTGTACTCTCTGTAATGTCAGTCATTATTCTATCTGACAAGGATAGCATTTTCAGATTGATGTTTAAAATTAATGAGGCATTTCTTCTCTCAATAAAGAAGCTAATAAAGAACATTTTCCCCTATGAATTATGTAAATTAGTTTATATAAATTAACTTTTCAGGGTTTTGTGAATTTCTTTTTTCTGCAATTCATTCTAACATTTAGAGGTTGAGAGAGCTGCAGTGACTGGAATACTAAACTTGAAAAAAGTTTTGGAAAAGTAAACAAAATGGGAAGTGCCATTCTTTAAGAAGGAAAAATGAAAAGTTTCAAGAGATGCACCAATTTTTTATATAGAAGAACAAATTTGAGGTTACAGAAATTAGTTAAATGGAGTAACTTAGTCATTCAATTATCTCCACAGTTGAGTCTAGTTTTGAATATTAACTTTTTTTAAAAAATGTATTCAATTATTCTTTAAAGAAATTACAACTATATTGAGAAGGAAATGCAGTTTGTAGGTAATATAAGCTTGTACTTCAAAACCATGGTGCATTGGCCAGTCATATATTTTTCTCTTCTTCATGTGTATATGTTTATAGAGATGTGTATCATCAGTACAAAGTTCATAGAATCATATGCAAGATGAAAACAACTGAGATAAACAACAGATTCCCAAATACTGTGTACTGAAACTTGGTCTTCACCTTGAGTTATAACTGCTTCAATTGTTGCTCTTGTTTAACAGATTGCAGTAGAAGAGGAGAAGAACAGGAGACAGAAAAGCCATAAGTTCAGTGGGTCCAGAGTAGTGCGTACCTTTTCATTATTTGCAAAAAAAAAAAAAAAAAAAATTACCAATTTGAGGCTTATTATGATAACATTTTGAAGTAAAAAGGGAAACAAATTCAAGTCCTATCTGTAAAGGTGAATGTTGGAACTGAAATATACATTATGATATCCTATGAAGATGTTTGTATGTAGGGAAGTACTAGAATATTGTAACTTGATGAAGCCTTTATATTTAAATATGATGCTTTAATGCAAAGAGATCTCAGGTCTTTTTTTTTTTTTTTTTTTTCTTCTCTACACATAACTATACTTGCACTTGGGAAAATTTACTTTCCAGCTCTTCTTGTTTTCATGTGGTGACCCTCTTAAGTGACAGTCTTCCACGTTGTCCCAGTTTCTTGATTTCCGTGCAGCATGTCGTTTACACAACATTAACCTGTGTGCAATCTTTGGTATTTTGAGGAGATAGAGTTCAATACATGTTAGAAGTTGTCACTGTTTTTGAACACAGCATCTTCTCTCTTAACCTATAACATTATTTCCCAGAAATAGAACAAGATCAGTCTGGCTCTACTGCAAGTCAGCCTGCTCTTATTCGTATGCACACAGTGGGTTTATTAGCTTGGGTGCTGCATGATGTTAGGTACAATTTGAGGTGTCTGGCCGGGAGCTGGCTTAGGGCAATAGTCTGCCTGATAGGTTTGTATATATTTAATGCAAAAATATGCTTATGCTTGCAGTTTTTACAAAAATAGTTGCTTAAACATAGTTCATTTCTTGTAAAATATTTCATTCACTTTGCATATGCGTGTGTACATGCACACGTTTCAGTTGATAAAACAATCTCAATTGTCAGCTCTATTTTGACCGGGAGTTTAAGGTTTTGTATTCAACAGTTTATGAAATAACATTACTGATAAGCACGTAAAGGGTGAACAATTTAGCCAATATTTGCACTTGTGATGCCAGACTGTAAGATAAACTAGTCTTATGCAAAGGCAAATAATCTGAATTTTAACACTCAGAAATTCCATCAGAGATGTGTAGGATGACTAACACTTGGATGAATGTTTTATGTGCGAGTAACTCAGTCTTGCTAGTGATAGAGCAATCTAAATTACTTCTTCCATCAGTGTCCAGAAATGCTGACATTTTTTTACATTTTACTGGGAAAGAACTGGAATAATTAATACCAGAAGAATCATAGGGTATGTTTCTAGAAGACTCTGCAGAGAATTACATGCTTAACTCCCATCAGTTATCCTACTGAATTTCTCCTAAAACACATAAACTTTAGGGAGAGTAACATTACAAAAATCCTATAGGCTTTTAGCTTCCTCTAGATTTTCCTCTAAGTTACTTGTGGATGTTGAACCCATACGCTGCCTAGAATCCACATACAATCTTTTTTTTCCTTCACGTTAACTTTTCCTTAAAGCTACCATTCATTTCTAAATATCACTTTGTACAGCTGCCAGCTATACAAGCTTAAATGCAGAATAATTCCTCTCATTGTTGCCTATTAAACTTCCACTGAATTTAGATGATCTTGTCATCTGGGAAGTGACATCTGGGCTACTACATTCTTACATAATTCTGCCAACAGCTTAGAGCAATGAAGTGAATAGAGAATACTTTTCTACTAGACATTTGCTAATGCATCTATCTTCTTCTACATGTATAATTTTGCAAATACCACCTTTGAAAACTTATTACACCAATCATAGAAAAAAAGTAAAGCTTTCACTAACTTAAAAATACATCAGGAAATAGAATTTCACTGGTAGAAGAAAGTAGAATTTGTGATGGTAATACTGCTATGTGTTTCTAAACATCCTAGGAATATGCCAAATTAGTAAAACATAAAATTAACAGAAAGCACCTTTTACCTTTGTTTTGAGGATCATCTTTCCTTCCAATCTTGGTTTTTCTTTTAATATTCTCCTCTTGCCATGTCAAATTCAAATTATGATCTGTTTGAGAGAGAGGACTGTCTCCTCCAGATTGGATAACCTTTCCATTTACAATCTTAACTGTGATTAGTATTTAACAAGAAGTATGATTTAGTATACTGAATTAAAAATTCAACTGCAGCAAACTATTTAGTGTAAAAGAATTTAAAATACTCAGAAGCACTGTTCTCACTTCATAGAGCAGCAGACAAATAACTTCCAGAAATCTAGATCAATATTAATTATTCAATATTCAAGTAGTACTTTTGAATTTCCAAAGCAATTGGCACCAATAAGAATTTGTCCTGTATAAAAGGGTACAACAAACTGGATTACATTTCCAACAGAGTTATGATCTCAGCTACAATGCTGTTGTGAACTTCTATTGATTGCGATAATTATCAAAATTCAGTCAACCTCCAGTTTATAACATTGCAGGGAGCAGCCCCTGCCATCTGCTGCACTTCAGGCTTGATTGAATTCAGTGTTTGAGGTTCTGGTCAACATATTTCTCCAGCCTGTTCAAATTGCTCCAAAGTGCAGCTCTGCCCTACGATGTACTGGTTTCCTGAAATGCAAACTTTGTAAAAATGTCCCCTGTCCTATCTTCTAGTTTATCAATGAACAAGTTAATTGTTAATGTCCCAATACTGATGCCTGAGGGACCCTAGTACTTACTGGTTGTAAGTGGAGTTTGCACACAACTCTGTCACGGAAAACATGAAATTGATCAGGCATGAGGTGCACATACTGGCTATACATATTCACAGTGGCTACTCAGCCACTTTGTCTTTCATGTGTTAAGAAATGGCATTTAGGAAAATTTCTTCCATAGAATTCCTACAGACCAACCTCTGTCTGACCTAAGATGGAGTACCATTTTTATTTATCTTGAAGATGGTTGTGGTCTTTAGTTCTTTCCAATAATAGGAACCTCTCATTACTGTCACCTTTTAAAGGTGGTAGAAAGTGGACTTGCAGTTACATTGCCCAGCTCCTCCAACACTCTTGGATGCATTCCATCTGTTATGTTGAATGTGAGCATGTCCAAATAGATTAAATAGTACTGAATTCTTTGACGTTGCTCTTAGCTCTTCTTTTGCTATTGCAGTACACCCATTGTTTTGCTTTTATAGTTGTCTCTTATTACTATTACTTCCAGCTGAAGTTTGGCTTTCCTAGCTCCATGCCTAGATGTGTAGGCAGTGTCTTTGTACTGTGTCCGCTTTCTATGTATTTCTGTTCTACATTTAAGCAAGAGCTCTGTGTTTATCCATGTTTTCCTTCCTGCACACTGGAAAGGACTGTCTCTGTGCTCTGAGAAGCCTGTCCTTGAAAATCAGCTAGCTCTCTTGTGCCACTTTGTCTTTTGAGGTAGTTTCATGTGGGATGCTGCTAATCAGGGCCTTGAAGAGACTACAGTTTGATTTTCTGAAGTTCAGGATTGTAATTCCACTGTCAATGTAACTTCTCTTAAACTCTGTAGTTTCAGGGTCACTGCAGATCTTATTCTACAGAGATTGTGACATGAAATACCCATAATGAGATTAACTCTTGCTGAGAGCTATAGTTGTAAAAGCATTACAGATCATGTAAATTAGCTTACTGGAGAAATATTTCTTAGAAAAATATTGAGAAAGATGACCTCCAGATGGCACAAAAAGGAAAGCTGTAATAATTACCCCAGTCTACATATTATAGCAGGATAATGTGTAACAGTTGTCCCAGTCCACATATTATAGTAGTTTTATGTTTAATGCTCATTTTACTGAAATTTTATAAAAACAAGCTAAATAAATAGACACTGGGTTAAGCAGTTTCTACTTATTTCTATTTAAACAGGCAAAATGGTCTCTGCATCCAGAAGTAAGAAAGTAAGAAGTATTCAGATAAATTAATTGTGTTATTTTTTTAAGGATACTTAGACAATAAGCTAGTATTTTACAAAGACAAAGATGCTGAAAACTTAATTTTAGTTGTGAAATACAGGAAGAAGTGTCCAGAATCATGTAGGCATTTTAGATATGTAGCTGATCCTGGCTTGGGCTATGGTGATGGAATATTTTTGTGTAGTCTTTTTCTATTTTTAATGACTCAATAATAGATGATTTGGCTTTCCCTTCATCTTCTTCCCAGCATATAATAGAAATAGTGTTTTCTGGTTTTATCTGCTTTCTTTATGAGAAATACATTTTTTTTTAATCCGTTTTACCTCTTATTTTTAATGTACATTCAAAATACTCTCCTCATGCTGTTACATGGTTTCTCCGATTTTTTTTTTTTCCTACCATTGCTTTGCCTGCCCTACCAATTCAGTTTGTAAAATTTATACCTCCTGATTTGTACTCATCAACATTGCTACATTTTTTTTCTCATTGCATGGTTTTAATTTGGCTTCATTTTTAACATATAGCATTTTTCCAATCCAGCATGATCACTACTTTGCACATTTTTTTTTTTTCAGGTGGAGCTTTCTGAATTTCTGAAAGTGCTATTTCTTAAAGCATCAGGCCTGTGTATCATAGCGAGAGGATTTTTTTAGACTGAGATTAATGACATTCACTTGTTTCTGTAATATCACAGATCTTTCTGAATAGTGGGAGTATCCCCAAGCCCTGTGAAAATAGGTAAGAGAGATCTCAGTGATTTTTTTTCTTCTTACTGAGTACGATATGTGAGATACTGTGAATATTTCAGCTATAAAAATGTTAGATCATTTTATACATTAAAGAAGTCACTGTGAGACATGTATCTATAGAAGACCACTATCTTGGTTCTGTTATTCCCAGAATAGTTCACCAGTGCTGTAATGAATTTCCAGCTCTCTGTAAAGAAAAGTCTGGGATGTAGAATGCTACCTCCAACAAAAAATAAGTTTGAGGTCAGGGTATTTGTCTCTGTCAAGGAGTTCTAAGAATTTTATTTCAGAACTCAAAATAACATTAATTAAAGCATGCTAACAAAGCAGTACTGTAGGCAACTTCAACATAATCAGTTATATATGAGCATTTTTTACACATTACAGATACGTTTTTAAGGCACAATTCCTGAATTCTATCTGCTCTGTCAGATATAAAGGACGCCAGCAATACTGACTTGCACTAATGTAATAACAGTACTGCAAAATAAAATGGGATATGCTGTGAGGGAATCAGCTGGCCAAACAGCTGATACCTGCTGAGTTGATGAGATAGGTCAAGCCAAGTTTAAATTGACTCTAAGTGTTAGGCAGGCTAAAATTTTCTTCCCTGCCATATTTCAGATCCTGACTGCTCAGACCTGATGTTTTGACTCAAGCACAGGTGTGGGTTGACAATTACCCTCTCCAGGTGGCCTATCATCAGGAGGAGGAGTATTATCTTCAATGACTCCTGGTTATCCTTTGGGCAAATTGTCAGTGTTGGGGTCAAACAGGCCTAAACCTGTCCTGAAATTTCCAAAGAATGTTCATGTTTTAAGGGAAACAAAATATTTCTTATCAATCTTTTGGCCCAAATAGGCACGTTCATTCTTAAACAGTGAGAAAATGTGCAGTTTGTCAATATGATATATGTGGAATACTAAGGGAAAATTTATGTAATTTATACTAAGTATAAAAACTCAATTTTATGAAATGCAAGATGTTTGAATACTCATCTCTTACCTTTAGAAAATTTAATATCCTTATTTTTGCTCTCAAACTTATAGAATCATTTGCATTGGAAGGAACATTCAAAGGTCATCTGGTCCAACTCCTCTGCAATGAATGGGACCGCCTACAGCTAGATCAGGTTGCTCAGAGCCCTGTTCAGCCTGACCTTGAATGTCTCCAAGGATGGGACACCTACCACCTCTCTGGGCAACCTGTGTCAGCACTTCATTACCCTTATCACAAAAAAAACCCAAACTTTTTTCTTATATCTAGTCTAAATCTCCACTGTTCTAGTTTGAAACCATTTGCCCTTGTCCTGTCACAACTGGCCCTGCTGAAGAGTGTATCGTGTTCTTTCCCCTTTAGATACCGAAAGGCTGCTGTCAGATCTCATTAGACCCTTCTCTTCTCCGGGCTGAACGCCACGACTCTCTCAGCCTGTCCTCGCAAGAGGGTGTTCCATCCCTTGCATTATTTTTGTGGCCTCCCTCTGGAAGTGCTCCACCAGTTCCATATATCTCCTATACATTTTGTTTTTGTTGAACTATGTGAAATTCCCCTGAGACCCCTGCTCAAGCCTGTGTAGAGCTCTCTGAATGGCATCCCATTCTTTGGGTATTCCATCCCTCAGACATATTGACTGCACCACACAGCTTACTATCTGAAAACTTACTAGCATCCACTGTTGTGTTAAAGAGCATTGGTTCCAGTGCTAACCCTGAAGGGCCCCACTCATCACTGATTGCCATTTGGGCTTTGATAAATTGACCACCACTCTCTGGTTATGATCTTGCAACCTATTCCTTGTTTATTGTACAGTCTATCCACCAAAACTATATCGTTCCAATTTGAAAGGAAGGATGTTATGAGGGACTATGTCAAAGACCTTACCAAGGTCCAGATTGATGCCATCAGTGGTTCTTCTGTTGTCCATTGATGCATCACAGAAGGCTACTAAGTTGGTCAGGTAGGACCTGCCCTTGGTGAAGTTACACTGGTTGTCTTATATTCCACCCCCCTCTTCTATGTGCCTTAGTATAGCTTCCAGGAGGATCTGCTCTATGATCTTCCCCATCACAGATGTAAGGCTGACAGTTTCGTAGTTCCCTATATCATCCTTTCTTCCCTTCTTAAAAAACAAATGTGGTATTGCCCAATTTCAAGGTTTAATCTTCAAAACCCTTTCTTATTACCTGAAAAATTGCTGCTGCTGCTGACTTACGTATTCCCTTAGTACCATATTTCAGTGTAGTATAAATTTTATCTTTTTGATGTTTACATGCTATTTTCAATGATTTGAGCAGAGAATCCAAATGTAACTAAAATTATACTGATTATACTCCCTACAAAAAGTGATGTGAAACCATGTATGAAGTGCAACTGATTCTCAGTTCTATTTAAATATATCTTTAACATCATCTATTTCACATATAGAATTATTCATTATAGAATTGCTTTGGTTCTTTGAAAAATTGATTTTGAAAATGGTTATAAAGTAGAAATCTACCACGTATTTAAAATATACATTCTGGTGAAATGAAAATATAAATGCAAATATTTTTTTTAACATTATTTCTTGATGCAAATATGCCTTAGGATTAAAAAAGTTCTGTTTGATTTGTTTAACATTTACAGGAATGCTTCAAAAGTTATCATCTTGCTTTACTGTTTTACAGATAGATTAATATACAAAATCCTTTTTTTTCTCTCATTTTCTAGAAAATGTAGTAGAGCGGAAAAAAAAAAAAAAACAACAAAAAACAACCCCAAACTAACAAAACAGGCACATTTGCCTACCTAGGACAAAATTTTGATTTGGAGGATTTCTCACTGATGACTGCTACTTGTTGTTCACAACTAGTACCTTGATATTTTCTTTACAGAACAAATTCTTTATGCTTACAGAATTGAGAAAGCTCAGAGAAGAAAGTCAGCACAGATTTTTTTTTTTTTTTTTTAATGTGGGAAGCCTTTTTTTAATTATTACAAAAATAATTCTTATCCTCATGAGGAAAAGGAAGAAAAGATTTTTCATAAGGCTTTAGTTTTCTACCTACATATATGGCAGTACTGAATTGTTTCTAGAGTAAGAACTCCATTTGAAAAATTGAAAATAAATAAATAAAAATCCCAGTGATCATCTGAGTGAATCCTCAATGAATTTAGACCTGGTTATATAAAAATTGTTATCAACATAGTATTCTTAAGAAAATACTGACTTGATCAGTACTTCAAATCTTGGACCAAAAAATACATAAAAACATAAAGATTCCTTGCACTGCCTGAGATGAGAGAATGTAAAATGTTATAAAGATTCAGATAACTTACAATTTCTTCTTGAAAAGATGTCTTAGGCTACTTGCAATAACGCTTCCTCTGGAAAAAAACTACTCTTGTAGTAATTTACTCCATGTAGTTATTTGTGGCGAAGAGGCCAGAAAAGTAGCCTCATTACTTAATGAAGTAAAGATTCCTTTTCTAATCTTCCTCTAATCTAAAGCTGTACATCTTATGCAGGCTGGACTGGCGTATCATGTCAAGAAACTGGTAGGCTGGGCGAGAAGATTAAGCTGACCCATTATTATAGAGATGAATTAAGAATGTATGTCTATGTATTGCACAACATGCAGTTTCCATTTGCCTTGATTTTTATATTGTTGTGATAAGGTCAAAAACATAAACCCATGTTTTACAGCAGATTCCTTGAATGTATTTTACAAGTCTTGAGTAGAAATGCCAGCTGTGCATCTGCAAGCAAGTTGCCTTACATTTTAAATGCTAGTATCAAAGGAAAAATAGCTGCCTCAGTAAGTAAGCATTTCGTATTGTGATTTAAGTCATAGAATAACTCATGTATTAATAAATTTAGACAAACAGAAAAGATGGAAAAATATGTACTTAATTTTCTATCATAAAAACGCTCAGGTGATGTATTTGAAGTAGGATGCTAGCCATAACTTGACACCGAAAAATTGTTGTCTGAAGAAGAGAAAATCTACTCTACATCTTTGATTTCAAGTTGTCTGCCACAGTGGCTGTAATGTGGAGCAATATTACTTTCATATTCAACTTCTGTAAAGATCAAAACTTAATGCATAACAAAGAGTTTATACTTCAGTGAGAATTTTATGAAGCTAAGTGTCAGCCTCAGCCTTTATGCATCGGTAGGACATTGATTAATGATTGTTGCAAGTCTCTGAAAATAAATTTGCTGTAACTTTATTGCTGTTTATATATATATGTCATGAACAATTGTGCAGAACTGCAGCAAAAAAAACACGAGGTTTTTATTTTCCCATCTTATTTTCCATAATTTCAGAGACTTTAAAAGGGTGAAATAAACCCCTGACAGTTTTGCTGCCTCAGCTAGCTTTTATGTTAACTTTCAGTCTTATAAATTGTGGCAACAGTATACCTAGGTATCACCACTGCAGAATGAGGGAAAATTAAAACAATATTCAATGATGAACTCTCCTAAATGATATTCAAGAACGCAAAAAACCTTAGGTCAGCACATTAATAGCATACTAAATACTATTGGTAAGAGATTGTTTTTGGATTATTTACTCTCCATGTCAGAAGGAATTTATGAAACAGGGCATGTTTCACCACACAAAATATTCTGTCTTTGTATGTGCAAAAATGTTTGCAAAGATGAAATGTTTGAAATTAGCCTGTGCTCTATAATTCTTCTGTTTCCTTCTGTTTTGATACTTTTGTCTCTGGGGAGTGTTCTTCTCCATTGCTAATCATTAGGAAATCCTTGCAAACAAAATATTTGACAAACTACAAAACATCTTCCCGTGTCTTACCATTTGAACATGTACTTCATATGTGATTTTTTTTCATAAATGTTCTTCAGGGAGAAATACTTATTCCTTAATAGTCTGATCTTTTGTTTGTTTAGTCATCTTTGTATTGTTAAGTCTACTAGACTTAATAATATGTCTTAATTATATTAAGTGTAGTAGATTTAATAATAGTAGAACTAATAATACTTTCTTTTTTCAACTGTTTGCTGAGTAGGTTCAACAATGGTAGATTAGCAAGTACTGGGAAGCCCAGATGTTTCCAGGAGGTCTTTGTATTGCAGGGCTTAAGAAATGGCTTATTACCTGATGTGACATACTTGTGATATGGAGCTCTGCAGGAGCATCTCGTTGGTAGATTTCTGGATAAGAGCTCACGCCGTGGTGTTTAAGAAGAGAGGGAGCTACAGTCATTTCTTTGAAATAATGACATTGGCAACTACTGTCAAAGAAATACTGTGGACTATGAATAGCAAAGCATCCAACCCCCACTGAACAGGATTACTTATATCTCTTCTAGGCACATTACTAGTCACTTTTACGTGCGTAGTTGTTGTGTTGGCTTTTTTTTCCCCACTGTCTTGATATCTGTACTTCTTTTTCTAGGGTAGAAATATTGCAACAGTAACAATTGTGTGTTTTCAGCCCAAAGTCTCACATACTCATATGGCTTCAAGATTAAGTTAATTTGTCTCTTCTTTCAAGTATCAACTGTCAGATGGTTCTCCTACCAAGGTATTCAGATGGCTGAATGGTTTTTATTTTTGCTTCAGAGCCCTACAGAAGAGCTGCCACAGCAGCAAATAATCATATATTTGGTAAAGAACTCTACAGAATGTGAGATTTTTAGAAGCATCCACAATCTACTAGATCTGTCAGATTTTGACCAAAGGGACCAGAAGAGACCTGGATCGTATTTTATGCCACCTTATTGTGCTTTATTTTTTTAATTTTTTTCAAGATTTTAAGTTGAAACATACAGAATTTCCCAACTGTCATTTGTGGCAGCAGACTAGTTATGCAGAGCACTATTTATGTTGGTTTTTTTGTTTGTTTTTAAGCCTACACCATATTTAAGTAAAAAGTAGAGTTACTAGGGGAGTATTAGTGGTAATTCCTAAAATGGAAAATCCCGGAAGACAGGAGCAGCAGCATTAGTCAAACAGGAAAGGCATAGACATTAAGAGAAATTCTCCCAGTTGCTACAAATCTCTATGTCAATTAAGACTACACACAGAGTAGAAGATACAATTAATAACCTAAATTATAAACTGAGAACAAGGAATTCTGTGAAGATGCAAGAGACTCCAGCTCTTCTCTTAGAATGTTCAGTGTGAAAAGGGGGATCTCTGTGTGCCCATGTGCAGAGCCAAAAGGCAAACGCTGACAGTTTTGGTATTGTAGGTTCTAGCTTGGTATTATTAGAACTATTTATTTATTTATTTATTTATTTATTTATTTAGAGCTTCAGATTCTGCTACTGTCTTTCAGAGTGGTGGTGAATATATCTGACATTGCATGTATCTGTAACTGTTGCAGGAAGGACTGAGGTCTGTGCTAGGGAGAGTAACAGATCTCCCTCTTCTGTGTCAGCTGTTCAATTTGATATCTAATTTCCAGTTGGATTTGAGTGGAGAGAGTGTATAAAACGGAACTTGCCATAAACCAACTCAGATATTTATGAAAAATATCTGGATTTTCAAGTGGATCTATCCCATACTGGGGTTAATTCCTGCTATAAAAATGTGGAGAGAAACATTTGATTTTGTTTCATGTAATCAAGTTGAGAAAGAAGTGAAAACACTGGCTCTGAATTTTTAAAATATTATCATATTTGCCATTACACTATGAATAATATCGACAAATTTAATCTGTATAGCTATAGCTGAAAATGTTATTAATTAATGGCATTAAATTATTATTTTAAATGCTAGGTCACTTTTGTTGCAAAAAAGAAGGACACTATCAACTTTCACATTGTAAGCTGTTATGAAAAAGTGGCAATTTTGTGATCGTTCTTATTTCCAAATATTGAAGACAATTGCAGTTGTTGCAATATGCTTGGGAAAGTATCTCAGGCAATGTTAACGTTCAACATTTGAAAGTCATTACAGCAGTGGAAGCTCATTATATATCTTAATAGGTGTATGTTTCTGTTGTGACAGACATGTAATTGATCTTGAAATTCTGTCTGTTGTTACCACTGAAATGAAGGTATATACTGGACAGTGCTGTCATGCCTGATATTTCAGAATGCTGAACTGTCAGCAATTGTCAGGAAAGAATGTGAATGGCTGTCATGAGTTATGTGCAATACCTGATAGCAGGCTAATCTGGAGGTCCAGTTCAGCAATGCATTCAAGGTGTTTGCTGAATTTTAATCCTCTCTTCAGTTTAACCTGAAGGAAATAATTACTATATCATTATAGGTATGTTCTCTTATAGAAAGGAAAAATGAGATAGGAAGACTGATTCTGTAAGAGATCTTTAAAAAGTTAAATTGACTTCTCTGGATAGGAGATAGTGGTTATCAGAAATGGTTTTTATTGAAGTGAGCTTGACTGAGAGAACCTGTGTGACAATCTCATCAATGCTTAATTTAACTCAATAGCTATTGCTACTGAGCTTCCTGAGGGAGTGTGCTGATGCAGATTCAAAGCTACTCTTGATAATATTTGAAAAATCATGGCAGTCAGGTAAAGTCCTTGGTGACTGGAATAAAAAAAAATCAATATCACACCTATTTTTTAGAAGAGAGAAAGGACAATACAGTGAACTACCAACCTGTTACAGAATCACAGAATTGTACGGCTTGGAAGGAACCTCTGGAGGTCATGGAGTCCAACCCCCCCTGCCAAAGCAGGCTCCCTACAGCAGGCTGCACAGGTAGGCAGCCTAATATCTCTGCTAGGGAAGATCATGAAGCAGATTCTAAGGCACACAGAAGAGAGAGAGAGGTGATGTGAGACAACCAGAATTACTTCATTAAAGGCACCTCTTGTCTGACTAGCCTGCTGGCCTTCTGTGACAGTGTAACTGTGTCAGTGGACAAGGGAAGAGCCACTGATGTCATCTACTCGAACTTCAGTAAGGCCTTTGGCATGGTTTCCCAAACATCTTTCTCTCCGTATTGGAAGGATTTGTCAACTCCCACAATCAGTACAAGCTGGGAGATGTGAGGATAGAGCATAGCCCTGCCTTGAAGGCTCCAGTTTTGTAGTTTGTTGATAGTTCCAGTAGAAATGAAGAACTGCAGCTCCCAGAAGACTTCACTGTTCTGTTCTTGTCTTCTGTTGTGAGGGAAAGATAAAACTGTTTGGGAGTCACAGGATTACCTTTTCTTCTTTGGGTTTGTCACTGCACTGTGTGCTTCCTAGCTGTTTAACTTAAAGTATTAGAGTAAGGCCTTTGGTTCTGGACATTCACTCATTTTATTTGGTTTATTAGCATCAATTCCAATTACATTGTATCACACTGTGTTATAATACTTAGTCATCATATTTAGTATTTAGAAAATTAGTTTCCTCTTTTAGCTTGTTGCTGCTGTTCTGTTTTTCAGGCCCATCTCCCCTCCCCCATTCTCCTTCTCCCTTTCCCGGGGCATGTGACCATGGGTTCCCACTGCCCCATTAGTCAGAGAACTAGGCTGAACTGGGCCAGAACTATGACACACCCTGATATTTATTCTCATACACTACTCTGAACAAGTATCCATGTATGTTTGTGATAAATTCTCAATAATTTTTCCTCTATAATAAATCAATATTCATGTGTAGGTTTTCAGTCTCTTTTTTTTTTTTTTTTTTAAAGTCTTTTGGAACTCCAGAACAGATGTACTTGTTTTCTAGAATACAAATTGTTCCAAAAATACTTAAGGTCTAGAGAGATGTGTCCTTGCGTATGGCATGGGGCTTGTAACTAGATTATCTTAAAGGTCCATTACAACTCAAACTATTCTATGATTCTAAGATGTCTGTCACATGGAGACCACTGTTTACATGATATCTCAGTGTATTTCCCAACCTGGAAATAGAGAAAATGGTTTCAAAATAATTAGCCAGAGAACAAAGTATCTGTACATTTCATTAAATGTACAAACATCTCTAAGCAACACCATCAGCATAATTTTTATTAAATTTTGGGGATGTTACTTGCATTAATTCATAAAGAAATACATATTAACTGTAAGGAAATTGATCCTTTTACTTATTATAAGCATTAAAACTTGTGAAATTATGCCATTGTTCTTGTGTCATTAGTCTTGAAAATGATTACTTGTTCATTCTCTCATTTTACTCTAGCTTGCTGTTGCTAGTGATTCATCTTCAAATCATCTCAGTCGGTTCTTAGATGAAAAGCTAATTCTACTTATATATAAATACAATTTCTCTTTATATCCATTGACATTTGGATCTTTGTGCATTCGTTAAGCTCTGCAGATTGTTTGAAAGCGTGATCTGAATGTTAATAAGACAAGCTTTCAGAGTTCATTATCTCCACTTGTATACGTTTTTTGGGGGTTTGTCACATACTTTATGTTTCAGAAGTCGAAACTATCAGATTATTGGTATTCCAATGTACGTGCATAATTTATAAAATAATAATAAAAAAAAATAGAAAAAGCAAATGGTTTGATTGGGAATCCACAGGTATAAAAGGCAGAAATCAGAAAGGCTATGAGGATGAGTAGTCACGTGCTTGATTTTAGATTGCCTGGTATTGGCACGTAGTTCTGGTCTATGCTGCTAGCAACAACCTTCCACTTAACTGAATTGTTCTTGAACCACCCACTGGGCATAGAAAAAGAGACAATCCTGCTATTGGCCATGTTTGTCAAATATTACTGAAAACTACTGAGAAATAAAGGCAGCTTATGTTTTTTCAGACTAAATGAGGAAAAAAAAAAACTAGGAAAGGAATTAACACAGTAAATACTTTCAAAGCATTATGTAAACATCCTGCAGACGGCTAGAATTCAGTCAGTTTTTATTGGTAGATCTTCAGTTTGTTTTATCTGTCTTCTCATCTCCTCAAACCTTTCTAATTCAAACCTTTTTGAAACACATTTTGAGTTTTCTGTTCCATGACTAGGCTGAGCTTTACTTTTAATTATTTTATGAGGGCCTCAGTAATAGAAAAAAAAAATCATCATGGAAATTAATTTACTCAGCCTGTGATTCATGTACGTTGAAAAGCCTGAAATGCATAATAAAACTTTGGTATTAGATTAGGCAAAGCTAGTACCCTTGAAAATAAATTTTAATTTGTATGAAATATAAGCGCCCCCTGTGGTTGCACACAACTAATAATGTGGTCTTCGTTCTTATTTAGAGTACAGTCTGTTAGAACTGGATTAATACTGAAAGTCCCCAAGGCACTTGGGCCAAACTAATTGTCCTGGGCATTCTTATTTTGCCATTCAGCCTTACCTAATATGCCAATGTAACAGGGCATGACATGCTGTCAAAATGATTTGACAAGCCTGGGAAATATCAAAGGCATTATCTTATTGCATAAGGATATTTATTTATTAATACTCTTTTAAGCAATTGTTTAAATATGCTTGCTAACCTGTTTGCATAGTACATTGGAGTCAGTGAGCACAGAAACAACTCAATCTTTATTTCCAGGAGATCAGAGTTGGCAGCATACAGGGAACAAGTGAAAGCAAATAGCACAGGATCTGGACTGATTTCCCTTTATTTCCTCTGTGTTTAGTTTATGTAATAATTTCTCAAGGCTTTGATCTTATTTAGATCTATTGATTGTAATGAAAATATAAATACTGATTGCACATATATTTTTTTTAATTTTAAATTTGCTTTTTTTCAAATATTGGGAAACAGCTCTTATGCCTTGCCGAAGATAGTGTCCAGACTTAATAGTTGAATGCTAAAGTTGAAAGGACAATACCTTTTCCATGTAATGCCCTTTTTCCACAATATCAAATGATGTTGGGGAATACAAGTAAATCTATTCCACTTCCACAGACAAAAAAAATAAAATTCTACCAATCTAGCTTAATAGTCTACAATTCTAGATCATAATGGTAGTGCCTCATGTTATTACCTATACTCCCATCATTATAAGAGCTATGCTCCTATAATTTGAACCAAAAACATCTGGATGTTAGCACTGAATGAAGAATCACTACAAATGGAAAATTGCAGGAGATTGACTATATCTACCTCAGGCTTTCCAAATAAATTATGTATAAATAGGTCTGCCACATACTGATTATCTCCTAGATCATAACATGCTCTTTGTCCTGATTGAGGGATTCTGATTCTTCCTTGTAATATCAGTCTTGCTGTGTATACATAATGACTGTACTACACAGTTTATGGCCATTACATTCAGCATTTTCAGAAAATGTCAGACATATCCTTGATATCCTACAGCTACTGTTTTTGTAGATTGGATGTTTCTGGATCACTGACAGACAGTGGCGAAAAGTTTGATGCTATTAGTGATGCAATAAGTGCTGTACGGATAACTCATACATCTGGATGAGTTCTCAGAAGTTACGTAGGTGGGATTTTCAGATAGAAAACGAATGCAGATGACATTAACTAATGCTGTGCAAATAACAAACCAACAAAAAAGGCAAGTTGTGTGTTACAAGAAGGAAAATGTTTTTTGTTTTTTGTTTTTTTTCACCAGGAGAGCTAACCAGTTAAGAATTAAGGTTTTCTCAATATAAAAGTGCAAGAAGTAGATGATGAATGTATGTAGGGAGAATAGCTCTATCTTCACATGGAGAGCCAAACATCCCTTCCCTTTTTACCCTGCATGCCTTTTATTTTTAGCAGTAACAGATCAATTAATAAGCTATTTTGGAAAGCTAGGTAAAGCATTTTGATTGATGTCATATTTGCATTTTGGTACGTGGAGATGCTATATGCCTGTTTTCCAAATGCAATTGGATGGAAATTGTTGTATTTGTAATATCGAACAAATTGGCTCTTGAAAAGAGAAAAAAATCTTATAACTGGCCCATGAAATGCAGAGTGGCTATAGCCATGCCTCTATAACAGCTCTGTTACAGAGCAACATGGGAAAACTATTCTGTGGGGAATACTCCTCTGTTGCATTTCCCTAATAATAGATTTGTCCTCGTCAGAAATTAGGTTCCTGCAATAGCTTAAATGTCCTCTACAGCTAACCTTCTTTGATACTGTGGCAGGATATAGATGTATGAAATGCATGAAATTATGTACATATGATTGCAACAAACAGACAATATTAGTTTGATGCTGATTCAGTAGTTGATGTGTGGGCATAAGTAGACATAGTAAGTTGGATTTCAGTATGTATATATGGTCTGTTATTATATAGGACTATACAACTCCCAGGTGGGCAGTTGGGTCTTGAAGATTGGTACTAAGTCATGTATAGCTGTGTCTCATATCCATTTAGCTTAAATGATCAAGTTCTGGCAAATAAGAAATGGACTTTTTTTTTAACCTGTGTTGTTGATTGGACATAAGCTGAAATGAGCTAATCACTTCCCAAGACAGTATTGCACTCATAGGAGCACAGCTCTGAAGACAGCTTTGTCAGAAGTCCTGTATTCCCTGGCAGCTTGGAAATTTCCTCTTGGCCTAAGCAGGCTTCTAGAACTCTGTACATATCAGAACGTGGTTGTCCAAGACCCTAAGTTACAGTTTATGACTGGACTCTCATCCCTAAACGTCTCTAAGCTTTGCTGGCAGAATACTAACAGATTGAATTTCGTGGTCTAGGATTACAAGGTTGTATTTTAGTGGTTCTAGATTACAGTATGTTGCATTTTGGTCTCACTTTATAGTCAGTTCGTGCAAGCATAACTGTGTGAAATGCAATAGAGTTCAACTAATATCTACACTAGATGTATCACTGATTTTTGGCTTTTTCTAGGATTGCCTCAACAGCTATAATCTTTTTTTGTGTTGCAATGTAAAATTATGAGTCTTCCTCACTTTTAATTCCCTTCAGAATTTTTTGTCATCCTGCTCTTAAACGTCACGTTAATAATGACGGGAAAGGAGTCCAAAAATAAACCAAAAGTGACAGAATTTTATGGTGCTGGAGTTTATCCTTGGTATCAGTAGCAGCTTAACCTAATTAGGAAATTATTTTTCAAAAATTTCAGTTTTCTTTCTTCCATTACATTCTGATTTTATGCTGGCAAATAATATTACGCTATTAAAGCTTGAATGTTGTTCCTTTTGTTGTAGTTGATACAGTACCTATCATCTCATTACTTTCATTGTAAATGTCATTAATGAGGTCAAAGAGCTTTATGTTATTGTTTCAGTGTCAGTTTTTTATGAATTAATTTTGCTAGGAGTCAGTTCTAATCATTTTTTCTACTAGTTGTGTGAATGTTTTGCAGACTGCATTAATTAAGAAAATTGGCCTATAATTACTGCGGTTACCCATATTCTACCAGGTTTTAAAATTTCAGAAATAATTATGATCCTAAGAGAGTCAGACTACTTCTGATATGCTGCATTATAGATGCTACACTAAATGCCATGAAAGCCTTGACTAAAATATTAATGCATCTCAGCTGAAAAACCTAATGTGTCTTTCTGCAAAGAGCTTTGCTTAAAAACAATTATTTCAGTTGATTTCACAAAAAAAGCCTTCAGTTTTGAAGGTCTCTGTATTATGTTTCTTCAGCTACTAAACTGAATCAGTTGATCACTCAGAATACTGATTTTCATAGTAAATAACTAATATACTTTTTTTTTTGTACAAACTTTAAATGGTAGATGGAAATATCTTTAGAGACAGTTGAGTCAGGGAGAAGAGGAAAAAAGAACCTCTCAGAAAATGACATTTTTCAGAACGATTTCTTTAACAATGGCAAAAAAAATACGGGTGATTTTAATATCTTGGTTTTTTACAGTATTTTACTATATATTCTACTTTAGTATTTTTTTTTCTCTTATTTTCTTTCAGTTTAATGCCTGTATGAATAAAAATTTAAAGAAAAATGAAATTATGTAAGGCCTCCTCAAGTGCCTTTATATTTCTGTAACTGTGCTTGAGCTTATCTGTTCAGTGATAGCTTCTATGTAGTGCATTCACCTTGAAGAGCGCACTGTTGGTTTAGTCTCAGGTTGTGCAGACCCAAGTAGCCAAGGGAATGGAATTCATGGAGCTGAGAAATAAGATTGGCTTCTCTCATGCTTCTGGAAAAAGGAAAAGGAAGAGGGAGAGGGAGAAGGAAAGCAGCTTCACTGACTTGCAATACCAAGTATGATGTAAATTTTTAGCTTACATGTGGGCAATTATGCCTTTGCAGATAATGATGCAAGACTTGGATGAAGAGATATTGTCTGTGCTCTCTCATCAAGATTTTACGGCAGCATTGCAGTTCTGTACTTAGAATATTTTCAATATTAATATTTAATCAAATGATCTGCTTATACGTGTCCTTTCCTTCATCACCTATTGAACTATGTTGTCTGCCAGAAATTTCCTGACAATCTAATTAAGCACGGAACTATTTAGGTATTCCTCTGAACTGTTTACCAAGAATGGAAAGTGATTATAAATCTCTACTGAAAAACTCTCAAAATCAACCTTGGAAACCTTAATATTGCACTATGTGCTAACTTGCACTTGAAAACTAATTCACACTCAATTCACACTTTGGTCACGTATTTGCAAAACAACACAACTTAGTGAAATCATCAACTTTGTTCTGTTCAGTAAGATTGTCCCTTCCATATACAGCACAATAAGTGTCAACAACAGAATGCACTGAAATATTTTTCTGTCCCATTTCTATTTTTATTTTCAAAGATAAAAGAGATCATAATGGCTGGATGCTTTGTATTACACCTTCTAGCTTATACTTTTTCTGCTTTGGATTCCAATGTGTTTGTTGAATTTCTAGTATTAAATAAAGATTCTTTGTTTCTGTTTGCTCAGCAGTTATGTGAATAAATGTATAACACAGTGTAACCTAGAAACAACAGCTATAGCTGGCTGACAACAGAAAGCATATGTTCCTTAAGGTAAGGAAGACCAAAACTAGAATACAGAATAGAGACCAAACTGAAGTTCTTGAAAATAAGTGTACTAACATGCTGATCCAAATGGTGGGGTAGAGAGCTAGGCAAAAATATGGGCTAAAGATCATCTCTATCGTAGGGCAGAGAGTGATTAAGGTAACCTTATGCCAGTAAGACCAGCAATGTGAGTTACAGAGCAAGCTCTCGGAGAGCATCTGCAGCTGGGAAATATTTTTCCTGGATTGCAGGTGCTTAGATGCATTTCATGGTGCTTAGGTGCTTACATGACATTTCACGTAACTGATGGAGGGAAGATACAGGAGTGGGTAAAAGATCAGTATAAAACTGTCAAAGAGACCTAGCAAATAATATTTTCTGGATCTTAAAGTTGTGAAAGTGAGCTCTGTAGCATGTTCTTGTCCAACACAGATCCTTGCATCTCTTAGAAGTATATTTACTGAACACTGTATTTTTCATTCAATTATTTTCATCAATAGAATCTTTTCCTCACTGTTTGAAATTATTTCAATATTTACACTTTTTTTTTTTTAATGTAAGTCTTTTCTAAGCCTCAGGAAGTATTGTGTTGAATCTGTATCGGTTTAGTAGTCTATAGGGAGGTCATTTGTTCTTAAATATAAACAAGACAATATCTAATTGACCTGAAAAATATTAAAGTTAATATTTTAGTTAACAATAGTAAAAGTTAAAAATAGTTAACAATATTAAAGTTAAATATTGTTTTTCAGCCACTCTCTCTCTCCTTTTTCTGAGTTGTGCATTTCTTTGTCATGATGAGTGCTGAAGGGTTCCTATAAAATAAAACTCTTCAACACAAATCCCATGTAAGCCTTTTCAGAAGAGGCTTGAATATTCGTTTTGCTTTGTTGTTCTACGCAGAGAAGTATGCTAGATACTGATTATTTTGCTGTAAATAATTCAAGTATGACATCTCTGTTTTGCTATTCTCCACTATAATGCTCAGCACTCAGTTAAAAAAGGGAGGGCTGTATGTCTTTGTCAGCCTGTCTAGCCTATAAGCACTCCAGCTCCAGCACCCATTCAGTCACTTTCTGCCTCCAATGTCAATGGAAGTTTGTGTTCGAGTGGCATGGTCTGAATGCATCAAATGCCTTATGATGCTCTGTATTTATTCATGCACCATGAGTTCCTTAGCTAACTTATTTAAAATATCTTTCCAGTGCTTATTGATAAAAATTTGGTTTTGGTTATGATGGTCAGTTATCGATGTCACTTACTTCATGAAACTAGTGGATACTTGATTAGTTTCTTTCATTCCAACTCTTTATATGACTCTGAATAGTATTTTGATACTGTTTTGATTGTATTAACACCAGCTGTGTACATTGAATATGGGAGTGTTAGTATTCCAGATGAGCAAAAATGAGGCCTAAAAAGGCTTTATAATATCCTATGTGAATATTTATAAAATAGCTATTGTAGAAAATAATATTCTTCTTTTTCTCAGAACTCCATAGGTAAATTTCATTTTGCATGTGGTTTTTTTTTTTTTTCTTTTCATTCCTAATGACTAATGATGTTTTAGGGTATATAATCTTAAGTAAGCTTGTAAAACTCAAGTGGTGTAATTCACTGATACTGAACAATTTTAAAGTAATTTAAAGTTAATTTAAAGTAAAGAAGAAAATGTGGTATTAAAAATAATTTAATATAGCACACAGATACTACTCAAGAGTACATTTTGCAAATGTAAGCCACAGTTCCAAAGCTGCTTCTTTCTCTTTTTCCTTTTTATTTTTATTATTTAAACACCAAGACTTGTAGCATTCTGAGCTTTTAACAAATATCAAAATTTTCTCTTTCCCTCAGCTTTGACATCACACCATCTTGGAAAAAAAAAAAAAAAAAAACTCCTATTTTTTTTAATGAGCCCTTATCTACTAAACAAATGTTCATTATTCAATAGAGTGGACCTGGAAAAAGAATGAACAGTGCATAATGATTTTGTATTTCTTTTTCAAAACTCTATGGAAATCTTGATCTATTTTAATCATTATTTTCTTTTTGAGGTGGGGTAGGAAATTAAAGGGGAAGGAATTCTTGGAGAATTAAATTATGAGCTCCATTTCACTTGCAGACATACTCGTGGCAAAGCCTTGGTCTAAGAAAAATCTGTTCTATTGGAAACTAGAAACAGCAGATGATGACAGCGTGAGTCCGTTTTTCACCTTTAATGAGTAAGATCCTTAGTAAAATTTTGCTTGAAGGTGTTAATAAATCTATTCTATGAAAAACCTGTCATTCTATAATACCCTACCTTACCAAAGCAAAGTTTTTCTTTTCCTCATTCATTACTTATCAAGGCTTTAACCTTTCCTACATCCTCCGAGTTAACTGCCAGTGCTGTCTTTCCTATAATGATTTATGTATCATGTTATAAAATATTAATAATAAAGTACACTTTTATTCAAGTAACCCCTTAAGTCATTTTAATTTGCCCTTTTGTATAGTTTTTTTTTTTAAGTAGTTGATACCAATTTATTCTCTTAACTGTATCATTTTATTAATGCTTTTTTCCTAAGAAAATTATTGAACTTGGATGACATGCATAAATAAAAAGGTGCTAAGCTTAGAAACAAAGTGTCAGTTCTCGATAATATACTGTTTGTACATCACCGCTCAAATGATTGTTATTAGTTTTAATAGTAGCCTAGATGAGGTAGCTTGTGGCTGGGGAGCTTTGGTGAATGTAAGAGTTCAGTGTGGAGGGCAGATAGGCAGCTTAATTCATCAGGGGAAATAAAGGCCACTGAAAATAAATGAGCTGTTAATATTTGCCTTTCAAATTAAAAAGAAAGGTGACACTCAGTGCCATTCATGATGACCCAAGAAAACCAGGTGAAGAGACTTGGATGGGTGCTGTGCTGGGGCCTGGGAGATCTTGGTCTCCTACCTCCCCACCAGTGTTTAATTCCATAGCTATTTTTGTCCTTTTTCACACTGCAAACCTTCTTTCTTCATTTTGCCAGAATGCCTTGAGTCCAAATTGTACTAAAATAGAAAATCAGTGATTCAAAGTACAGAGCAGATCTCTGGTATAATTTCAGGATCCTGCTGATGCTGCACTAGAGCTGATAGGGAAGTTCTCTTGAGATGTTTTGCCACATTCAGATTATTTCGCAGGAAACAAAATTGATTGTGATTATGTCCGATAAAAATTAAAAAAAAATAGTGAATATTGAATTAATGAAATTAAAAAAACAATGAATAGAAAGAATTGATAACACTTCTCATTTAATTTTATACCATCTTATTATTTCAGTAACAATATATATGTGAGAGTTTTCATTTCCATTGGAAATTGTTTTATTTTCATGCCAATCATTTTACAAAATGCTTTTGTAAATTGTGTTCCACAGAAGACATTAAAAAATATGAAATGTTGAAAGTTCCTACAAAATTAATTTTTTCAGCTTTTTGGCACAATATGTAACAGAACTATGACTCAGGTTATCACATAGGATTCTTTTAAAAAGAGAAGTTATGTTAAAATAAATATTAAACTAAATTAATATTGAATTGTAATAGATTATTTCTAATATTTTGAATGCAAAATTTTTCAAACAGTATTTATTTCTCTTCCCGACGAAATGAAGCATTTACCTTAGAAGGGGTGCCGTTTCTTAAAGTCACCAACTTACATAAATAAAATGGGATATGATCTCACCTTGTCAGAGAGTTCACTAGAAAAATGTAAAAATGAACTGATTAAACGTACAGCTTTCCTAGTATTTAGTTTGCTACTGAGAGTTCTATAAATCTAAAACACAACGTTTTTGAATGTACATAAAAATTTATCTTTAACTGGAAAAATACTTAAATGAAGTAAGTAGACATTTCTAAATTACATTTTATCTCAAGTTTTATTTTTAATTTAGTAATGTCAATAACTTGATTAAAAGGAAAAATAAACGTCTAAGCATAGCAAACAGTCTTGGAGGCTGAAATCCCAGTGGTTGTTTTTTTTTTTCAATCTTCAGACTGCTGAAGATAATTAGAAGCGTGACAGTCATCTAAAGATTCTTAAACAGTCAGGTCTTGTCTTGCTGCTAGACTTCTATTATCCTTGCAGCTAATGAGATCTGACTGTAATAGTCAAAATTGTTGTGATTTTGAAATCGAGTAGGCCTTTCTAGTTTTTTATTTATCTTTTCATTAATAAGAAGACTAATGTGCTGTGAGCACCTAAAATAAAATATTAAATTACATAAGTAACTAAAATGTTAAAGAACAGGGTGAAAGGTGAAACCCTTCGGAGGAGGAAAGCATATTAATTTTAACATGTTTACAATTAAGGGCTTAGGACAAATATGCTTGTTTACTACAATTAGAGGCATGAAGTAATTGATGGATTTCTAGGTTTCAAAACCATTCGTAGCGCTGTATGCTGTTTATTAGCCAGACATCAGACTACATGAGATATTCATTTTTTGTTGTTGCTTTTTCAATTGAAATGTTATGACTGATGAATGGGAGAAATTTTATTCTGCAATTCACTCTATGCAATAATCATTCCTCCAATGAAAAACTCTGAGTTAAAAGTTTAAATACTTTTAAAAGGTTTTGATGCAGGCTCCCAGTGACACGGGAAGATCAGAATTTGACCAGAGTTAATTTTAAAAATTATTTTACCACAGAACAAGACAGCATCTTAAATCATAACACTTCTGCAAAAAGTTAAAACGCTTGACGATTTTTGACATACACTGAAACTGGATGCTTGTTGTCACTGCTGTATTGTCACTGAGTTGTGCACACCCAAAAAAGAGAGGGCAAATAGTCTACGTCCATATGTCTTTGAATGGTTTCCAAACATTTAATGTAAAAACTCAGCATGATATGATAAAGTATGTTGTGTGGTTTTTGTTTTTTTCTTCCCTCTGAAGATCTTTAATTTAATTTATTATTATTATTATTATTATTATTTTATTTTAATTTTTTACATTTTGTTGAACTTGACCTGGAGTCCATGCTGCTTTTTGGAAGGCACAAAAAATATCATGTTCATTAGTACATGAAGGGTATATTTCTAAGTAACTTAAATGATGTCAGTGTATTAAGCTTTAGGGTGGGATTCACATCTACTTTTGTTCTGGTTTAATGCTGCTGCATCAGTTCTTCCTATGTGGAGTGGAGAGATGCTCTAGATACAATATCCTTTGGAAGGCAGGAGGCAGGAATCCAAGGTCCAGTTCCTGTTCTGTAATCATTCCCTTCTTAACCTTTTGGTTTTGGCAGAAGTGAAAAAAGAAAACGTGTTTTTGTGCTTATTCCTGCTAGCCAGTATGTGGAAATCTTTGTTGGACATGAATGATCTACGTTTCTAATTTGACTGAATTTCTTTACTGTGATACCTTTGAAAACATATACAAAGTTGAGCTCTTTAAATATATTCAAATCTTACACCTTTCATATGTACATATACTACACTTTTGCTATGAAAATATAATCATAGTTACCAGTACTTCTGAGAGCAAGTCTGTTATCAGCCATCAGTGCCTCTACAGGTAAGTAACAGACCATAAACATAAATTTGGCCTATTTTATTACGTATCAGCACATTCTCCTCAAATGAAGGAAAAACATTAAAATCTGATTCTATACACTATTTATGCACAAAATCAGGTAGGGTTATAATCTTCATATTCTGGTTATGTGTTTTGATTGAAGAATAATATTCTGTTTCACTTTTATCTTGTGTACAATATCATCTGCTTTTTCTCTGCTTTTTAACCTTTGTTTTGAATGGGACTTCAGAAACTCCTTCATAGTCTGTAAGATTTTGTTCCTGCATTGTTTGCAATTAGTTTCCAGGTAGAAGTGTGTTTCTGGAAATGTACTGGTTTCTTAGTACCAGTGACAGTATTACAGTCATATTTATTATGCCCTCTACTGTAGATTCCAAAACATTGCAATTCTCGTGTAAAGCTCTATTAAGCTTGTGTAACTAAATAAGTAGGCGGATGAATGCATCACTGCATAGGGCAAATGAATCACCATGTCCCTCACCACTAAAACAGTTCTGATCCTTCTCCTGTTTAAACCAGAAAAACATTCCTTCTGGATGGCAGCAGTACTGATCATAAAGTGCATTTTACAGATTTGGAATTGTGTTGAACAGACTGTACAAGCTTAAAAAGACTTGGAAATGTTTTCTAAAATGTACCTACGTGTTCAATGTAATTATTACTCATTCCTACCCTGATTTCTATAGCACAGTTTTTTTCTCCAGTGAGTGATTTTTATAGCAAGTATTTATTCAGTAGAAGACTTTCGTATCAAGAAATGCTTTTATGCAATATGCGCCTGTTTCTTCACTGTTTGTTTTGGGATTTATTTGGATGTTTCCCTTGAAAATACCTTTGGTTTTGTTGTTAGAATATTGCTTTCACATTTATTCCGGATTACTTAAAATGTTGTCTGTAGAAATGCGTCTGAAAATGAAGCTATCTCATTAGGGTTCTTCTTAAAGTATATTTTTATGGTTTTTCACAGGTAGATGTGTCAATCATATTTTAATATGAATTGCTATCTGTTACATAAACATGCATCTTTGGATAGGAATGAGCAGAGAGATTAATTATTCTTCAAATAACAGAAGTTCCAAATGAGATTAAAAAAATCAAACTTTTTTATTTGTTTGCTTAAACGAACCTTAATCTTTTCAGTGGATGAAATTTTCTCAAAGAATAAGATATTTAGGTGTCTAAATATGAGTTGTGTCTAAAGACCTATTCAGCTTAAATTTAGGGCATTCATCCAGGACAGGATTCAGCATTTTTTGCATCAGTGCCTAATGCTGTTTTAAAAGTCTTTGAGTTATGCCTTCCATATCCAGCCTTTACAGAAGGATATAGGTCTCTTGAAGATCATGTATCATGGCAGTTTTGCCTTGAGGCAATAACTGTTTTGCTGACTAGTCAGAAGAGGCATTTAGTTGTGTAAATCTTCATGTGCAATTTGAGAGACACAGTACCCAACAAATCTGACCGCACAAAATGATGTGGAACTGCTGAATTCTCATAGATTTGTACCTATGACTAAAGACTGAACTCTCTGTCATCCTTTGACATAATTCTAGGTTTGGGGAATTATCTTTTCATGGAAATGGTCTACTTTTGGTTTCTCACTGATGGGATAGATTTTTTTTTTTGTTTATGAGTTACTCTAGCATCTTGTTTATAAAACCCTACCCAGGAGGCTATCATGATACAGTACTAGTGTGATCATTTGTCTAGGAAATTGTCAGTAAGGAATAAGATTCAGCAGGCATAAAAAGTATCAAAAATTCTACACTGAATGGGCTATCCTCAACATCTTGTTTATGGGCAAAGAGAAAACACATCTTACATAAAAAGTCAAGAGCTGATCATGACATCCAACTGCCTGACCACTTTAGTCCTAACCAGAGATTAAAATGTATTGATGAGGGCATTATTCAAATGCCTCTTGAACACTGACAGGCATGTGACATCAAACACCTCTCTAGGAGGCCTGTTCCAGTATTTGATCACCCTTACTGTAAATAAATTTTTCTTTATGTTCAGTCTGACCCTCCCCTGGCACAGCTTTGTGTCGCTCTCACATCCTCTCACATCATTCCATTGGTTACCAGAGAGAAGAGACTGGCACCTCTCTTCCAGTTTCCCCCCTCAGGAAGCTGTAGTGAGCATGAGGTTGCCTCTCAGCCTTCTTCTCTCCGAACTTGATAACTCAAGCGTCTGTCCTCAGCCTCCTCTTACAGAACATAACAGAACAGCCAGTGCTAAATATAATGGGAGAGTCACCTCTTGACTAGCTGACTATACTGTGCTTAATGCACCCCAAAATGCAGATTGCCCTCTTGGCTACCAGGGCACCACTGGCTCATGATAAGCCTGCTGAACGTGCACCTCCAGATCCCTTTCTGCTGAGCTGCTCTCCAACCACTTTTCTCCAGGTCTGTATCTGTTTCTGGCATTAGTCTGTCCCATGTGCAGCACCTGTCAACTTCATGCCTAAAAGGTTGCCTAATGGTCAGGCAGTACAATAAAAGTTCCAACAAAATAAGCTTTTTGAACCTCAGTCCTTAGGCCTCAAATTCTGCACAAAGCTTCTTACATTTTAGTAACAGTAGCAATACTTTATTATAGGACTGTAGGGATACAAACAGAGGGAGGCATGAGCACTTGAAACTCATCTGTTGCACAGGAAAAAAAAAAAATCACATATATTCATGAGAAACATTCCTTCTTCTTACAAACTTTGCCTCCCAAGGTATTCTGTGGGTATTCTGCAGGCAAATTCAATAGAGGTATTGTCCAGACTGACTGAAGGCACGATCCGTAGCACACTGAATCACACAGGAGGTTAAAAACACTAGACAGTATTTACTAACATAGGATGACGTATTTGTGCTGGGAAGAGAACATTCTCTACTTTAAACTTGTTCAGAAAATTCTGAGGCAATATTTCAAACTCTGAAAGTGTAGAGAATATGAGAAAGGTTTCATTGCATCTGTGAGTAACAGGGTGATTTACAGAAGAAATATTTCTTACATAGAAGTAGGCCTTCAACTTCTGTTTCAGTGCTCTGCATTCCTGCTTCTCTCCAAGCAGCCCCTATTAACTGCTTTTCAGGAATAATTCAACAGTTACTTCTGCTCTGTCTTTTACATTTTTTCCTTTAGGAAACAGCTGTGATCTTCATTGTTTGACTGCAGAACTGTGAAAGAGACTATTTTAAATTGAAGAAAAGGAACTATCTTACTCCTTATTAATTAATATCACCTGGGTCTTGTCTCAAGCTGGTGAAACAACTTTTGTAGAAGAAAAAAGACACTTCCTGTTGCCATTAACTCATCTTTATATGTCAAAACTTGTCATGGCAAATTAAAGTTTTTTAAGAAAACAAAAAGGTTTTAGTTGGATAGCATGATAATCCTACAAAGTACCCCTTACTGGCCTTTCTTTATCCCCTAAACTGTTGCTTAAGTGTATCCACAGTTATCCCATCTCTGAGAATCTGCTTGATTTACTCATACGTTTGTGTGACTCCTACTTGCTTGTGTTGCCCTGAAGGAGTCTCATTCTGTTGCAGCTGCTTCGGTGACTTCAGGAAGCATTCTTGGCAAGTATATTGATACATTCTGAGAAACAGCAAGATCAGTTGTCATTATGGTGTCTTTCCTACCTCAAGACAACTTTATTTTTTAAGCTTACTTCCTGTGGTCTGTAAATACTCATACCTAGTAACCTCATGATGTTTCCTTCCATCCAACTCTACAGCCAGCCCAGGTCTCACTGACTGGCATCACTGCCCTGTGGTATGTCAGCCACTCCTTCAATCTTTGCACCCCAGCTTTGCAGAGGATGCATTCTATCCTTGCATCCAGGTAATTGATGAAGATGTTGAATAAGACCAGACCTAGTATGGACCACGGGGAAAATATATTATGAAGCACTTGATGCTTTTATGAAGCCGTGTACTTCACACGTGTAGACATGACAGACATCTTTTTGACTATTATTAGTAGGTTGTTTTAGTGCTTTCATTTTAAATGAGTGCAGCTCTGTTAAGATGCAGCTTCTTTATTTAATTAATACTCTGATTTTAAAGATTAGGATCCTTTGGAAGGCATATTATAATTCTGTGCAGCAGCTTACTTCAAGCTCATTTATTTTCATCTCTGTATTCTTTGTGGATGTCAGTTTTGTTTATTCAGAGTAGATAAATCTGCCATGTGGTAAATGATAAAAAGGAGATGGTCAAGTATGTTATCTTTCTAACCCTCTGTGCCTTGTCAAAATCATTGTAAAAATATTGAAATACTTTGATGGAAAAAGAATAATGTCTTGTTTTGTTCTGTGGAACACTGATGAATTCCATATAGAATACTATTAGTCTAGAAATTAGATATGCCAGTGTACTATAAAGAAATTCATTTTTGAATACAATGCTCCACATAAAAATGAAAAATACTATTTATTATAACATTTGGCATTTGAATAGAACTTTTCTGAGTCTCTAAACATTTTATTAACATTTATTAAGTAATGCTCATGACACATTCTTTGAAGTAAGCAATTGTACTTCCATTAAATTAAGAAAAAAGATAACAGCATGAGGATATGGTGATTAGTCAGAATCCTCATCATCTCCCTTTTCTAGTCTCCCTGCTTTGGTTTTGAGACCACATTCCTTCATATCCTGAAAATGAACAACATGTTCTAACTTGCAAAAGCAAAGTTAAGATTGAGTTTATACTGGGACACTTGTATAATTGAAAAAAATTGGTAATATATGTTTTCTCAGATTGTACTCTGTTCTATTATATGAAACAAAATATTCTATTAACAGGCCACTGGATAATGATCTTCTAAATTTCTTTTAATTGAGAAAGATATTTCTTAGCATAAGAAATATAGGGACCTTTCATATGTAAAAATGCTTTCTTTCAGATTAGTTTCATAGGTTTGCATCTTTTTTACAAAACATATCTAATGACTCTAGATGTTCCATACAGAATTTCAGAATGTAGTAGCAATTATCCCACTAATTCATTGGGTATAAAAGGTTTGCTATGACAACAATAAAGTAGGAAGTAGACCGCTTGTTGTAACATCTTTTCTCTTGCAACTGAATTGATCTTTTACCTCTTAAATACTTCTGATTAGCCAGGTGCTAGTGTGCCCATGCTATTTTAAAAATACAGATTTTACGAAGAAAATAGTGAATTAATTTGCTGCCAAACAGTTTTGGAATCACATATATCTTTCTCAGAATGTCTCCATAATTTGCTTGGCCATAGCTTCTACTTGTGAATGTGAGTTTGAGTACATGAGTGCCTCAAGGAGAGAATGAATTTGATAATGGGATGAGGAACAAATCCAGATGAATTAATAGAGGTATCTTGTAAAATTATTGCTTGTTCAGAAAACACATTTCTCAGCTGATTGATTAAAAATAATGTATTACTGTTTCAAAAGAATGATAACAATAATTAGCAAAGGATTTCTTATGTTAATAAAACTATTAATTCCTACTAAGCCTTCTGTTTACATGTGTAGGATTATAGACTAGAGCCTTATAAATAAATTGAATTATGTGCTTCACTTTTGCAAAAGTATTTCAGAGTCCTAGCTTTATGGAATCTTTCTAAAAAGAGATGTTGTCTCTAGGTGAACTGAGAAATGGATGGTGTCTTTCCATGAAAACATCTGTGAAACAGATTTTTAGAAGGAATAATTTAATTATCTGCCTTACTCCTTTTCAAATGTAGTCCAAGGCAAGGCAGTTCAGGGTATTCTGTGCAATAAATATTGCCTTGTAAGTATTAGGATTTGATGGACTTTGGAGACAGAATAACCTACCACATTATATCCAGGTCCTTTTGCCTCATTCTAGTAGATCTATGCTCAAGGCTCTCTACCCCAAATTACAAATGATATTCCATGCTGGTCTTATATATATATTTTTTATTTGTTTGATTGTTTTGTGCTTCGTTTTTGTTTTTAATTATATTGCTTGTTTGTTGAGGGGCCTTAAGAAAGAATCCTTTGTTATGTTTTTCCTTTCCTTCTGGTAGTAGTCAGGAAGATTTCTAAAACATATGGCTTATACTGAGCAGCTGAAAATAAACAAACAAGCAAACGAACAAATAAGAGCTGGATGTGCAGTCACCTAAAGTAAGCAGGAATATATACTTCTTACCTCTGTTGTTACCATAACAATCTTGTTAATTGGTGCTGGAACAGCTGTCCAGAGATGTTGTACTTGCTCCATCCATGGAGGTGTTCAAGGCCAGGTTGGATGGGGCCCTGGTAGCCTGGTCTAGTATTAGACATGGAGGTTGGCAGCCCTGTCTGCAGCAGGGGGGTGGAACTTGATGATCCTTTCCAACCCAAGCCATTCTATGATTCTATGATCATAATACACTTTGTACTGGTTCCCTCACTACATTTATTTAGATAGTTCAAATAGACTAGTTCTAATTGATTGGCTACTTATAAGTAATCAATAATATTGTCCTATTTGAAGGAATCCCACAACCCTCTTGTTTTGGGAAAGTCTATAACTTTAGTTTTTCTAAGGAAAGGAGAGAAGAGCAGAGGGGAGGTGAGGGGAGGGGAAAAAGGAAAAAAAAAAGGAAAAAGGAAAAAAAAAAAAAAGGAAAGAAAAAAAATCAGTAACATTCATAGAATCATAGAATCACAAAGTTGGAAAGGATCTACAAGATCATCTAGTCCAACTGTCCTCCCATTACCATTGTGACCACAAGCTACTAAACCATATCTTGTAACTCCTCATACAGACACTTCAAACTCTACAAGGGATGGCAACTCCACCACCTCGCTGGGAAATTTTCAGTGACATTCTGGTGCCAGGGAGCCATTCTGTTTGTACTTCACATTGGCAATAAAAAGGCAGAAGCAGTACGGTGAACTGATTATCTTCTCAAAGTAATAGGAAATTAAGTCATAAAGACTATCCAAATGCATAAGGATTAGAGAAAAGAACATTAAAAACTAGAAAGGATATGAAAAGTGAAAGAAAGATTGAGCTGTAGAGTTGTTTGTCACAGTTTATACCATGAATGCATAAACAGTACAATAAAAATGGAAAAATACATGAAAAATACTAAGAGTAAGATCAGCCTAAAAATAGAAGGGTTTTTATTTATAATACTTTCAGTTATCTTAGAGAAGGAGGTGTTTTTACATCTGACTGTGGACTGAAGTTTTATCTAAATAACGAGCATCTTGTTTTCACTTATTTGTCCAAGTAATGTAGTGTCTCTGGTCAAACAGGGATGTACTTCAGGTGACAGATGCTCACTTAGCAACTTCTTTACCCTCTCTAAGACAGCATAACAGGGGAGCAAATACTATGAAAAACTGCTGGGTTGAGATAAATATGTGGAGATCACTCACCAGTTACCATCAACAGGTAAAACAGATTTGACTTGTGGAAAATTAACTTCATCGATTGCCAATTAAAATAGACAGGAATGATGAGAAATAAGAAGTGAAAGCATCTTCTCCCAGACCCCTGCAGCCCTCTGCACAGAGCTGGAACACCTGCACACAGATGTACAGTGTGCAACTCAGGTAAGTTTTTAAATTAATGTAATATCTTCAGAAAGATTATCTCTTGATAACTTATGTCATATTGCAGCTGTCAGGAAATTAAAGAGGAATAATAAGTAGAAAAATATTTCCTTTTTAGTTTCTGGTGTTATTCCATTTGGTAGGATTAAAATAAATGTGTAAGTTGTTGGGTTTATTTAATAAAAAATTATTTTTTTTTTTTAAATATATTATTGAGATTAGCAATGCTCTAAGGCCAATTTAAATTTCTGTGGTAATTTTATAGAATTGTCCAGTGGAAGTCTACTCTTTTCTGTGTTCTTTTTATTTTTATCTTTCATTGTGTGTGTAAATTCAGTATGCGTATTTTTGACCAAATACAAAAGAAAGCACCATATCTTTCTGAAAGAATAGGAAGGATTAACTAGTCCACTGTAGATTTTCAAGTGTTTATTTTCATAAAAGAATTCTTTTCTTTCTGTGCCTCTGTTGGAAGATTCTCATCTGGAATCTCTAATCTTAGTATTGCAGATTTGCTTGGCCTCTCTGTTGACAAAATGCTGTGCTGATCATAGTTAATGTTTTACTTTTGTAAAGGTGGTTTTTGTCTATGTTGGAGAGTAATATCCACTATAAAGGTCACGACTTGTGAAGATGCATGAAGTGAAGTGAGTGGCACAAAACAGTAGGTAGCAAAGCATTGTACAATTCAGTGAACATCAAGGTCAATTACTTCATATCTACTTGTAGTTCAGCACAGCTGGACTGAAAAAAATCGTAATGCTTGACTGGCATGCTGCAGCAGCTTAATGCAGAATAATAATGGAGTTTAAATCTCCAGTTTATGAAAAAGTGTCATTCTGACTTGGCAAGCATAGAAATGAGAAGCAAGCTGTCTATCAGAAAGGAATTGAAAAGTATTAGTAGAACAGAAAGGAAGGAAAACAGCAAGAAGCATGCTGCTTATTAAGCTGTGACTGCCATCCTAGTTTTTCTTACAAATTTTCATTTTAAAACAAACTGGTCAGACCACTACAGTAATTATTTTTTTAATATTTGAATGCTGCTGGTAGCTTTTTGAAAAGCCAAATTACTTTGGTAATGAATTCGCAAATATCCAGCATGTGAGTTCAAAAGTTCAGTTACACTAATAACATCCTTTAAAATAAATGAGTGTTGTGATTAGCCACATTACTTCAAATACTGTACTTCACTGCAAAATAATTAGAAGCAGGAAAGGTTAACTTCCTAAATGCAGTAAAAAATATGAGGTAGTAGTTCAATAAGGAGAAAGACAACAGAAAAAGTCAAAGAGAAATTTGGCATGGGTTGATAACAGGGCAGAAAAAAGCTCAACGTATTTCTTTAGGATCATTATAATGATATGAACCTGTCAGGTAAAGCCATATCTGTCCTTTCAAAAGGTTTGCAATTTCAAAAGTTGACAAGAATAGTTACAGAAACACAATGCATTTGAGATATTTTTCCAAAATTTTGTATCATGTCTACTGCTACAGACATTTTAATGTTTGTATGCAAACACCCGAAGTTATATTAGAATGTGGAAAATATTTTGAAAGAATATTTTTGACACTATATAAAACGCGTTATCTACACTAAATTCGAGAAAGCTACTGTAATTTAATGATTCTTAGGTAGTCATACATGTTTTAGGAGAAATTCTAAGGTTTTTTTTGGTCAAAAAATGTTACAGATTTTTTAAAATGATTTATATGATATTATTTTTTATGCCTTAGACAATCAGATATTTTATCTCAAACATGTAAAATATGAAGGTTCTATACTCAGAAAAATATATTCTATGCATCTTAGGGAATTCTTTCCATCAAACCTATTCAAATCTGACTTGCATGACTTCACATGTTCACTTTTTCTTATTTATAGGATAATAAAACTATGGTAGATTCCAATCCATCTGCCTCAGAGATGGGAGTACCTAGAATGGATGTATCTGCCATTAACATAATATTTACTTTCATAGTTTCAAATGATGAAAATTTTTTATTATTATTTCACTATTGTATCAAATAATGAACTTGAATTTGTTTTCCTTGATGAAAAACTACAAAGTTTGTGAGTAAGATATTAAAATCTCATTCTTTTAGACAGAGGGTAGTTACTGAGTTGGTAAGGGAAGAATTGTTTCCCATGTAAATATAGTAATTTACACTTGGCTTTTTGCAAAATAAGACTATTCTTTACTGCAGTAGATGCTGCCCTTTGCTACAAGCATGCTGCCAGATTAAATGGATAAATGGTCTAATCTAGTGTGGCAGCATTCCTAAATTGACTGAAACAAAATTAACTTTAGTACTGTTACTGGTGTACTCGGCTGTTGTGTCTGTAAAAATGCCCTGGGAAAATTATGATTGACTGCTCTCAAGGCAGCAGCTCTAACACAAAGTGTAAGGAACACAGGAAAATAAGATAAGAATGGACAAAATTGTTTATTCTTTCAGTTACTTGGATGGCAATGTCAGCAATTTCTGCTATTCTCATTCTGTCTTTTTCAACAAACATAGAGTTTTGACAAGCTGACATTCTATGGGTTCGACTGAATCCAGCTGATCTTTCCTCTTCTATGTAATACCTTTTTTTTCTCTGTCGTCAGAAAAATAAACATATTCTCCATTCAAAATTTGTATATGTGGTAAAGTTTACTCATAATTATGTTCTTTCTTATACCAAGATTTCTGACAGTTAATCATTTTCACCCTTCAAAGTACAGTGTAATGGACACCAAAAGATAAGAAGGGGAAGCTACAAACAGGTTTTCTTCTGAGCTTCAAAGCAGCACATTTTAGCTTGTTACCTGTGGTAGAGATTATGAAGCACATAAGCTTCTAATTATATCAATTGCTTCTCTTTTTTTTTTTCTTTTTTTTTTTTTTTTCTTTTCCAATGTAAGTCAGTTTCAAACCATATAAAACAGTAAGAATGAAATTCAATGTCCAATGTCATCAATTTGCTAAACTTTCACACACAGGAGATTTTTTTTAAAAAGTATAATATAGCTCTCTTTTCCTCCTGCAATTTCTTTGAAGTTGCTAGAGAGTAGCATTACACTGGGTTAGGAAAAGAGCAATATCTTTCTAGATAATCACATTTGAGGAAGACTGTTAAGCAAAACAGACCTGGCTGGCCTGAAAGGGTCAAACAGGGAACACGCAGCCCCTCCTGAAAGGGAAGGACTGCCACGTGTAACATGCGGCCCTTCCTGAAAGGGAAGGACTGCCACGTGTAACATGCGGCCCCTCCTGAAAGGGAAGGACTGCCATGTGAAACCAGCAAGCATAATTAACAGCTTCTTCGTTCCATGACCAAGAGCAGAACATGTTCTGTGGAGAGAACACCTTTTGATCACTGTACTGATCATAATACAAAGAGATTATTAACCAATGATGTATTGCTGTCAGCCACATGAATGTTATCCTATTTAAGTATTGTATACTCCTGTAGCTAAAAGGTATAAAAACCCTGTAACAACAATAAACTTTGCTTCTTGCGCCACCAGAGCCTAAGCCCGTCTGTCCCAGGCGTCTTGAGCTGGTCTCCGTCAACATTAATTTACTTTTCAACAGCAGATTATCTAAGATCTCAAATACTAGAGGATTTTCAGTAAAAATAGAATTTTAGTTAGCCCCTGAGAAGAAAGGCCAAGAAGATCTATCAAATGAGTGAACAGATTTTTTTAGTATTAGAAGAGAAACAATACAAATTTCAAGGATTGCAAGTGGTCGGCCTATGCACTGAGGGCAGCAGGGTCTGTAAGCATCTCAGAGGTCTCTCAGTGCAACTACAGCTCTGAAACAGTTCAATCACTTACACCTTTGTGCAGATTTTTTGTCCTATAGATATGCCTTTTTCCATAGCTAAAATGAGTCAATTGCTTTAGAATATATTAAATTAGTTTATGTACGTTTTTGTGGTTTATACTGGGTAATTTACATTATATAGTTTTTTTTCAGAAAAATAGCCCACAACATTCTCGTGTATAACCTAGGAGGGAAATATGTGCTTCATATTATCTTTGGTAGACAACAGCAGACATCTTAGAGAACAATCTGCAGCCATTAAATAGGCTAGTAGAGGTAAGATCCTACTTCTAGTAGAAGTGAGGTAGAACATAATGAGAACATAATGTAGAATGAAATAGGAAAATCTCTTACAGTGAGAGTGGTGAGGCACTGGAACAGGTTGCCCAGAGGTGTGGATGCCCCATCCCCTGACACTTTCAAGGTGAGGGTGTGGATGTTCTTGTTTATTGCAGGGGAGTTGGACTACATGACCTTTAAAGGTCTCTTCCAACACTAAGGATTCAATCACTTTGTGGTTTTATGATGAACTCTAACTACATTCTACCTGTATTTTCTGCCAATGGTACATCATTCCTTATGTAGTCACATTGAAACCTGCTATGAGCAGAATTATATTGTTAAATGTAGAAGAAATGCAACAAAAACATTTATGTATGAACAGATACATTTATATTATGTTGAATTTCAGCTAAGGACATTTAAATAACCATAATGAAGTTGACATTAATTTTACCTGAACAAAGACTAGAGGATTTAACCACCCAGATGTAAACTTTCACTATTAGATAAACCAAGTAAAAAAAAGTAGAGCTATTTGAGGAGGAAAAAGTGGTAGTTACCTATCTCTCCACAAGTAAGCAAAAAGCTCAAGCAACCTGCTATTAAACTATTACACAAACCCTTAGGTTATAAAATGAAGGTAAATCCATTCCACATTACTTCATGTCCTTTTTCGAGGTTGAAATACCAATAAGTGAGAGTGATGGATCCACTGGGTACCTTTCCAAAGCATATTACCCTCTTGCGTGTATACTACTGGCATTTTTGCAGTGTGTGGGAAATTATAGCATAGCAGCAGTAGCAAGTTTATAGGTAAGATCAAGGGACTCTGAATATTTCAGGACAGTGAAGGAACACCTGTGCTTTGTGGAAAACCTGCAATTGGTGCTAGAAATTTTTAGCTGCAACCTCTTCACATAGGAGTGGTCTCTGTGGTATACTTAAGAACTTTAGCATAGTAAATATATGTAAATATGCTTCAAAATGCTAGATGACCAAAGTTTTTAAAATATTGAAAGAGTCTGAGGATACATCATAGGGTTTTGTCTTGATTTGCTTTTTGAAATATAATAGAACTGGAGAGATGATAATTAAAAAGACTATAGAATTTTGTAAAAACCAACATGAATCTTGATTTTAACTGCACGTAATGTTCTCCGATATGTTAACATAATTTTGTGAAAAATACTATCTTCTGGGGCACTGTGATCCTTACAGATTTGGTGACAGTGTTTGCAGCTTAATGGCTGACCTGAATGAAGGGCAAATCAATTTGTATTGTTTGGAAGAGAAATGGAAAGACTGTGTTAAAGGCATGTTCCCAATCTAAACACACGAAGGACTGTTAGCTCCATTACTCTTTCTAAATATTACCTGCTACCTTTCTTGAAATGCCTCCTTTGATGCACTGTAAACCACATCTGGCTCACTGGCTGAGCAAGAAATTCCTTCGCCTTTTTAAGCACAAAACCTGTAACTAGACCTAAGGGTCTGCCCGAGGAATGTCAAGAAAATGGATGTCCATAACTTTCTTTTTAGCTTATGCTTTATTGTGACTTCAGTGGTCATTGTAGTCCTACGCTTGCAGATAATGTGGAAGTTGGTTTAACATTAGCCAGTATTCAAATATAAAATCTTATATGCTCTAGCTTTCACACACAAGAATTTATATTGATAGAATGTTGGAATGAAATGAATATGCTTGATAAACAACATTTTATTAATTTGGTTTCTTAAAAATATATATATAGCTCTTCTGCTTTACATCACAAATTTAAAGAGCTTGTTTTCTATAAAAATGATGGGCAATTTTCAAGGAAAATTAAAATTTAAACAGGAGACAGATGTGTTCAATAGCTGATTGTCCTTGTCACAAAACAACTACATGCACCTCTTCTGTTCAGTACCTTCTACATGCATCAGTCATCTTTAATAATTTCTCGAATGATCTCCTGAGCAGTGACTTTACAGCGCCGTAGCAAACTCATCTAATTTTTTCATAATTATGTGAATGCAACTCACTATGAATTAATTACAGGAGTTAATGAAAGTAACTTTAAAGACACAGCAGGTGCATGTTTGGAAAAAGATCGTGTTTAGAAGAAAAGGTATTTAGTAGCCTAGGATGCATTGCAGCAGATGATACAGTACTCCAGTACTCTATGCTTCATCAGTACTGTGTAATCAGAAAAAAATATAGACATTTTTTATATTTTCTTGTGTTTATTTTTAAACCAAAACAACAACAAAAAAGAACACCTTTACTCAAAGGCGGTTGTAAGAATAAATTTATATATGTAAATTGCATATTTGTAGATATGTACTTAAATAAAACAGTGATCTCTAGCTATTTTGTTTTTAAACTGAATGACTCTTGTCAACAGTGGCATATCTCTATGTATTATGCTCACTGTTTTTTCTAAGCATTGCCATGTCAACAAATGTCCATTTTTTTCTATAGTTTATAACATGTCTATTGTGTATTTTCAGACTTTTATATAACACAATCCCAAACTTCCAAATTACTCATTAGATAACACTAGGGAAAGACTGAAACATATTCTCCTTCCTGCCAACTAAAGCCTCATCTTAGTGTTGTCTGCTTATTTGGACACTCCATTTGGGGGTGGTATTTCGAGTTGTGCATCTTCTCTGCAGAGGACTGTGTGCATAAATATCTTGCAGGGAAGAACTATCCTTGATTTAGCCAGTAGAATCCACATCTGTTAGATATTTTTATAGCAGAGTGTAATCCAAACATAGATCAAGTTGATTATGGTATTCCACATTAAAAGCAAACAAACACATAAACAGTTTTCCCAAAGAACTGGAGAAATCTGTGCTCTGTGTCTTCTACAAAAATGATGTGACTGTTGTTGTTATTGGATATACAGACATGGGCACAAAAGCATCCGAATCAGTCATTAAAAGTATTACTGACATGATTATATGTTCTCTTTGTTTATTAGGGAGAACTAAGATATTTTCTAAAACATAAATATGATACAGTCTAGTGTATGTGTCATGAAAATTAAATATAAAGGATTCAACTTTGGTGCATACTGGTGGTTTACAGCCATTTCACTCCCTTACATACCAGGTCCTCAAACTTGCCTTAAAAAACAAACAGGACATTGTCACTATCTGTACCAATATCACTTTAAACATTTAGGTCAAAGGAAATATTTTCTAGAAGTCAGTACCCACATTTCATGTAAACTTGTGCACTTTTATTGTGGTTTTCAATCATAATTTGCATCTACAACAAGATTTAGAGGGGAAGAAATTACATTTGCATATGCATGTATTGCCATGAAGAACACATGAATCCTAAAATTACTTTGAAAATCAGAATATATCAGCTTTTTAAAATTGTTTGGTGGAAATAATGCCAAGTTTCCTTATTAATTAAGATATCATAATTTCACTGAAGAGTAGTGAAATTCTTTGAGAGTCTTATGCTAATTGAGAGTCCATCAAGCTGACAAACAGCATGTTATTAATTTAAAGACAGTCAAAATAATCACACATCTCAGGAATTATAAAAAGTGGTAACTGACATTGGTGACACAACACATTCCGTCAATAAGCCTTCTGTAATATGTTGGTACCTATTCTGTCCCTAAAGAAATGCCACAGTAATGGAATTAGACTAATGTTGTCAGTCAGAACAGCCAACAAATCAACTCTTTCTATGTTCATGACTCAAATCTAATTTTATTACCTGAAAGTGCAGGCCGCTTTAAAACAAGGAAAAACATCCCAATTTTTTGTTATAAGTCAGCTATAAGGGCTCTGTCTTCTGCGTTTTTGTTTATCAAAAAATCGCTTTTTTGATTAATTCAAGAAAACCATCAGATTTTGAAGAACCAGATTAATAAATATACTGTTAGCTACTTCAAATATGGTGCTAGTCAAAAACAGAACCCAGCTAAGTAGCTCGTTCAGATCTTCATAGCAGACATCTATCTATAAACTGAAATCCATATTCAGATGCTTCTAGTGTAGTTAACATATCATTTAAGTTATTTTTCTACCTGGCTTTTATTTGTTGTTGTTGTTGTTGAGAAAAAATGCTGTCTGGTCTCAATTCATACAATTCAAGATCCTGCTCACAAAACTGGAGAATGCATTTTCTTGTCATATACATGATTCACCAACAATTAATTTAGGTATTTTTGGATGAGATTATACCCACTATGTTGTTCAGTGTACACTGTGCTTTGTCCTTCATTCAAATCCTTTAAAGTGAATTCAACAGATGCTGAGTTCAGCGGTTACTTTTGTCCCTTCAGACTTTGCAATATTTTTGTATTGAGGAATTCGTATAAAAATGGTGACAATTCAGCAGGTTACTATCCAGTGGCACAATCATGACTTCAGGCGTTCTTAGTGAGCTAGTTAGCAGCTTGGCCACTCTTCTGGAGTCCTTGATTCATGCATCTCTCCAGGAAAGAGTAGAACAGATTTTGTAAATGCCACTGAAATTTAGGATAGACTGAGTGACTGAGAGATTAGCAGCATAATTCTTTTGAAAACAACTCAGCACAGAGAAAAGAACAGAATGATTTTCTATGTTAATTAGGAGAAACATGATTGCGCACATAGAATGAATGCAAGAACGTCAGAATTACACTCTCTTCTTCATCCAAACACTATAAAGTAATTACTGTAAAAAATCAGTGATTCTAAGCTGTGCACAATACCTGGATAAGAATAAATTTGTATCTCTTCTGATGCAATCAACAGCAGTATCATGAAGAGGTGTTGTCCACAGTCAATAGTTGGAAGTGCTGTCTATGGTGTCAAGTGTCTCACTAAAAAGACAAAATAAGATCCAATTAACTTAGCTTTAGTCAGAACGAGAAGATCACTCAGGCAGAAATAATGTAGCTTTTGTGTAGAAATCATGGAATCATAGAATCACCAAGGTTGAAAAGTCCTCCAAGATCATCCAGCCCAACATCCACCCATCACCAATATGTCCCACTGAACCACATCCCTCAGTGCAACATCTAAATTTTTATTGAATACTTCCAGGGTTTATGACTCCACCACTACTTTGCTCAGCCTGTTCCAGCACCTGATCACTCTCAGAGAAGTATTACCCAAAGTCCAACCTGAATCCCCCCTAATGCAACTTAAAGCCATTCCCTCTAGTTTTATCACTAGTTACATGGAGAAAGAAGCTAACCACAACCTCCCTTCAGGTAGTTGTAGAGAGCAAAAAAGTATCTCCCAAACTTCCTCTTCTCCCAACAAAACAATCCCAGCTCCCTCAGCTGCTCCTCATAAGGTTTGTTCTCCAGATCCCCAGCTAGCTTTTGTGCCCTTCTCTGGACACTTTCTAGGGCCTCAATGTCTTTCTTGTAGTGAGAGGCTTAAAACTGAATACAGTACTCGAGGTGTGGCGTCACCAGGTGTGAGTACAGAGGAAGATCACTTTTCTGCTCCTGCTGGCTGTTGGCCCTCACCACCTGGGCACACTGCTGGCTCGTGTTCAGTCAAGCATCAATCAATACTGCCAAGTCTGTTTCCTCTACAGTCTTCCAGCAACTCTGCCTCAAGCCTGTAGCATTGCCTGGGGTTGTTGTGGCCAAAGTGCAGAACCTGGCACTTGGTCTTGCTGAACTTCATCCTGTTGGCCTCAGCCCAGCTATCCAGCCTGTCCAGATCACTTTGTGGGGTCTTTCTATCCCCAGGCACATCAACACTTTCTGCAAGCTTGGTGTCATCTGCGTAGATCTCATGCTAAATTCACTTCATCATGGTTTTGTGAACACACCTTGTTCCTATTAGTATGTACCGGCAGAGGTAGGGTACTGTGATGAAAACACACAACACTGGTAAAGATATGAGGAACAATTCCTTTAAATGTATCTTTTACATTTTACTTACATATTTTCAAAATGCCTCAGATGTATTAGTGAATATGTTGATGTTAGTGCTGAAAACTTAATATATGCTAACTGTATCATTGTGCTTTGAATTAGAATTACATTATTAATTGAATTAATCTTTCTTTAATTATTGACCTTTAGTCTTTCAGAAAAGTACAATGACCATTCTCTATAAGTGTTCCTTAAATAGTATTAACTTCCATCTAGCTCCTCATATTAATAATTAATGAACTTCCATTTCTGTGAAACTGTGCTTCATCAGAGGCCAAAATCAACTACCACTTTTCTGATAAGGGTTTTATTATGGTCTGCTAAGCCGATCATTAACCCAAAAATCAGTACCTGAAGTAGACTGAACCTGTACAGTGAGCTCTGGCCACGAGAATCATGAGGAAGAGAACCAAAATGGAGCTCTGTTGCTCCAAATCAGTAGGGAAAATAATAGCTTTTCTGGATGCTTTTTTTTTGTAGGGGAGCAGAAGGAAGAACAGTGTGTAGATTGTCTTTCCTGTTGTTGTAATATGTATAATCTCTGAAGTAATATTCTAATCAAAACCTGTTTGGAAAAAATGCCAAATGGACATAAATTATTAAAATGAATAATTGTTGATGTCTTTTTTATTGATGAAATTTTTATTTTGATTTGTATTTTGTATTTTCCTTTTATTGTTTTTCTGAAATTTTATCAGCCTCTAGTTTAGATTACAATTTTGAGTACTCTTACTCCAAATTAATCCAAGAAAGACAGATTTCAGGTACAGAAACTTGTGTCCAAGATACAGCCAATATTTTACATTTTAAATGCAATTGAAGATTCATCTATTTATATTCTATCTAATTTAACCATATTATATCATGCTAAGTAGCTTTACATGATAGCTTAAAATATCTGCATATCAGCAGGAGCAGGGAGGTGATCATCCCCCTCTACTCATCACTGGTGAGGCCGCACCTCGAGTACTGTGTTCAGTTTTGGGCCCCTCACTACAATAAAGACATTGAGGCTCTGGAGCATGTCCAGAGAAGAGCAACGAAACTGATGAGGGGTCTGGAGCACAAATCTTATGAGGAGAGGCAGAGGGAGCTGGGATTGTTTAGTCTGGAGAAGAGGAGGCTCAGGGAGGAGGCTCATTATATAATTATTTTATTAATCTATATTATTATTATTATTTATTATTATTATAAAGAGTTTCACAGGTAAGAATTATATATTTTGACAACAAAAAAATCTTGACTTTCTTTATGCAGTGGAAGGTATTCTACTTCTTTATTGAGCTACAAAGCATTGTGTTCATGGCTATTACCAGTGGAAAATCAATTCATACAGCCTGAATACCCCTCAGCATGGTAGCACACATTAGAGCAAATGAGAAAAATCAAAATAATTATGGAAAGTAAATTCCAACTTGAGGCAAAATTATGATTTAAAACCCTTTTTTCACACCTCTAAACATGACTAGATATACCCTGTCTAACAGATTGACCTTGGCAATCTATCAGTAAAACATTAACAGCTGCTTTATATTATTTGAATTGTGAGAAGATTTTTTTCCTTTAAAATGAAATTCTTAAAGATATTAACAAAGAGCACCAATATATAGGTTTCGTTTGACATAGTTTTCAAAGTGACTTCGTTCAGAAAACTAGAGAAATTAGGAGAAAAAAAGAAAAAAATATCTGCAGAGAATGTTTCTTGTTAGTATCCTTTTTTATTTGAAGAAAATAATAGGTTATCCTTTGTTTGTCTGCATTATAAACAGTGCTTCTACATAGGTTACTCTGAAAGTAATACCTCCTATTTATTTCCATGGAAATAAATGAAGCAGATACAGTATTTGATAGAGGAAATTGACAGCTGTAAAACACTGTTTCTTAACATAGCCATCACCATTAGCTATGCATTTTCACCACTGATGAACAAGAGCCTGCATACCGTACTTGTAAAAATCTGCATGGTCATATGGAACATGTCTTTCATTTTGCTGTCGCCACTGCTGAAACACAGCACCCACCTCACTGTGCTCACATCCTCTCTTAGGTCTCCATGAATGTTCAACAAATGTCAGTGGGTGCCTTTTTTTTTTTTTTTTTTTTTTTCATGGAGGAACTCAGTGACACGCCTTTGGTCCACGAACACTTCTATAACAGATGTCATTTTGTCAGACTACTCCTCTGGTGCAATCTGTCAATAGGAACAAAATGTAATGGAATATCGGTGGCAGGGTTCAATCTCTACTGCCATAGCACCAACATCTTCCTCTGCTGTTGTCGGCAACATAAGAAAAGAGAAGGTGTTACTTTCAAAGCAGAGTTTGTACTGTACAACTCTTTCCAATTTTCAGAACCTGCTGTCTTCTTGTCTCTGTATGAAGGATTTTCTGCCCAATGGAAGCTGCATACCTCAAGGGGAAATAGCCTGGGCCTTGGTATTGGACTTGGCACTGGTCCAACTGATAAGATCTGAAGAAGGCTTTAAAAAAAATTAAAATCTATGGCACTTTAATTACATTGTAGGTCAGAAAATGCCAGATCTAGTAGCAGGTGAAGGAAAAATAATATTCAAAGATCCAAGTTGGATTAGCACTGTGGGAGGGGTTTGATTTTTTTTTTAATTCAGGGATGATTCAATGTATTGTATCCAGTCCTAATGATTTTCCAGTGTTTCTGGGTCAGACATCTTCAAAGTGCATTTCAGGAAACCCAAGTTAGTCTCCTGATCTAAATTCGTCTTTGAAAAAGTTTTCTCTTTTTCTACCTGTAAAATGTCTCTGTGGGAACCATTTCTCTTGGCTAAAGCTATCCTTTGTAAGTATTTCCATTTACTCAGACAGAAAAATCATATAAATGGCAAGTTTCATCTTCTAGTAGGATCTCTTTAACTATCAAATAAAGATGAAGGATCCCAAATTTTCAGGAGTATTTGTATGCAGACATCAGTATTTCTTTGAAAGTAATCCATTTTATTAAACGGTGCATTGATTTTGTAGTCAAGAGTTTGATTATTAGAAGTTTTTTTCTCATATTTGCTTTAAATATGAGTGCAATTGAACCTGCCTAATCAGTGCATGGCTTAAATAATGTTCTGGTTATTTAAAAGTGATGCAAACTGCAGCAGTGCACTGTTAGCTTCATTGAATGGCACACTTTAAAGTTAAGAATAGCTACAAGATTTTTCAAATTGCATAGGTAACCAGAATGAGTTAAGACTAGAAAATCTGGGACAACCATTTTGACAGGAAGGGGATGAATACATTTGAACTACATTACTAGGAATATCTTTTCAGATAGTAGTCTATGCACTAAAATAGATCCCCGATATGAAAATAAGAAGGTATGCTAGATGAAGGACAACATAAAAAAAACATAGGATAATGCAGAAATATTTATTCTCACACACACCAGTTGCATATGAGAACAAAGAACTGGAAATCATTCAGTCCAACCACTGTAATGCTGGGTACGTAATTCATAGGCTCTTTCATGAACTTGTGAATTCCCATGAGAAAACTGGAAAAACTATTAGTGGGTAGCACTGCTGGAAGGCTGATCAAAATGCACATCTTCTGCTGGATAAAAGTATTTTGATTCACAGCTTGAACTTATTCATAGTGAGTTTTTAGTCACTTGCTCTTGTGCCAACAGTGTCCTTCAGTTTATAAAGCCCTGTATTCCTTTCTAACATTTACCCCCCAGTATGTTTAGAGATAGCAGACCATACTCTGTCTCACTGGTTCTTTTGTTAGGCAAAAGAAGTCTTTTCATTTATTCTCCAGTTATAAGATAGACTGTCATTCTCCTGCTGAGAGGTAGCATACAATTAACTCAAGAATAGTGCTACCGCAGCTGCATAGCTTCTGAGCTGCACTTAGTTTCAATCTGCCTAGCTGGAAGAGTGTGAATATCTGTGTCCACCTGTGTAGACTAACCCTTCTTATCCCTTTCTGAATTTTGATTTGAGTTAAGCATTAGTGAAGACAGATAACCAGAATTAGAGATCATAGGTGGGAGAGAAGGGTTTATGGAAGGATGAGAAGACTATGTGATTTGAGACTGAATTCAGTCTAATGAAAGAATGGGCTGTCAAAATATTTGCCTAATTTAAATAAATGCTTCAGTGCATCTTATTACTGAATGGTTTTATAAAATACATTAAGAATCAGCAATAATTTGCTTTTATCTCAATAATTTTTGCAGTGGATGAGAGTAATAGAATACAAATATACTTCTAAATCAATTTTATTATAATCTGAGCCTGTTATCTAATTCAAGATCTTCCTTCTGAATGAAGTGACTACAGAATTTTTAGTGTCTGAAATAGTTTTATGTACATCAAAAATCATCTAAGTGAAAAGATTTAGAAGATATTTTCAGCTGGCCATAGCGAGCTTCCATTAAAGGAGAACATATGGTTAAAATTTTGGAATTCGGCAGTTTAGTGTATGTGAAGATAAAAAAGGTTTGCTGTTGGTTGTTTTTTGGGTGTTTTTTTTTTTTTTTCTGTTTGTGTTTTGTTTTCTTATATTTTTGTTGTTGTTTGTGTTTGTTTTTTTTTTTTCTTTTGTAGCCATTTGTTTTTCTAAAATTGTAGACTCTGAATGGTAATCCATATTTAGAAGGTATAAGCTCAATTTCTTTCCAAATTGCAAAACACTTTAATAACTACACTTCTAAGCAGTCAACTAAAGTTATATTCTCCCTATTTCCCTCTCTTATACAACAAAAAATTTTAGCCTGAATTCTGCTCACATGCTCTTTATCTGGGAGAACTACAAGTGGAACAAATGCTAGTCAAGAAAACAGATTTTGTTTCATGTCAAGAGTATTAGGAGTCAAAAAGAGCCAGATAATATATTCTGAATCTCTCTCATCCCACACTTGAGCATTCAGCAACGTCAAGCTAGGAACAGTTATCTACTATCTGTTTAAACTTAGTTTCAGAAAATATGCCCTGTTAATTATCTGTTTCTGATACAGTGGATAATGTGAGCAACATTAAAGAAATGTTTGGAGGACCAGAAGGGTTAAAAGGCCTCTGACATTGTTATTTCATATATATGTGATGTTTTAACATTAGTGGAAACTGAGGACCACCACACTGCTCTCTGTCTCCCTCCTCAAAGGAACAGGAATGATGTGAAAATACAACGAAAAAAGACTCGGGTTGAGAAAAGGGCAGGGAGATTACTCACCAATTACTGACTCTAGTAAAACAGACCTAACATAAAGGGAGATGAATGCAATTTATTGCCTTCTAAAAACAGATTAGAAAATGAGAACTATAAGCACTTTCCCCTCCCTCCTTGTCCACTAATTCTACGTGGATATCTGCTCCACGTGGCACCCACAGGCTGCAGGGGGACACCGTGGACCCCTCCTGCACTGCTTGGGAAGCAGTAATCTGTGAAGTCTTTGTTGGTTATACTTACATGCTCTTACGAACCCCTTAAAAAAGCATTTCTATAAATCTCTCTCTGTGTTAATTGGGAATTGTTGATTCAATCTAAATTTGCTCATGCGGAAGAAGTGTAAAAGCAAGGGAAACTGTGAGGAATGAAAAATGTTATCAGAATATAACGTCTTTCTCCATTATGTGCTTTCACTGCTCCCTCAGAAATGGTCTGTGACACACAGGGTTATTCTTGTACAAATTACCATTCAGTTAGCAGATACTGTTGCTTTATGACAAGTTGTTCTAATAGCAGTGCATTGTCATAATGTCATTGCAAAGCTCAGAGATAGATTTGGCAGATTAAGCTTCTTTTTCAGAGGCATATGATAATAAGAACAACCTACATGTTATGTAGTATAGAAAGTCACAGTAACCAAGGTCTTGAGCTGACATATTGACACTGAAATATATTGTAGTTTTTTATTGAGATAGTTAAAGGGGAAGAAGCTTGCTAGAATAAACCTATGAATGAGTTTGCTAGGCCAGACAAGTTAACATTTGATTCTTTTTCTTTTTTAACGTGCCTTAAAATAGGTATGTTAGGATTTAGCGTATCTGGGAGCTACTGAAAGTTGTGCAATAAATTGTAATCATTTGCAAGTTTACAAAAGAATTCTGTGATTTTATAATAACAAAATATACAACATGGCACCTATATTTCTAGAGTTTATTGATGGACTTAAACTTAATGATAGTTTACAAATAAGTGGCTCTCCTTTTTCTTCAGGTTGGAAGTAAAATACTCTGCTAAAAATAAGCACTTTCCTTTTGCCTTAATGACAATGTAGTGCTATTAAAAATAGGATGAGAAGAACATTTTCTGGGAGGTGAATATGACAAATTTTGGTTTGGTAGCAGTATACCGCCAGTTGAAGAAGTAGTGCTTAAAGGAGTCATTTAAAATAAACAGTATTTTAGAAGAAGTTAATCAAATGGTCTGATTTGTGAATCTGCGTTGGTGTAATAAGTGCTAAAAAGTAATCAAACTTCTTTTAAATGCACACAACTATTTTTACTTCCAGTGATAACATATGAGAACTGGTAGAATTATTTTAGAAATAATGTCTTTATGTCAAAGATAGAATTTCTTGGGAGGGCTTACTTGTGAAATAAGGAGATTATAATCAAAGTGTGAATTGAGCTGTTTTACGGAAACAGTGTAAGCTTACTTTATGTAATCTACTCCATATTGACATTCTCATTAATTTTAGTTTTCTTGTTTATATTGAAAAGAGGTACGTTTTGGATTTTTTTTGGCAGGTAGGTCTTTGTGAACATTTTCAAATAGTCTATTGATCTGAAACAGAGAGATATCATTATATTCTTGGCTGCAGATTAGAATACTGTTTTGCAAATCTCTCCTGCTAATTCACTGAATGACAGTAATTACATCTATATTTTTTGGAGATATAACTTGATTATTTTCAAGAGGAAGACACAAAAGGTGTTAATGTTGGTCATTCTGCATAATTGTCTATGAAATTAAAACAGGTTTAGTTGAAATAACTGATAAAACATGAAAAAAAAAATAGGTGCAGAAAACCTACTTAGCAATTTTAATTCTACCTCGAACCATGGACTAAAAAAGTTTTTCCTGATAGTTTTCATTATTTATTAATTGGTTTTCATAATATTTTATGTTTTGAAAATGTGAACTCTTACAGAGAGTTCTGTGGGATTTATTTTAAAGAGCAAACTTTATGAGGGGTACAGCTCTAATGCAGTCTTTGAATAATAATGTGGCACCAATCTGAGGAATTTGTTTGTTTGTTTTAGGAAAGATATTATGTTGTTAAATGAATATTACAGTTGCCACTTAACTTTTCAAATATTTTATTTTTTTATATAATAATGCCTTGTTTTTTGCTCTGTAAACTTCAAATGTAAAATTATTTCTTTTCTCATAGCATGAATTCAAGCAGTATCTTAGTGTAGTGATAAAAAGTGTCATGTTTTAAAGGGAGAAAATAACTCTTATCTCCTTCACCTGTTTTTGTTAAGAGGTATATTAATTAAAAATTATATTAATATTTCAGATGGAATTAATTGCTTGATAGGCATTAGCTATTCAGTGGACAATAAAATATGTATCTATTCTGAGTTTACCCCTAATTATAGTGGGTATAAAGATGCCTATTTTACATGTTATACGGAATATTTAGGTTCCCCATCCATTTAGAGAACTTCTTTTTTCAGTTCAAGACAAAATCAGGTTTCATTCATACATTGATTTAGGATTTGAAAAATATACATTCTAACAATTTTGGAATCTTTGCATGTTCCTAAAATATTAAGAAAAATGTCAATATTTGTGGATTTATACAGTCAATTTTATCAAGGCAAGTAAAGCTGCTTTTCATTAGTATTGTTTCATTTGACAGAGTCCTCTGCATTTAAACAACTCTAAAAGATATTTAAAAAAAATGAGTCCAGCTTTACTTTTTACTTTATTTTTAACTATTACTGTGTATTTGCTGAGTATAAAGCTTCTTGCCTCTTCTCAGCTGGAATTTTTGACTGTGGGAAGCTTCGCTGGTAAAGATAAATTGTCGATAGGTTGGCTATGTTGATGCCATCTGTTATAATCACTCTCTGCCTGCTAAAATATTGTTCACACCACTTCTGAAATGCTCAGGTTCTAAGTAATAATTGGTTTACTGGAATTGGATAAAGAACAAAATAATGAAAATTTTCTTTCATACTGACTTTCTTTGTGCCTCAAGTGAAGCATAGGCCTTTTTTTCTCTTGATGATACCTCTAGAAAATGATATGCCAAAAATTAATATTTGAACAGAGTAATTTTGACTGCCAATAGCACAGGTAGCATTAGATCAGCTGGCTGAGGAATCAGTGACATTATTTAAGGCTTTAAAATTCATGGGGAGCAGGTACAGTGGAAAATAAATGCAAATCTAAGCCAAGAATACAAAGCTTTTGTAAGAAATCACATACATATACAGAAATTAACATTTTTACAAACCTAGATGTTTCTTCCAGTTCGAGTGGAGTTTATTTTAATGATGTGTCAGAACAGGAGATAGAGGGAATTATTGAGTTGCAAAGCAAATTACAAATTCATTTTAAATCCTAAGCCTATTCAAACTTAGTTTCCTCATTAAGTTGAAAGTTTTGGTCTGATTCTACTTTCAGCATAAAAATGTCATTAAATGTGTTTGTTTAGAACTGTGACTAATTTTGGAAGAACTAAAGGACAATCCTTTAGCTCCTTATGAATACATCCTTGGTTTGCCTTCTTTCTGTAGTCAGAAGTTTCCAGTGAATACCTTACATTTCAATATTTATGCTTTATCTAGCAGTTCTCACAGTGCTTCCTCTTTTTGACTGGATTATACTAATGTCTCCAAAGGAAGCTGGTGCAAAATCAGTGTTGGTGAATAGGAACCAACTCTTCTACTAAGTGTGTTCTTTTGAATTATGCTTTTGTTTTGACTGACAGATATTGCTGGGAGTCATGCAGATTGAAAAATGCTGAACCAGTAGTAAGCAGCAAAAAAGATGTGTTTTCACAGTTGGGAATGATCGACAATATGTGCTGGTGGTGCTCTGGTTCTTTTTCCTGCTAAGCACAAAATTGAAAGGGGAACCCACTAGATGGCCAGAATTAGTTTGTATATCAAAGGTATCAACAATGCTCTGCATTCAATCTAAAAGCAATGGAAAATGAAAATATACCACAAAAGTATATTTTTCTGACTCTCAGCAGTATTGTATTTGTTCTTGAAAATTTTGTATCTGACTGCTGATTTGAAGTGCTGAACAAGAAGCTGTTTACTACATTGTCAACTTTCCCTGTTATTGAGCCACTAATTTTAATTTCACTGTAACTGGCTTGTTCTGAAAATGCCATTCTAGTCAGAAAAGAATTACGCTTAAAGTTATTACACTTCGATGGAATCTGACCATGCAAAGATTGCTAGTGTGGTCTGGAGTACATGTGAAATTTACCTAAAAATGTGTTGTACTCAAAATAGGAAAACAATCTGGGGAACCTTGGAGAGAATAAGGGGTATTAATCTTTTATCAGCCTAGATTTGGTGAAATCTATCTAATCTAATCAACAACGTTGTAATGTAACTGCTTTCATAATATCTTGCTTACGAACATCCTCTCTGCATAGTAATCACAGTTGTTTTTGTGGTTTTTTTAAACGTTTATTTTGTGACTGAGGTACTAATCTCAATCTCTTTTGAGTGCTCTGAAATGCCTAATTTAGCTTGGTTCTAGCAGTTCTTAGTTATTTCTTCAGTTTCTAACATATATATATGCATATATATTTCTCTTAGTGTTGAGGCCAATTCTCTTCTTTCAGGCTTTATAAGGAGCCTTCTCTGTTGCATGTTGAGCTCATTGCCTCTTGTCCTGGCACAGGATGCCAATGAAAATAGCATGTCTCCATTATCTTTGTATCCTCCCTTTAGATATTTATACAGATTGATAAGATTCCCCCTGAGCCTTCCATTGTCTAATCTGAACAGCCCCAGTTCTCAGCCTCTCCTCTCAAGAGTGGTGCACCTTGATCATCTTGGTGGCCCTCTGTTGGACTCTTTCCAGTATGTTCAGTCTCATACTGGCAGCCCAGAGCTGCACACAGTCACTCAAGGTACAGCCTCACCAATGCTGAGTAGTGGGCAAGGGTCACCTTTCCTTACCTGCTAGTGATACTTTTCATAATGCAGTAAGAATTCTTAGTGGCAAGAGCACATTGCTGATTCATGTTGGTGTCTACCAGGATCACAGGTTCTTTTCTGCAAAGATGATTTCCAGCTGGGTGGACATTTAGTGGTGCTTGGAGTTTTTCCTCACCGAGTACACTGTGCACTTCTTGATGAACTCTTTGAGATTTTTGTCATCCCACCTCTCCAGACTGTCAGTATTACTCTGGAAGGCAGTACAGCCCTTTGGTGAGTCAGCTACTCCCCTCTGTCCTATCACTGGCAGATTTACTGAGAGTGCACTATACTCCACTGTCCAGACTATTAATGCAGATGTTAAAACAGAAATGGATCCAGTATTGACCTCTGGGATAATCCAGTAGTCACTCTAAGTCAGCTCTCAGTCAACATACACCATTTACCTCCCTCTGGTTCTGACTGTTCAGACAATTTTCAACTCACTTCACTGTTAGCTCATCCAGCCCATACTTTAACAGCTAATCTCTCAGATCTTATGAAAGACAGTATCAAAAGCCTTATTGAAGACCAGGAAAACAATATCCACTGCTACCTCTTCATCCATCAAGCTGATTATTTCATTATAAGAGCTTATCAGGTTGATTAGGTGCAACTTCCCTTGAATAAATACATGCTGAGTACTTTTGATTATTTTCTTCTCTTTTCTGTGCCTAAAATTGGCTTCAATCTCTTCAGTTGGGGTGAGACTGACCAGCTTGTAGTTCCCTGGGTCCTCCTTCTTGCTCTTTTTGAAGATAGGAGTGACATTGGCTTTTCTCCAGTCTTCAAGCACTTTAACCAGTTGCCACAATTGAGAGGACAGTCCTGTAATCACCTCTGCCAGCTCCCTCAGTACTTGTGGCTGTATCCTATCATTGCCAACGGACTAGTGAATATCCAGTTTGCTCAAGTTTTGCCTGACGTGATCTTCTACTGAAAGTTTATCTTCTTTGTTACAGCCACTCAGTGTAGACTCTGGGGCCTAAAGGCCTGTGATGCAAATAAACACTGGGGCAAAATCTCAGACTTTTTAGTATAGGGTAACCAGGTTTTCTATTTCTTTAAGGAGAGGAACCACATTTCATCTTGTCTTCCTTTTGTCACTGATGTTCTTATAGAAGCCCTTTTTTGTTTCCCATGAGTGTCTAGGTTTCAGCTTTCCTAACTTGATCCCAAGCTCCTTGGAAAATATCTTGTATTCCTTCCAGGTTACCTATATTCCATTCCATTCCATTCCATTCCATTCCATTCCATTCCCACTATGTTTGTAGTAGTAATTAAACCGTAACCTCTACATGACATTAACATCTAGAGACATTTCTTACCCTGTAACCTAGTGTGTTTTTAAATTTTAGTTCACTAACTGTGTATGAAAAAATTCAAGAATTTAATGAGTGGAATATTCAATACATTTAATCAACACAGAAGAATTCACCACCTCCCTATGTTACAATCACAACATTCTATTATAAAGCATATAAAACTAAAAAAAAAGGACTGTGTGGGAAAATATGTTTCAATATATAAAACTTGCTACAATTAAAAAAATTATTTAGTAAATGAGTTTTACCATTTGTTTAAAGCTTTGTGTTAAAATTGATTTGTTGGGCAGAAGCTAAGAACTTAGATTTAGGCATTCTACCAGTTCAAAATATTCTCAGCACCAATCCTCTTGTGGGTATTAATCCCAGACTATCCAGAACAGAATTTCTATCACACTTAGAAATACCAGTGTGTCCATTTTCTTAAACCTTATGGAAAAACTGCAAGTGCTAATTGGCTATGTTACTTTTCTTTTAAAATAACAACAGTGTAGGTGCAAATGATTTTTTTTTTAATTAAAAAAAAATGTAACAGAAAAATAATATAATGAACCTCTGAAGTAAATCAGATGCTTTGGATTTCTTAATGTTTTGTAAATTCAGAACTGTGAAAGTTCCTCCTTCTGTACCCTAACCCTTAGCAGGTTTTTGTGACTATTGTCATCTGTACATATTTCTGTGAGAGTTAGTTTTATAATTATTTAAATATTTCAGTAGGAAGATAAAATTTCTCACATGATAATCAGAAATGCAAGAATAGCCACTAGCCAAGAAAACAAAATGTTCAAGTTTTTTATCTCTGTGGAAAATAGAGTTATTTATGAATAAATAGCATATATTTCTTTTCCAAATATATTAAATTTGAGTTTAATGTAGCTTCCATTTTTTAAGTATATCAACACACTGAATAAATGATTTCAAAAAAAATATTGATGCTGTGAAAATTAAAATGATATATTTTCAATCTCAGTATTTAATACTCTATTCACTTAAACTTTTGAAAATCTGTCATGAACATTGATACCCCTGTGTGAAATGAAATGTATTTTAGTCACAGTTTGTGTTCATAAAGCGGTTCATTTTCAAGCCCATTTTTCTAGTCATTGTAACTGCTATATCAAATAAAAAAATTACAAGTTTGATGCAACATATGTTCCAATTGCAATCCTTTCAACAAGGTTATGATTTAGTGCTGACATTACTTTTTAAACGTTGTATATGATAAGAAGTGATGACATTTATTCTACTTCACCAAAGTGTACCTTTTCTGTACATTGCTGATTATGAGGCAAAAAATACCAGTCATTGGAGAAGACATAGCATTAAGATAGAGCAGTCCTTTTAACTACTAGTACTTATTGTATCAAAATGAACTGTTGTATTCATTTCTGGTCTTATGTAGCCATTAATTTCAACTTTTAAAATCCAAAACAAGCATGAAAAAACCAAAGGTCAGAGAAATATATTGCCTTTTCTTGGCAGTAATACGAGATCCTTATTACCTGTTACACATATCAATCAATTGTGCCAACCTCCCAGATATATAAGGGCTGTTATTTCTGTCCAGGAAGAATGCCAAAATAAATTTAATATTTTTATAAGGCTTTTTGTTGACAACTGAATTGAAATGTTAAAGAGCAGTGACATTATATTTATTTGAATTCTGAGAAAGTAATACTCTTGGTTAACTAAATGTCTGGCTTATCGTTAAGAATAATTAAACTGCTCTTTCCTGTTCCTCTGTTTCTCTGAAGGTTTCAAAAGCATCACAGTCTGTCTTGATCATTACAATTCTGATGTGTATAAAGCCACATTTACTGCGGCAAATGTCACTAAGAATTGTTTAGAAGAATTATGTATTAGGAAATATCAGATTATTTAATGTACTACCCTACATTCTTCTATCAAAAGAAATCAAATTTTGGCAAGAATGAAGGAAGAAAAGCTGGGAGAAGAAGAGATTGGAATTAATATGATGCAGAGGTTAATTATTTGGAGGTTTTGTTTTCTGATTGCACAGAGTCTACCTCCAGGAAACTGTTATCTGATTTCATATTTCATACTGTATTTTCACATTTACATCCTGCCTTTCTTGCCGTTTGGTTAGATGACAGTGTTAATCAAAATAAAGCGAAGCTAATGTATTTCTTGCCAATCCAAACATGAGGAGTTAGTCATAAAAGTATTACATGACACATGAAATCTAGCCCAATCATTCCCAAGCTGCTTTTCTTCCATTTTATGTGTATTTTAGAATAAAGAAGAAAGTTAATAGGATTGTAGATCTGGAGACTAGAATTATTCAGAGTTTTAACAAATGAATGTCTGCATCATACTGGGTGTTGCATAATACCAGTTAACAATGTGTATATTTATCAAAAAATAAGTTGTTGTACTGACCTCAGTGGCATTAGAATTACTTGCTGAAAAGTCTAAAACTCAGTCATTTGCTTTTGATACCTTCTGTCTCTATAGAGAATTTATAAAATGCACATGTTCAGTTTACCACAGATCATCACCTGTTCGGAATTCAGGCTAAGAAAATTAAAACATGCATATCAGATTTAGAAAACACTTGCAGTGTTACTTGCTTTAATTTTAAAAGCCAGTGGATTGACTTGCTTACAACAACTGGATAGCAGTCAGGAATTATGAAAAGTTAACAAGCTGATGGAAGAACTGTTGCATAAGGTTTACAGGACTGGTTTCTGAGCTGAATTCAGCACTTTGCAAGATAAGATATCCATATACATAGAACATATATATCTAAATGGAGATATAATAAGGAGCAATTTGGATTGTAAAAAATTTAAGATCTCTATCACTTATCCATTTAAGTAAGTTAAGTGGTTCCTCTTAGGGCTTATTGATTGATGAAACTTGAAACATTTCATCATATCTGAACATCTGTAGATTAAGCTGAAAATCCATTTACTTTATTCCCTCCCTTTTTCAGACTATTTCTAAGAATGCTATAAATTTTATTTCTTCATAGTTAGTCTTTGTGTTTTGCTAATTGCAATTAGTATGACATATCTTTGTTCTTGCTGTTCCTCTGAAATATGTTCTGTTTGTTCAATAACAACAGTAATGACGGTTGTTTGTTTGCTTATATATTCCAGAGACAAGGGAAATGGCTACTTCAATGAGACAGCCACTACTCTGAAACATGAGAGGGTCCTAGAGGAGGAAATGAGGTCATCTTAGAGGCTCTAAGAATCACTGAAAGTGAGGAGACACTCCTGAGAAATCAAGGGAGATGATGCAGGAAAGTTTTCCAGCTACAGGGAGAAAGAGAAAATTGGGTAGATTTTATTGCAAGTCAGATAATCTTTAAAGATGTTGAACTGAGAATTAAGTGAAACAACTGCAAATAATGTAGGTCAAGGGAACAAGGGAAGATTGACTTGCGGACATTTATATTTATAGTTTATTTTACTCAGTGCATATCTGATTTTTATAAGGGTTTCTTATTTTATAATAAATTTATTTGTAGATTTATTTTTATCTATCTACCTCCCTACCTATCTATTTATTTATTTTCTGATGAGAAGGTTACTCATCTTAAAGAAAATTATGGCCAGAAATTTTAGAAATGATTGCTCAGAGAAATTTCAGCTAATTCCTGTAAAATAAAAGATACATACATTTTGATATTTCTGAGTAACTATTCCTAAAAATTGAACGTCTGGGTGTCTTGACAACTATGACACCAGTATTACCCTGCAAATGTGCTTCAGCATTCAAATAAGAAAAGAGTTGCAAAGTATTTTTAAGTATGAATAGCGACTTTGATTTAAATTGTAGAAAACAAAGGTAATCTGTATCTTAAATCAAAGACTACGTCATTTTTACTTCTAAGTTGTGTTTCCTTTTATAGCTGTTTCTTTACTCTCAACTTTGGTGATATTTACAGAATGCTATTATTATTTTACTTTCCTTTAAAAGACAACTTTAAGTCAGAGTCACATAAGAACATATATAATTTGTCTTAAAATGAAGGGCAGTATGCTCTCAGAAAAAAGCTCTCGTGCCTTGGCAATTTTACAGTAGGTATTACAATATTTCTTACTATAAGTCTTAAGTGAGACAAATTCTTTTCCAAAATTAGGGTAAGTAATAAAATGATAATAATAATAATAACAATAATAACAACAACAATAATCATACCAAATTTTCTAAAGGATACTTGTGAGAATCCTTCATTGTTTTTTTGGCTCAAAGCTTGCTTCCCGAGGTTTTTCTTGCGATAAGAGTGAGTGATTTGTTGAGGAGGCAAGTGATGTGTGACAATCGATATCACTTTGGGAACATTTGAAAGCCCCTTCCTCCAGAGCTGCTTGCCTCCGGAAGAGAGTGCTCAGGAGTGTTCACTGGCGGAAGATCTGGCCTGTCACTGAACAGCTCCAGCTTGGTATGGGAGGCTGGGGGATGATGCGATTGTATCCTGTAAAGGCAAGGTACAAGTTGGTGCCTCCCTGCTCCCTCTTATCTGCTGGCAAGGCCAGGAAGATAGGAACAAAGGAGTTTCCTGCTGAGATCCCAGAGCCAGAAGCTGCCACTCCAAGGAGAGCTGACTCAACCACTTTGGATTGAGCTGTCACTCCAAAGACAGCTGACTCGACCACTTTGAAACCATTGAAAAGGGGCCATCATTGCCTGGTCGTCCTCGCCATCGTTGTCATCAACAGAACAACGCCCGACTACCCACCACTACTGAAGATCAAAGACTGAACTACGAACCACGCTGGATCCATGGTGGTGACTATCTCTCTCTTGCTTCCTATAAAGACTCCTGCTTCCTATAAAGACTCCTTGCTTCTTCTTTCCTATCTTTTCTATTGCCCTTGTCCCCTTCCCCATTTCCCTAATTAAGATTTGTAATAAACTGGTTGGACCAACATTTGAACCATTGTTTCTTAATCTCACGCCAGGTATATAGATAATAAAAGAACCTCCTCATCCTCCTATAAATTGGAGCAAGACAATACTATAGCATACATTGCCAGTGATACCAATTTATTGCTTTTTAAAAACTTTGCTGATATACACTTTCATATTTAGATGTGCAGTTTGTTTAGTATTTTGAAGATGAGGAAAGTTTTGGATTGATATATTTTTATTCTGTAACCTTAGTGGCACTGTGGCAGTGCAACATCATGTCTAGATTTATAAGAAGATTTAAATAACATCTAAAATACAGACCTTCAGAATCCTTGTCTACTGTGAAAGCAGCTCAATTCCTTGAGCACGTAAATTTCTTCTAGCAAAGTCACACAGATATCTAATTTTCTGCTGCTAAGCATAAATAGATAGTTGAAATTTTGACAGTGCTAATCTGTTTGGAACCGATCTCCTGCCTAAGCTGCACGGGAAGTCATATATTATACCTGTCTCTGTAAAAATCATAATCTTGAAAGTATGGTAAGCAGAAAACAAAATAGAAATTTCTAGTCTTTATTGTGTAGCAGCTGCCTGTAATGTTTTAATAAATATGTTTGAATGAAGGAATATGATGGGATACACTTTTATGCATGAAAAGGTAAATGTACCACTCTACTGAGATACATAAAGTGATTTAGCAGAAGGAAACAAAGACATAAAATTTTCAGTTATGTCTGTGTTACTCACCCATTCCCTCATGTTTCATGTGCATCAGTATTCCTTGAAAATCCTTTCAAAAAAAGAGAGAATTATAAGAAAGAAAATATAAGAAAATACAACTCTAGATGTAGTTACATTAAGGGCTCCAGCACAGAATAGTAGTATAGTAAATTAAAACAACCAAATAAAAAAATCCAACCAAACAAAAAACAACTTGAAATAAAATGATTCCCCAAATCCTTTTTGAAAATTGTATTCCAATTGTCTCTAAAACATATAGTACACAAAGTCCGATTTTCTTTTCCCTCAAAACTTCTGACAGTAAATTCTTTCCTATCCAATATGATTTCCTCCCACAGGAGGTAGTTCAGTACATAACATTCTGCCTACTTTTCCAAAGTCCACTAGGGAAAAAAATATATATATTTTTACAGTGATGATAAATATAGTAGAATGACTTTTGATGTTCTTTTCTGATTTTTGGTTCTAGAACCCTCTGGCTTCTGTTTACACCCTTTAATTATGTCTCTTTCTGTAATGAACAATCCCTAAACTTTCCCTGATTCCCTGGTGAAGGATCAAAGAAGAATAAAATTACATTGTTTCCTATAAATACTAGTCTGTTTTTTCGTTTGTTTGGTTGGTTGGTTGGTTGGCTTTTTAAATATTTGAACATGTGTAATTAAAAGAACTGAAAACTATTTAGTAAAGATGGTCTTTGAGTGAGCACTGACTTTGAGACTAAGGTCCTATTTGCTAAAGGGTTTTTCTGTTTTTCAACCTATTTTATGAAGCATGTCCTCTGTTTACACTGAGATTTATTCCAACTGACTTTACTTGACTGCTCTTAGTTGTTGGAGTACACAAAAGCAAGCAGTTTTAATTTGCCCTCATCATGCTTTTTGTGATTTCTAGTTCTCTATCACATCCACTGTAAATCATCATTTTTCAAAGATGCGAAGTCCTTGACCACCTATTTCGGTGTATTGATACTGTTCTGTACCACTGATCATCTTTATTGCTCTTTTTTAAAAAAGTTACATCTAATTATACTATATCATTTTCCTAAACGAAGGAGAATAACTGTTTCAAAGTGTGAGGAACTCATGGATCTTTACAGTAGAAGATGAAGATTCTCTTTGACTCTTTGTTCCAACTCAAATAAATATTAAAATGAAATGTTATAAATGGGCTTCTGCTATGGAGCTGCTAGTTTTACGGAAGTGTCTACTTCAATTTGCCCTGCTGCAAACTTGTCCTTGCTTAATAACAGTCATTTCAATGTCTGCCATGAAGATAATATGTGAAGCCATGATTATTTCATATGTGTCACTTTATGTATGTCTACATAGAGCTTCGTATGACATTTTCTTTCTGAGACTATCTAGCAATGTCCTACTACAAGTCTTCAAAGTCTGCCTTTGACTTTAATGTAAGATAGCTACATGTTTTGTTGTTACTCTGGGCTATGTGGATTAGTAGAGATTACAGCTAAGACTTCAACAGAGCTCTTCTGATGACATTTCTTGACCGATTATGAAGAGAGTAAAAATATACTCCTGTCACTTGTTTCCTGTCTTTATACAAGTTATTTAGGTATGCAAGGATCTCTATTCTTCAAATGTGCTAGTATTCATTAGTTTCCTCTGTCAAATGTCCTTTGGAAATCCATAAAAAACTGTAACACCTAGTTTGCCTTTATACTTATGTGGTTGAAAATTATACTTGCACCATAGATTTAAGTAATTTAACTCCAAACATAACTGCGTGTAAATACATGGACAGAGGTCGCACATTTTCAAGCAGATTAATAGCACAATGCACTGTAGTTAATTGCTATGAAGACTATCACTGCTTCACTTCTTTGTACTCTGCATATGAATGTAAGGACGTGATATCAAAGGCTGTGAAATAATGACTGGCATGGAATTGCTTCAGGAATAGACTATTTTTATTTTTATTTTTTAAGAATATGAAAATACTGCAAGTGCTTTCCTAAAGTCTGCAGCAATTACTCAGATGTCATGAGTGTCATAAGATTGCTGACTTTTGTTAAGCTTTTGACTACAACATAGTAGAGACAAGCATTTTACAGCTATATTATTCGGCCTTTTCAAACAGGACTTGAAGAAGAAAATCAAAGCACATCTGGTTTCAGTTCTGGGATTCTGAAATAACTGATGAAAAATAGACATGACAACAATATGTTTGTTTTGCTTTTTCTCACTTCAATAATGACTGAAACACAACAGAACTCCACCAAAACACAATCTTTTGAGCTCTGCATCCTGTCAGAATGTCTTCTCTTGAAACAGAAAACTGTAGGTGGGTTGGGGAGAGAGAGGTCTCAAAACCACTTGTGACAAGTAATCACTTTTCACTGAAATAAGAAATGAGTCCTTAACTGTAATTTATTCTTTTATTATCACTCCATATTTTTCAAGTAAAACAAACAAGCTGTATAACATATGACATACAGCAGCACTTCTTAGAAATTATTTTAAAGCTTTTGAAATTTATTTTCCAACTTTAGCTAAATCTTTCTGTTACTGCACTGAAGTATAATTAGAATACCAGCTCAGCTTGAATTGCTTTATCTTTTCCCTGATGAGGAAATAGAAACAGATTTCAAAACTGAGAGAGAAGGGCCTTGAATTAACCAATTTTGAAATCACTTATACCGTTTCTATGATTCTTGTATCTGATGCAGCTGAAATGGAGAAACTATTACTGAGTGTGTAGATACTCAATTTCATTGCATTTGACAGCATATACTGTGTCCTTCTGAGGTCAGTTATTCTTATTAAATAAAAATCTGAAATTTTAAGGTACACATTATGAGGAAAAAAATTTTATGCAGTATCTATGTAGTAATAACTAGCTAATGGGATAAATACTGGTTAAAATGAAAGTTATAGGGAAAAAAAAAAAAAAGCAAAACAAAACAGAACCACCTTCCATCAAATGCTTCACTAACAAATTAATTGCTAAGGTAAAAGTAAGCAGTAAAAGTAAGCACTTAAAAATTAGCAAAAAAATTTAGCATTTTTCCTTTTAGCATCAACACCTCATCCACAGCTGCAACAGAATATTTTAAAACACACATAATTATTAGATACTAGGAAATATATTTTATTTTGAAGATTCTCAGAAGCTGTGCAAGTGGAATCTCTGTTTTTTAGCTCTACTTGCAAAAGAAGTAAATAGGTAATTATATTTGTATTTTAGGGGTTTGTCTAGAAGAAATCTAAATAACATTTTAGTCATATGAACATCTGATAACTGAGTGGATGCTCTAGTATCAAGCTTGTTAGCCCTATAGTCAGGATTCTGCAACCACACTGAGCTCAGCAGGAATTGTTAGTTTGAGCATGGCTATACGCTAATTTTATAATAATACTCTTCAGACTTATCCTAGATTATTTTTCACCATGATACAGACATCCTCTGCCCTTTCAAATACAGGCCTTCTGCTGGGTTTTCCTTTTGTGTTGCACAGCATTTTCTACTACAAAAGGGTCCTATGGAATCTAAATTGTCTTTGAAGGTAGTGAGCAAAATGTCACAAAGTAGTCTGCTGTTATTTCCTGACTTTCTCCCGATGAGATTATTTTCATGAGTTTCAGACATGACAGCTTTTTCCCTTGGTGTTACCTGCCCTTTTCTGAAAATTTTGCAGTGAGCAAGAAACAAACAACACTTTCACAAAGGGATACTTTTCTTATTTCATTTCATTCTATAAATAGGCTATTTATTTGTCTGTCTGTCTGTCTGTTTGTTTGTTTATTTCTCCACGCTGTTAGTTTCAGTGGTTTGAAACTGCAACTATTTCTTATTTCCCAATTCCTTGGGCCTCCATTTGCATTTCTCTACAAAATCTAGAAAGAAATGGAATGGAATCCTGGATAGAATTCAGGAAGGATACTCTATCTGACTTTAAAGTCATATTCATCCACTTTTTCCAGCAATCTGTCATCACTTTTGCATTTACAGCAGCTACAGGTATAAACATTATTATCTGTATTTTCTTAAAAGATAGAAATAATCTCTCCTTAGTTTTGTGGAAAAGATTTTTTTTAAATTTTCTTATCCTCCCCATATCCAGAGTTCATTATTTATAATACCATTGCATAAGTCATTATAAGTCATTCAGTCATTTTAAATTCAGTTATGATTCAAAAAGTGTTTCTGTACTAAGAAATTCCTCAATAGTATCAGAGTACAGAAAAATATTTTTGTATATTCTCTTGTATTTTTATAAAATACTGACATTTTTTCGGGGGAAAAAAAAAATGTTTACAAAAATTCATAGAGAAAAGTATGAGTGTGCCTATGGCAATTGGATCTTACTCTGATTGATTCACTAGCTTCCCCTGCCTGCACTATGTCCTGAATAAAGTCCTTTTATTGCCCTATTATTTGCTACATAGACCTGAATTTATACAGATCTTGTGAAGTCTTCAGCTTTGAATAATTGGAAAGTGAGGGAATGTTTGCCTTTTTCTTACTATGAAAAGTACTGAAAGGCCAGCATTTCTCTGTTTAAATGTAGGCTAATATAAGAGATCTCACAGACAACTCACTGTCATTTTAGAGGATACTGAAGTGAATCTGGCTTGTTTGGCCTTTTTAGCTGGCTTAAAAGGTCAGTCTGCCCAATTATGATAGACAGCACCAACACAATGTTTTCTAGATTATAAAGCAAGAAGTTGTCAGGTACTTCACTATGCTGGAAAGCAATTATCAAATGAAAAATAAATGTTAAACTCCTTATGACATTTGTGTGTGTGTGGTTCATTTTACATGTATGTTTTAAATGCTGGGAGATAATTGAGTAGGTTTTTTTGTTTTTCCCAGCCAATAATGATCTATAAAAATTATTTACAGTCTAATAGAAATATTAATGAAAAATCTCACTTATTCTGAAAATGTTGAGTCCAAGCATTTTGATAGATAACTTTCAAATTCTAGGCACAAGACATGTACCTTTTTAAAAAATATATTTATTTATTTACTTTTTTAAATTGCCATCCTCATAAGAAGACAGGATAACTTAGGCAGAAAGGAATGACTTCATAATGTTTAAAATATCTAAGGATGGAATCTGCATAACTTCTCTGGGAAAACCTTTTGGGGCACTAAGGGATAAATGTTTTATGCAGATGCAAAGCAATCTGTTGCAAAACAAGAACCATTTGAGCGAAATCTGTGTTGGATATAACACCTTTTTGGCAAAGAGTCTTCAGTTTATATCAGTCTTAAGGCTTATTTTCATTTGTGAAATCCTTTTTCTTCTTTTTAGTTTCTCATGTATAATTCTTGCAGAGAAATTTCAAGAAGTTCCTTGTAATTCTTATTTTTTTCATGGAAATTTCAACTCCATTTTCAAGAAAGGTATTTGATTATGACTAAGTATATAGTATGTAGATTCTTCAAGGAAAAATTTGAACAGCTTAGTGAATTTCCTAGTTATTAGTATAATAAAAATTACTCATTTATTGTAAGCAGTTATAGTAGTTGTGTTAAAATATTGAATGATCCACTTGCCCATTTGTAGGTTTATAAAGGCACTGTATAGGTTCTTCAATTCTCATGGGACCCAACTAAGAAACAGCAATTATATTTTACAACATTTTGGTTTGAAATAAAGTACTTTTCATGCTGTTTAGATATTGTAAAAAAAAGCAACTTTCATGGTCACTTTTACTTGTGTCTTCCAAATTCATAAAAATGTAGGTTGATCTGAAAGAAATGCCTCCTATTTACTTCTGTGGAAACAACAGCACAAGAGCACAACAACATTGTTTGACAGAGCAAATTCTCAGCTACAAAACACTATTTTTCAACACTGTCACCACCACTATGAATTTCCACCACTGTGAATTTTCACCAGCAATGAACAAGAGCCTCCATGCTGTGCTTGTAAAATTCTGCCTGGCCTTCCAGAATGTGGCTTGTATTTCATGTCACTGTCACCACCTCTGAAACACCCCACCCACCACCTCATTGTGCTCATATCCACTGTTTGAGCTCCATAAATATCCAGCAAGTGTCAGTGAATGTCAGTGGGTACTATTTTTGATGTGTGGAGGAATTCAGTGACACACTATTTCTTCACAAGCACTTCCATATCAGATGTCATATTGTAAGACTGACCCTCTGCTGCCATCTGTCACATGGGCACAAAATGAAACAGAATATTGACAGGAAGGTTCATCTTCTACTGCCATATCACCAACATCTGCCTCTGATGATGTGAGCCAATGCAGTAATACAGGAGACATTACTTTTGGAGTTTAAAATCTTCCTGGTTTTTTTTTTTTTTTCTTGTTCCCCACACACTTAAGTTTATAGTTGAGAAAAATATATGACACAATAAAGTGTTATGTTCCTTTAGTGTAGTCCTACAGGCACGTTATGTAAACATTCCTTGTCTCCTTTGAATAACAATTGTTGATTATATGGAATGAAGTGTCTTTCTTCTATAGGGTTGAGGACAATATCCCCTTCTTGTGGGATTACTGATGAAAAAATGGGCTTAGAAAGGTTAGTATTTTATCCATTAAGTCATCATTTCTTCTTATACCACTAGACAAAAGGCTTTAACCTGAATTACAAATGTAAAGTTCAGCAGACTTTCTCATATTGGTATTCACTGTTCTAAATGTCAGTATACAATGACAGAGTATAAAATATGTTGAATCATATCACTGAAAAGCCAGGAGACAGAGCAATTTTCAGCTTTCTAAGTCCAATTTAAGTTTATAAATGGAAAGCTCAGTTTGAGACCTACTTAACTGAACAGACAATGCTAGCATGAGGTTAGATTTTTATATGAGCCTGCTTATTTATCTCTAATTATATGCTAATCAGTTTGATTTCCCATTTAAACTCAAACTAGGCATTTTCCATGTAATAATCGACTTCACATTGAATCAACAAAACAACTTTACATTTACCACATCAGCAGGGCTTAATTGCACATTTGGACAATAAAAATGAAGATGGATTCAGTTTTGCTGTGCTTCCAGTGTAGCATTATATAATGCATTTTTAGTTTGAGCTGACACATTTATGGTGGAGATATTAAAATGTAACATTCAAATATTTTATCAGGCATTGTCAAGCTATTTCATTCATGCTTTTTCCTAAATGATGCATATTGGTTTGACTCCGTTAGATTTTTCACTATTTAAAACTATTGACTCAGTGTTACTTTCATTACAGGTCAAAAGACTAAAATTAGGAAAAGATCTCTTTCCAAGAAAACCCCAAAACTGAGAGAAGTAGCTCAAATTACATATGAGGAACACAGTTATTTTTTACTGCAAGTCCTGTAGTAAATCATGCTATGAAAAAGATACAATATTGCTAAATATATGAGCAAATATCAGGTAGAAATCCAGTTCATTTATTGGCACTGTTGAAAACAAATGGTGGAAAGGAAGCACCATTGATGCAGATGCACAGTCATGATGACAATTGAGAGCACACTTGAATCAGTGCAGATAAAAGTTTTATTTCTTAATCAAGTCGTATAATTAAGCAAATCTCTAAGTAATCTCTGAAGCCATGACTGAGTATAACCAAGTGCTTCTCTTAGTCCAGTATGAGCCAAAGGCAATGTCCAAGAATTTGTGAGTGAAGTATTATGGATATCCATGGAAATCTTCTCAAAATATGTCCATTTTAATTTAATAGTAATTTAATAGTGAATCTTTTGACCCCAAGCATGCTGAAATTATCTTTGGATGAAGCCTTTATCTCAGCAGAAAATTTAACAAAATGTAATACAGAATAAATAAGATTATTTTAAATCCAAAACATAAATCTTCTTTGATACTTACAGCTAGATTCTTCAGTTAAATGTTGTTATTACCATGACCCATTTGTTTTCAGCTGAAATATTGTAAAAACCCACTTCATTTGCTTTTATAGTTTTGTTTTGTTTTGTTTTGCAAGATTGGATAAGATGTTTGGCAACTTCACCAGTCTTAATGGTCCTATCATTAACTTTTTGGCTGTAATTTCTTCAGAAGAGTCTCCCAGCTTTTTTATGAGGATAATTCCTTTTACTATTCCACTTCTTTGATCTCAGGACAGAGGCTGTCTGCTTCTGCTGCTGCGTTAATTGAACCATGTGGTGTTTTATTCTTTCCACTCACTTTCAAAACAGCATGTATTGTAGACAATCAGTAACTGCCATAACTAATGCTTCTGCTGCTTCGAATAAACAAGACTTGAATCTGCACTGCATTTAAGCTGCTTGTGGAGCAGATTTGTAAGGAAACTTAACAAAACATCTTCTTTAGGATACTGAGGTCATGGAGCTAATAGTTTGGGCCAATTTAAGGATCTTATAGCAGTAAAGACAATCTGCAGAGGGAGATATTGAGAGGACTGCATTGGAAAGAAAGATTATTGGAGTCCGTCTTAGCCTTTCTTATAATTAAGAACAAGAATAGGGATTATCTTTCATTGCCTCTGGCTTAGGAAACTCAGGAAAACTTGGTGATGACTACCCAAACTGGTACTCACATTGGTTCTTATACTCTCAAACGCAGAGAAAAAAACATCAGAATGTATGCTCCTGCTTTCAATGTAAAGGTACTGGTGCTGCTCAAGAGGTGACATCTTTCTGAATGTAGAGGTGAAATCCTTTCTAGTGCTCCTAGGAAAAGTCAACATGTACCACATGTATAGCCTCACATAGAACAGATAGAAAGGTATCTCTGGACTCTCTTCATCTAAAGAGCATCTGCATTTTACTTCAGAATAAACTAAAAATTGAGATAATTTTTTTTTTACTAAGATTCAACTGAGTTATAAACATTTTCCACCACACTAAAAAGGACTTCACAGAGTTAATCACTCTGTCAAGTGAAAAAGATTCAGTGGCTGGGGAACAAAAGTTCCTGTTATCTGTATGTTTTACCAGCGACAGTAACGCATCTATTGTTAGTTAGAAATCTTTGTTTTTTACTTAATTGTTTACAGAGAAAAAGTATCAGGTTATAACACTCTCTTTTTAAGATTCTTACTTAATTTGTTGTCTAAGGTGTTTAACCAAGAAGCCTTTCGAGAAAGATCTGCCATTGAAAATCTCTCCTCTTTCAGATCTGTTATATTCAAAAGGTTTCCACAGTTATCTTTTAAGCTATAAGTTTTAGAATCACATTTTCTTTTTTAATTTCTTCCTTTTTTCCCCCCAGCCAAATAAGCTTTCTTACAGTAGTTACACTGGCCAAAAGAGAAGCACTGATGGCAAAGCTTTTCCATCTGCATAGTATCCTGATATGTGATCTTAGCTCTAAGTGGCAGCTAAAGATAGATCACTATTCCCCTCACAGAAATTAAATCTGAAAAGATACATGGATATTTTAAAAACTGTTGACTTGTCTTCTCTTTTCATTCTGAAGCTGAAGAGATGTTCATGAAGTATGTCCCAGAACAACTTAAGTGTTTCAGAAAAAATGTAGGTTTAAAATAAATGTATTGGAAATTCTAGAAATGCAGCAAGCTATACTAACACCACATGGTGCACATGTCAATGTATGCATTACAGTGACTGTGAAAATTGAAAAAGAAAACTTTACATCTAAATTTTCAATTGTTTTAAGAAGTACAAATGCACAAAGTTTATTTCATTTTTCCAGACTACATTAAATGTACAATTTATACATACAGGATGAGATTTCAACTTTGGTATGTAGTCAGATTAGAGGAATTTCAAACATCAAACATTTCAAACATCAAAAATCAGCATCTGAATATGCATGTTAGACAGTAGCAATGGAAATATGGCAGTTTTATCAAACTTTTATTCTGCAGCCAATGTAGACTTTTCTTTTTCTTTTTTTTTAATTTGTCTGAGATTTTACTGACCTTATGTATTTCTAGCCAAAGAAATCTCCTTTGATATTGTCACTTCCTTTGACAATATTTCTCTTAGCATTATTATTTGGCATATCTTATGTTGGCCTGTTCTGTGAAACACTATGAAAATTTTGATTTTAGTTGACCTCCCAGGATGCAGAAAAAATTAAATATTACAAATTGTGGATGAAGGCAGAAGACTTAGCTGCTTTGAAAGGGATACTTGAAGTTTTCATAGCCATTAGCCTATATGTGTGCTGTCATTAAGTTTTCACCTACATAGACACGAGCAAGCTTTGAATCAATTACAAATGAAACAATTATGCTACTATTCTAATGTGGCACTGAGTTAGTAAATCCAACTCTGTAGCACATACTGAAATTAGCCAAACAAACAAACAAACAAAAAAAACAAACAAAAAACCCCACTGACTTTTGTTTGGTATAAAGCCATCTAGCAGAAGGGACAGAGCTTTAGCAGACCTTGCAGAAGCAAATTCAGAACAGAATCACAATGAGTTTCAGCTGTTGAACTTTGGTATTGTTAAGGATAAAGCATGTTAATGAACCTGTCAGCTTTAATGACATGTCAAAACAAACCAGGTCAATTGTTTCTTTTTTTAACTGTACAGTTTATATAAAATACACTGAATATCAGGGTGGTAATACTTAGGAAAAAAAAAAAAAAAGTGGTAATATTTGGTATAAACATGTAGTCCAAGTTTCTACTTAATCTTCCGAAAGATATGAGAATGATCATATAGTGCAAATGAAGACATGGGTTTTAGTAATTCTTAAATGTCAAATTCAGTGAGGTTTGTAGATGAAACTCTAAAAAAAAAAAAAATCCTCTTGATTTTTATTTTTTCTTGGTAAAAATGTCTTTAATCTCCTCTGGTTTAGTTCCTTTGCCCAATCACTCTACTTCATTCTCAGCAGCTTCAATTCTGTTAATGCAAAGTCATTTGGTACTACTTCATCCTTGAACAAATCTGATGTATTTTATCTTCTCTGCTTGTCTGAACACATTCTTCTTCTCTATTAGCTCAGGCAGCAGAAGGTCTCACCCATCATAAACCTTCCGTTGTGGTATCTGTTTTGCATTACATCCACTGCTCAGCACATACATACCTTATTTGATTCCTATCTTGGTACAAAAACAGAAAAGACCATGTAAAGTTTGTGTGATAAAAATATTCAGCTGAGCAGAACCCTGGGGAAACTGTGGAAAATAGGCAGAAAGGAGGATCAGCTGAACAAGACAAATGCCTTTTGAGTAGAGAAGACTGGGTGGACATCTGTTTTGTTTGATAACATTGCATGAGAGAGTATTGTCTGAGTTGTTTTTCAAATGTTTAATAGTGGGATTAAAACTAATAGAAAGGTGTTCTTGGATGAAATGAGTATATCTCAGCATTAAAAAAAAAAAGATGATTTAAAGAATCTTGTGGATAGTACAGAAATTTGTATGCATTGTGAGATGTTTCAATATGTGGCAAAGAAAAGGAGATGAAGTTGCGTGGAAATTGTAACACTAGTCTTTCATTCATTTTATATAGGTTATTAAGTTGAATATGTGCCAAGAACCAATTAAAGTTTGTGTCTAAAAGCATTTAAGGCTATAAAAAAGAGCAACGATTCCACTTTCTAAAAATAAAATGTCATATTTCAGATGAACAAACATGTAGTTCAGCTCTTTCTTTCTGTCAAGTGTTTGAGAACATAAAGGAAAAAGAAATAACTTGAAACAATTTTGTACTGAAAAAGTGAGCAATGAGAACTGACTAACAGAAAAGGGAAAGAGATAAGGATGAAAGAGCATTGTACATAATGAGTAAAAAGAAATGTGGGAGAGAGAAGAATTTACCTCTGTATAATTTACAAGGAACATTCCTTTGTGTTTTAATGTTATTAAATAGTAATGTAGCTAGTACCCAACAGGAGTTCTATGGATTAACATTAAAACTACAGGGATCTGAATAGCATTTTTTATTACTATTAATAAAGGTAAGTGTTCAGAACAATTGAAAATATATTTTCAGGTGCATTTCCTCATGTTGTATTTGAGATTGGCTACAATATGGTATTGGTGTTGATCACATTGAGATATATAATGTGTCTAATAATTTTATAAGTTTTAGAAATGTTTTCTGAGTCCCATAAAAATTGTATAAGCAATGTTTGAAGAAATCTAGTGATTAGTTTCTTGAAATATCAAAAGGGGAAGTTATATAGTATTTTTAAGCAACATGTAATTTTACACAGAATCACAGAATACCTAAGGTTGATAGGGAGCTCTGGAGGCCATCCCCACAAAACAGGTTGCTCAGGCTCATGTCCAGGCAACTTTTGATGATCTTCAAGGAGGAGGTTCCCCAACTTTTCTGGGCAGTCTGTGGCAGTGTGCTGTTACCCACACGGTAAAGAAACGCCTCCTGATATTCAGACAGGATATCTTTCACTTCAGTTTGTGCTCATTGCCTCTAGCCCTGTCATAGGAAGACACTAGAAAGAGCCTGTCTGCATCCTCCTTGCACTCTCCCTTCAGGTACTTATAGAGATTGAGAGTGTTCCCCTGAGCCCCTGTTGTCTATGCTAAACAACTCTCTCTTTCTTTCCTCACTGGAAAAATATTTCTGGTCTTTCACCGTTTTCATGGCCCTTTGCAGTATCTCCACTTCTCTATTGATCTGTGAAGTTCAGAAATAAATACAGTAATCCAGTTGCAGCGTCAGTAGTACTTAATACAGGGGAAAGATCAGCTCCCTCAACATATTGGGCAACACTCTTCATAATGCAGCCTGTTTGCTATCCTGATTATATTTTCATTTGGTGAAAATCTAATCTTACTCTTGAGTTTTAGTCATTGAAACTTAGACCTACTGAGACATCAAGGTGTTTCATGCTGCAACACCACTGGCTTATTGGCCACGGCTTGCCCTAACTAAAGTTGGTGCTTACCTGATTTGATGTGAAGGTTTGGAATTGTGTGGTTTCCACACAGAAATATTAGTTCAGAAACCAAAGAAAATTTGCAAATACTACACACTGGCAAATAGCTCAAGTAATCAAAATCCTGGAACCTTGCCACTGTGAACAAACATTGTTGTGCTAGAAGGTAATGATCCTTTTTCTCACAAGCCTAATTTTGAATTCTACATGGTTACATGGTTTCGCTGGGTGAAAATTGAGTTATGTCCTATAAACTCAGACTAGACTATAGCCAACTGTTTTGGAACTTTTTTGGGAAAAAGTAGTAGGAAAGACTCAAAGTGAGAAAGGAGTTGATTGCAGTGCTCAAGTAACTGAGTCTGAGTCCCACTGACCTGTGAAAATATATTTTTTGTTTATTGAACTTCATGCTCTTGAGAAATATGTTTCGAGATGCCCTAGTAATAAAAGATGCTCTTCCCATTGATGAAAAGAATATAATTCATTTTTCAATATTGGAAATACTTTGAGATGTTTAGCATTTGGCATCTAGAAGGCAACTTATCTCAGTGTAGGACAGGATTCTTGAAGTTCCAAAAGAAGCCACAGAAAGGAGAAAAAGAAAATAAAATTTCTTTGAATGTCTGTTTTGATGTTCACTTCAATTTCCTTCACCAAACTTAAAATCATCCACAGAAGATTAGTGATGTCCGAAGATTCCTTTCTCTGACCAAAATCTGGCAACGCTTTCCAGAAACAAATGTTTTCAGGTGAAATAATGTTCATCTGTATTTCTATTAGCCTATGATTTTGTAAAGAGAAAAGAAAATTAAGCAATGTTAGAAATAATAATAATTTAAATTTTGCCATACTTATGTTTTCTTACATTTAATAAGTAAGAAAATATATTTTATCAGACAGCTGGAACATACCTAACAAGAAGTTTATCAAAATGCCTTTCTATTTTCAAAAGATAACAATTTCATATACAATGTCTAGAACATTGTCTTCAAAAGAAATCCCCAAGCACTCTCCGTAAAGCAATTTCTTTAAGAACTCCTTCTCTTTACTCAAACGTGGCCTTGGGATAAAATGATTTTGGTATTTGAACAGTAGAAAGTGGCAATATGTTACATTTAGGGAACAAGGGAGGAGTGACATCCTCCTGAAGCTTCTAAGATTATTTAAGTGGACAGAAACCAATTAATTGCTAAACTGGAATCCAACCAAAGGACTGAAACTAACTACTCTTTGCTTGCCAAGGCAAGCAAAAAGGACAAACTGAACCATCATGGAGTCTTTTGTAATTACTGGTCAGGATTTGAAATTTAAATCATATTCATTTGATTTAGTGGACAGATTTGAAAAAGCTAATCCATGCCACTTGTTACTTTAGTTTTTCATTATAAATAAAAAGCAGTTGCTTTTGTTGTTTTGACAGTCACAAATACAATTACTCTGAGCTGCCTGAGAAAATGTATCTGATGACAGCCAGGGCCTCTGTATTTTTGTTTGAGAAGTATTACATCCAAAAAATATTCTGTCACATAGAGAAACCATTCTACAGCCTAGATATGTGAACTCAGTATAATAACAACAAAATTTTGTCTCCTAAAATCTCCGTACAATACTTGATTTTGTAGCCAACCACTGATTAATTGACAAGTGCTTCCTTTTCCTTTTTACAAGTGAATTTCTCCAATGTGTTCTTATATGGTTACTTCTTTTTAAAAGTTTCATTTTCTTTGTTACTTTAAATATTGCTCTTCTGACAATTTCATTATTTTTTATCCAATTCTACTGGCTAAGTCACAGCACTATGGTGCATTAATTTTAGGCACAATTTTGAACATTTTTTTATATCATTTGTGATGATTTTCCATCTGAAATTGCAATGCCTGAGTCTTTCAGAAATATTATACCATGTTTGAGACTTGAAAATAATGCCTTTGAGATATGGAAATCTTGTCCTGTAATTGTCAGTGTGTGGGATAAAAGAAACTTTTAGGAAGGAGGTTAGATAGTAAAAGATTATGTTACCTATTAACAGAAAATAAGTTTTGGATAAGTATGACAGAAATAATCAAACAAAAAAGAAACCACAGGAAGTTTCTTGACCTTTCTTTGAAGAAATGTGATGTACTAAAAATATTTGGTCATTTTTTTAATGATTAGATTTTAAGAAGACTGCTCACTCATTCCTAGAATAGGGAATAGGGAATTCTGAGAATGAGATAAACAAACCATCTGTTTGAAAGCATGTATTTCATAAGTATGCACCTACTCTCTAGCTTAGTGTTACGAATCTATCATTGATTTCCAAATCAATGAAATAGAATAGGAGATCAAGTAAAAATCCAAGGAATTAGCAGACTGAGTATAGAAACAGTATTTTTGACAAATCATATCAATGGATATTAAGTGACTTGTCTAATATTCCCGCCCTGTCATTTATATGTGATGGAAGCTAAATACTTCAAACCCAACAGCACTTCTATTTCCCAAACTGTAAAAGGGTTCAAAGGCCAACCTGCACTAATAACCTTATCTGTTAATAAAATTTCATAACAAAATAAGAATTTTAACTCCTGCATTTGAATGAATGATATCATTTAACTATTAATGGAAATTGTAGCAGAGTAACAAATGCTTTTATCTGAAGCTTGTGTGTTGAGGGACTGCATTGCACAGAATAACTGTTCAGAATATTTTGTTCTGGTCTCTCCTCTGTGCTAAATATTTCTAGCTCTCTTAGCCTTTCCTTGCTGGAGAGATGCTCCACTTTCCTCACCATCTTCATGGCTCTTTGCTGTACTCTTTTCAGTAGATCCGTGTCTCCAACAAGAGCTCCAACTAGCCATAACTGTTATATTGTTTCCAATATTTATATATATATACATAATACTATACATGTAATATAATTATAATATATATAATATTATATATATAATATATATATTTATACTTATTCCAAGTATAATAACTCTCCATTTTAATTGCCAATGTCAGTAATTTTGTGTGTTTTTAAAGATATTTAACCTGTATTTGTGAATTCTATCAGAACATCCTAAGAATACTATTGTCAAGAACTTTGACTTCTAGCCTGTCTGTATTTTCAATTTGTAGTCAGTCTATGTGCAAGCAATGTAAGTGGTTGGAGTGGAGACTTAGAACTCCTGTGCATTTTAGACCTTGACTTCAATCAATAAAAATTATTTTGAATTTTGAATGACTCTATGGCATAATTTGATAATTAAAGTACGCTGCATGGATTTATCGACAATAAATCATGTCAACCCATCTAGTATACATTTTTAAGGGATAACTGTTCTCCTGGAAATTGAGAAGCTTCAGGGAGTAACAATATATTACAATAGCTTTCCAGGGGCTATCAAAATTAGTCTGGTGAAGATGTTCTCTGATACTACTCATTGTTTTGTGGTGGCCTTCTGATACTATGGAGTCCTCCAGGCTTTTTTTTTTTCAGACATTCTCTGTAAATACTCCAGCAAGATAGGGCAAGAAAAGCCTCTTAGGAGTGGTAGGTAACTCAAAAACTATCTGAAATGTGAGTTCCTCCTTCCTTAAACAAATTTATTCTACTGTCTCAGAATAGTAATAAAATTCCCTATAGAGTCTGTACCAAATGTGTTGCAAAATGGAATATATGGCCTTGGGGAAAGCTCATGGAAGGTGTGTACATGGTTGGAATGACTGTTTTTTGAAGAACATGAAGAATGTATGTGTTTACAGAAGAGTGCAATAGAATATTAAGAAGTCTATAATAGGGTGAAATATATCAAAGCAATATATGTCCTAACTCAGGAGCAGGCATAAGTAATACACACCTCATTTAAATACAGTAGGGATAAAAAAGAGGATGCTTGGTAAGTGTATCTACAAAGTTGCTTATTTTTCTCATTATATTTTTATAACTTTTACTAAAACTAGACTGGAAAGAAAGGTCATTATGCTTTTACCTTTAGTTGATAGATTATTCTGAAATCTTGCTGTCAGAAAATTTTGTTTGTTCTCAATCAGTATTTCATTAATTTTAAATATTCAAAAACAGAACTCCTTAAACATCAATGACAGAGTAACATTTTCACAATTTTTTTTTTGAAATAAATATCATTTATACTATTGTAAAATTATTTTTTCTGCAGCCATGAAATTTATTTTTCATATGGTTTCCATTATAGAAATTACTGTAACAACAGTATCTATCTGATAAAGTTAATTCAGACCTTTGTTTGATTTTAGTGGCCTTGTCTAGTACTGTGTTATTGAAGGCATATGTTTGAAGGAAAGCAAGATCTTCATGTTGTTTTCAGTTGTCTGTTTTAGTGTTTACAAGTTGGAGGAGGTTATTTTCAACAAAATTTTATTTGGTTTTAATGTCTCTTCATGCATTTCAGTCCTGCTAATAGAATATTTTGTCCTTTTGTAACTGCAGCTGTATACTGATTCTAGTTTCAGGGATTTTTTTTTTTTTTTTTGCTTTAAGTGCTGCAGTTTTTGTCTCCTTTTAGTGTGCTCGCAGACTCTTTCATCTAATACATATCCTTTGGATGGTTTCCCAGAAGAGCACTATCTAAAATTATTGTTGCAAACAATCATTTCAGTTTAAATGTCCTGATTTTTTTAAAAAAATTTGTGACTAATAATAACAATGTTTCCCTATGCAATACTGAACCCAAACTATTTCACTTCATTCATATTTTATGATGCACGTTTCTGAAGCAAGTACATTAACTCTTCACACAAACCTGCAGCATTCTAAATCTATATGGAGATTACTCCAGATTTGTATTTTTTTTGGTATTAATTTGTATTTTTCTGGCTTTGGAATTTTTTTTTAATGTTTCTTCAAGTACTTCACTCATTTCTAGTCTATAGACAGAAGCTAACCTGAAAACAACTTCATGGTTAAACTGCCTAAACTAGTAAAACTGTTCTGAATGTACTTTGCTTCAGTGCCATATTACTAACAAAATCAGAAGGTGTAGCAGGATAACCTAAATCTTTGACTCTGTATTTAACATATTCCACTGCAGCTTTCCTAACTGCATTTTACAGAACAAAATGTAATATACTGGATAAACCTTCTGTGTGTTAGTCTTTAAATTTTATCATAAAATATGCAGCATCATAAAATATCTCTAAAATATCTTCATAATAATAATACTAAGAGAGGAAAGATGAACATAGTGTTCTTTATAGCTGTTCCCATATGCAAGTTATAGAATACTGAATCAACAACAATATCAAAGAAGCATTCATTTTGGAATTTTTAAATTTCTGTGATTTGAAAACACTCAATTTAAATTATTTTTATTGCACATCTAATAGAATAGACCTAATACAGGGATCTGTATGAAAAACAGAGAATAAGATTAAATACAGGACCTTATTTTTATTAAAAAAATAATAATAAAAAAAAGAAAACAAAACCATTAATATTCCCACACATATGTGTCTCTAGAAAAGAGTTCTGAATTTTGGATTAGGAGTCAAAATTTTAAAGGAGGTTGCTGAAATAGAATCTGAAATGATTGTATGTCTTTCAAGGGACAAGCAATCATTTTCTTGTGTGAGGATAAATACATATTGGTATTGTGGATTCACTTTCAGTGTTTTATAAATGTCTACAAAGACAGATTTTGATAAGTAAATGCTTCAAGTTGCATTTATTTCTCCAGACATTCTTTGGATACTGTAAAAATATACTAATTCATAAGGCTAATTGCTACATATTAACATTTTGAGGAGTGAGTTTATAAAATATTATTGAATGAATTATTTCTATCTGGACAACTCTTACATCTCATAAATGTGTCTTGATAATGCACATAGTTCCTGTTTTACCCCGAAGAGATTCGCATCTCAAGAAAACTAAGAAAGAACTTGAAAGCCACCAAAATGAGTTTCGGTAAAGTGTTTAATATATTTTAATGTTGACTGTTCTCAAAATGGCTCTCAACGAAGGTTATTATGGGATTGTTTGTTCTATGGCTTAGATATCTTCCCTCATGCAGGAAGGAAAAAGTGCAGGAGATCAAAAATCACTAGAATTGAAATCGAAGTAACTACAAAGTTATCAGTTCCTCTTTTACTCAGTATTCTACAGACATAACATCTACAAACTTGTATTCATAGGCAAGAGGCCCAATTTGTCAGATAACATGCTAATAAAGAATGAAAAGACCCTACCACAGACAGCTTACAAAATACTGTTTCACTCTTCTGTTTCTCAGAAAGTGCCCAACAGAAAAAAGAAAAAAGTCTTGATACAGGACCAGGGGTCTGAATACTGGGAAGAAAATGATGGGTTTCAGGGTTGGGTACAGATCACTGTAGTACAATATACAAGTCATAAGTTGCTTATATTAACTATGTTAGAATTATTGTCCCTTCATTGTAGCTTCTATCATCTTTCCTTCCTTTCCTTTTCGTTACACATAGGTTTAACCTTACTAACAAGATTATAGCTCTCTTTTCATACATGAAGCTGATGTCGTAACTATCTGTATTTTTTGGAAGATAAACAATTTAGAGGCTTCTCATAGTGCTATTAGGCAACCTCATTCCAAATGCGTGCAGTACCCTACAGAAGTGCTCCTTTAACCTCCACTGATGAAATAATATTACTCAGAGTGATAAATGCTTTCCTTTTAAATCACATACAATAATAATAATAGAAGGCTCACACTTCAACCCCAACCACTGGAGGAGATGTGACTTCTAGGGGAAAAGTATTTCTTGTTTCCCATGCCATTTACAATTTTTCTGCTGTGATAAAGAATAATTCTTGGAAGTTTTCCCAAAGAATAAACTCCATGGATCCCTCAGGACATACTGAATTTGATTATGTCAAACATGTAAGGACTAGGATGCTCAAGCCATGGAATGGTCATAATGTTGCATATTGTATTGTCTAGACATTTTCTTTACCCACCAAATGTCAAATATTTATTTTACAATTTTGAAGATCAGGGCATAGGAAATTAATAAATCTCTAAATCTGAAAAGTTAAGACAAAGTGCTTCATGAAAGAGGTTTTTTTCCTATTCAAGAATCTGTTAGGAAATGCAGACTCTGTACTGAGTTGTGAATAACCAAAAATAGCAATGAGATGAGAAAGACAACCATTTGTTCTTTGGTTTAGAATTAATCTTTTTTTTTCATGACTTTTCCTTTATTTTCCCAGGTCTTCATGAATTATGTGTTTTTCATTTATTTACACAACTGAACAGTTTTTAAGTTTATTTATTTGTGTGTGTCTGTGTAAAAATCAATTTGAATCCCTAACTATCTTTATGAGCATGCCTGAATCTTCAGTTTTTTTTTAGGAATTACATAAAGAAGGTCTGGAATGTAGTAAAAAACATATAATATACAAATAAGGAAAGGGTAAATGGGGAGCCACAGGGTAAGAATAAAGGAGATTTACTTATAAATATATTTTACATTACATCATTCTGATTTTTATTTGCTTAAAAGCATACATATATATATATTACTATTTATATTTATTACTTGCTCTAGAATTGAGACATTGTGAGAAGTGATGGTATTAGCATTCAATAATTCCCTCATTATCTCAGCTCATCTATATTTTACAGATTATTAGTCATTGTAGGGTATCTTTTGGCAAACATGATGTGCCTGCAAGTTTTCCAAGAATCTTGTGATTTTAACATTTATTGCTGCTAACATAAACACAAGGTATTCTCATAGTTGACTTACCTCATGACTGCAGAGATTTTATTGAACACCCTTGTTAATGTGCTACAGATCTTAAGTCAAAGATAGCATGATATGAGTTGCTGCCCATCTTAGTGTGGCTGCAATGGTCTGGAAACTGTTTTTGTTTTTTTTTTTTCATCTTTGAGTCTCCTGTAGCTTAAACCATCAAGGAAAGAATTCAATCATATTGTCATACTGAGTTGCCATAAAAAAAAAGAAAAAAAGAAAAGAAAAAAAAAAAGAAAAGAAAAAAAAATGCTATGTACAATTAGATCAGGCTTAGCTATTATATTCTATTATCATTGATTGCACTGACTGAGGCTATGCTTGGTCATGGCATTGTAGTTACTGTGAAGTACTGGCACATCAGTGGAGAGAGAACTGTGGGCTAGAAACAGCTTCTCAGGAGCACGTCATCATCAGCCTTCTGACTGGAAGCCCATGGGTGTTTATAATTTATCAAAGGTAAGTCTGATTCAAGACTCATATAACTTATTGCCATATGGTTTCTTGCTAACACTGGAATATTTATTTAACTATGGAGCAAAATAATAATATTCCAAGCTGAGCCTGGAAGATGGTCCCTTTTCTCTAGCAGCTGGGAAGAAATTAGACCAGTTAGTTTTGTTTCTCCAGGAATTTCTTTGTATAGCATGCTGTTTCAGTGTGTACCTACTGGAATGATGAGCAATAATTTTAATGATACTAAAATGGACAATAGTTTTTGATATCTTTCTATTATATATTCAATTTTAGAAAGGTTTAAAGAGATAGTTTATAGTGATGTGCAATATCTGTAATATGCCGTAACTGAAAACTCATCTATAATATTGGATAAAAGCCTTTTTCATTTTGAGGTAATGTCTAAATGTTGTGTCCTCTTTATCTACATTAAACATTTTTCACGAACCTTACTCACTGGTTCAGATAAAAAAAACTGAAACATTGGAAAGGAAAGGTTATTTAAGAGGAGACTGCATATCATTCGTCTCGGAGCAGTTAATATAATTGCTGATTTCCATCTATAAACAAATGTGAATTAGTATATTACATGCAGTCAAAGTAGACGAAACAGTTGGATACTTTGCAATTAGTAGCTTTTTATGTCAAAATGTATGCGTTCTTCTTTGATTCTTGCAATTAATTCCAGCTGAGATAGATAATATCACAAGTTGGAACAGTCTTTGATAACAGTCCTTCCCTTTCTTTCTTTGCATATAAATGAAAAGTAAATAGGAAATAGATCTTGTTTATACAGGGCAGTTTAAAACTGTCTCTTAATTGAGCTTCTCATATTGCTCTTTGAGTTTTCAATTATACTTGTTATTGTCCTAGCAAAGTCATTCATATTTGAATGAAACTGCAATTTTTAAAAGGGGATGTAAGAAAGTAATGTAAGAAAGTAAAATAATCCTAGAATAAGAGCCCTTGTCTTTTGTAACTTCAACTTAACAAAGTTGCATCAATAAAAAATATAACCCCAAACCCTTTCATTTTTAATTACAGGAGATTCCTTACTATAGTCAAGATTTTTGCTTTTATGATACAAAACAAATATATAAAACTAAAAATGCATAAAACCAGTAGTTTTATGTGATTATCATGCATTGTTAAACACATTTAATTTATCCTTACCTTTATTTAATTGAAACTTATTCAGAAAATACCTATAATGTAAAATGAAAGTAGGGTGATGATCTGGCATACCTCCTGTCCTTCACTGTTATTTTGATCTGAACTTTGTATTCACTAATCAGTATGTGACTTCAGTATAAAAATACAGCACAGATGTTTTCTTTCCTCTTCCATAAGGATATTAGAATTATTTCTGAATCACCACTGTGTGATAACTAGAAAATAAATCATTCTGTCAATGCTTAAACAAGTGGTGGTACCTTCTTTGACTTAGTAAATAGAGACCTCTATTTTTAGAGCATTTAATTTATTATTATTTTTTTCCCCAGAATGTATTATTAGGATTCTGAGGTATTCTTAAAATTCTCTTTCTTCCTCCAGACAGTGTTTTTTTTTCCATTAATTTTGACTAGCCAAATGCTAGAGCAGAACAGGCTTGTATATCAAAAGTAGTTCTTAATGCAATCTTTATAAGGAAATATTTGGCCTCTTTTATCAGTTCTTCTTAAATAGGGCAACAAAACGGGAAAGAGAGTGATGACTTCATACAAAAAGATTTAAAACTGAAATGATGTAAAGGCATATTTACATGTGTGCTAATGGAAGACCTATGCTGAATAAAGGACTGTTTCCTACAGATGTATAATGACTCATGGTCAGTTACATAATCATAATATCACAGATTCATAGCATCTTTAGAGTTGGAAGGGACCTCTGGGGGCCAACAAGTCCAACTTCCCTGTATTGAATAGTCAATATCACCTCATTTCCACAAGTTTGATAAGTATGATAGAGTTCTCAGTTCTTTTATAGAAAAGAATCTTCCTCTGTATGCAAAACCCAATAGTGGAACTTCAAACAAATTTATTTTCTTCAATTTCCATTTCCAATTTCTATGCCTAGTGCTACAGGTTACTCTTGTCACCAAACTGTTTCTTTGAAAATAATTAATTTAAAAATATTTATATCTTAACATTTCAAAATAATACTTGATTATAAAGAAGTAAGGAAATTAAGGAATGGGTTTCCTTTTCTCTTACACATTTGCAGATTATTATGAGCAGAGATTAATAACTGAGTTTTTAACTGTCCAACTGAATTAAAGAATATTTACCTCAAAAATAAGATTTGCTCCCATGAGAGCAAATGTAGGGATCATAAAAGAGATGCCACTTTCTGTTTTACTTCAACTGAAGTACCACTTTAGAAACTACCAGCATAGATCCTATTCTCTTGAATGCTATGTGTAAGGAAGTGTATCAATCTTATGCATATAACCATTACATCCGAGCTTTCCCTTAGGGCCTGATTCCAATACTTTATTCACACAGAGTAACTTGCTCAACATTCTTTTTAGTGTTATGGTAATAGATAGTAATAGATTAAATTTTAACCTACTGAATAACAAAGTGAACAGGAATGTTTCTTGCCTAATGGGCACTGGCAGTGTATTTTTGGACTCTGACAAAGCTGTTATAAAAGCACAGAAATACTGTGTCAAGAATGATGGAGAGTTTAAATGCAAAAAAGTACCTACGTGACTCTTTTGAGCTAGATATACACATGTAAGTGTGTGTGTGAGTAGAAATGTTTTGTACAGAAACATTTTGTACAGAAACAACAGATTAACTGTAGCAGCTCAGCAGTAGTAGAAATAAAGTGCAGCTATTTCCATAAGCATATTACCCAAAGCATGGTAAATCAATAGTTTGAAATATATTATAAGAAAGTAGGATTCAAATTATATAATTCAAGGACTATAAACTAAGATGCAGAATTACAGAATGTAATTTCCATTTAACCCATCATTATGAGTGTTGTATGGCAAAGAAACAGCTGCAACATTTTCATTAACGTTTCTTCCAGCACATGATCAGAAACATTTGGAGTTAAAACTCTATTGTGTAAAGTCATTTACTCCAAAAAAGTGTTCTTAAAATCCCAACACACAATCCTCTTTTTTGCCCTAATATTTTCATCTTCTAAACTGCACCTTAGTAACTCTACAAGTTACTCCAGAATTTTTCCTGGAGTCTCTTATTAATCTTCCCTGCAATGAGTTCTTCCGATCCTTCATGGGAAAGATACTTTTCCCTAGCCTTCTTGTTGGCCCATACTTTCCTATCTACTTCCAGATTTGTAGGACAGTAATACTTTTTTTTTTAATTATTTTTGAAGATGCTAAGTGTCCTTTTCCTTCATGGAAGAAGCCAGTCAGCAATTTCATGAAGTTGGCACTTCAAAAACGTCTCAGTTCCTTCTGTCTTCATATATTTAATTAGTAATATGGAGTTGATCTTTCTCCTAGTTCTCCTTTCAGCATCTTCTAAGTATTTAATATATGCAAATGCCCAGAGCAAAGTCAATCTATAAACCTGTTCTTAAAAAGACCCCTTGTTACATTACCATTCCAGGGAAACTGTGCAGATAACTGCTTCCATTCTCCCTTTACAGGTAACAGATAGTGTCATGGTTTCCCATAACACTTTGTTTAATTTATACTTATTCAGATACTTGGGGAAAAGGTCGACAAGATTGTTATCACAAAAAAAAAAAAGTAGAAAACCTTTTCCCGCGCTGCTTTTAAGCCAGCTTGCAGGGGAACAAGTACCTTGGCAACACAGCATAGAATGCTTTGGACTGCCAAACAAACTGTCAAAAATTACAGCATTTTTTATCTAATTAATATCTAAAGTAAACAAAGATCATTGTATCAGTATGCATTGTATCGGTTAACTGTACAACTCAATCAATAAAACATCTAAGTTCTCAAATAGTAAAATAAAAAAAAAAATCATAGGTGTGTAATCATAGGTGTGTACCTGTTGATTACTAAAATATGCAGTTTGTTCATTAAATTATATTATATAATTAGATGACTGAAACATATAACAGAATCAGGAAGAAAAAATGATTCTTTGTAAAGTATCCTTGGTATTTATGGACAAAAAAACTTGCTTTTAACAAAAGCAAGTGCAGAGTCTTGCATCTAGGGAGGAATAATTGCATGCACCAGTACAGGTTGGGAGATGAGCTGCTGGAGAGGAGCTCTGCAGAGAGGGACCTGGGTGTCCTGGTGGACGACAGGTTGGCCATGAGCCAGCAGTGTGCCCTTGTGGCCAAAAAGGCCAATGGCATTCTGGGGTGTATTAAAAAGAGTGCGGCCAGCAAGTCAAGGGAAGTGATCCTCCCCCTCTACTCTGCTCTGGTGAGGCCTCATCTGGAGTACTGTGTACAGTTATGGGCTCCCTAGTACAAAAAAGACAAGGATCTCTTGGAAAGAGTCCAGCAGAGGGCCACAAAGATGGTGAAGGGCCTGGAGCATCTCCCCTGTGAAGAAAGGCTGAGTGAACTGGGTCTGTTCAGCCTTGAGAAAAGAAGACTGAGAGGGGACCTGATCTAGGTCTATAAATATGTAAGGTGTGGGGGGCAGAATGGCGAGGCCAGACTCCTTTCAGCAGTGTGTGGAGACAGGACAAGGGGAAACGGCCAGAAATTGCAGCATTGGAAGTTCCACACGAATGTGTGCAAGAACTTCTTTACAGTGAGGGTGACGGAGCACTGGAACAGGCTGCCCAGGGAGGTCGTGGAGTCTCCTTCTTTGGAGATATTCAAGACCCACCTGGATGCCTAACTGTGCGACCTGCTGTAGGGAATCTGCTTTGGCAGGGGGGTTGGACTCAATGATCTCTGGAGGTCCCTTCCAACCCCTACAATTCTGTGATTCTGTGAAATACAAGCATAAGTTATCACATAAAACTATTTAAAGTCTGTTCTGTAATAATTTCAAAGACTATTTGTAATGTATTGGGCCTGTTAGGACTGACTTAAATTGACCTACTGATCTAAGAAGACTATGCAGAAAACAGCTAAGGAAATGAAATGTCAATCAAAATGTTTTAGCCTATTTCTCTAATGCTATATGCAAGATTTTCAAAATCCAATTAAATCAAAAGTATATGGAAATATTTAACAAAACTTGTAGAAATTGGCCTTTTTTTTTTTTCCAGGAAAGTCAAGCTATGTTTTTAATATTGATTCACTTGTGGTTTTTTTCTTTTTTTTTTTTTTCTTTTCCAGACATCGCTTCTTCATATTTTAAGAAATATATTATTAGATACAAATGTTTTGGCTTAGGCACTTCTGATGCCTTGAAGTACATAATTAAACTTACTGCAATTAGGTTAATATTTCTCTAATTTCTTTTATAGTTCCCATTAATGTTGTGAATAGAAATATGTAATATTAGAAGCTGATAGCGTAGAGATATATGAATAAAAGCTTGTAGCACATAATATTAAAACAACAAAAAAAAGTCATCTGAGTATATTCCATTTCTCAGTTTGCTCGCTTTTCGGACATTAGCAATAGCCTCTGCCCCAAGTATCTTCATTCTAAACAGGCAAAATGATACTAAAATCCACAACGATTGTCTAGTGTCACACATATCAGATCACGAGCACAGGTGCACATGATACACTGCTCCTCTGAACTTTATTCTGGTCCTTCTTCACATTTCAGAGGATATGATAATGGAAACAATGTATATTTTCATGACTCATATTAATTTGTTTAGATTAGATAAGATTTTCTATTAGAAACAGATAAAAGCTTGTCTGGGGATAAAAGAAGGCTACAAGTGATATTCAGGGATTCAGGAAAACAGGTTTCTAGAAAGAAAAGGTAAGCAGGAAGTTTTGAAGATTTTGAGATGTGTGGATTTTCTCTCTCTTTTTAAATTGTCTGTTCATCCCTCTTTTCTGGATGTCCTACTCTTCTGCAGCTGACCTATGCAACTCTAAAATGCTCAATCTCTTTTCACTTAGTTTTCTGTCTGCTTAAAATCCTCTTTACAAGATGTAGTCCTCCTCGTACGCTTGTTGATCGTATTCAGCATCTTTCATTTCATGGCGTGATGCAAAATAGATTGGATAGCATTCTGGATTACAAATTCTTCCAGTCTCCAAAGGAGCTGGAGCTGTAAGGGATAATCATTTTTAAGTTGAAGTGAAAATAGGAGCCCCAGCATCTTCTGCTTCTCGGTGCAGATAATCAAAATTCTGAGAAAGAAAACATTCCATTTCATTGTCTTGGCCTTTCTTTTCTTCTGATGCTGTTGTTAATTACAGATTTATTATGTTTTCTCACTAATATTTTATCTGGATATGAGAGACTTTTTCAGGAGTTTAAAAGACTTAGAAAATTAAGTAGTAGAAAAAAATCACAATTTTTCAAAAAATATTTGAAACACAACATTTCTGTTTCAAAATACTTTCAGAAGAAATGTAGTTCAAGGTGCTTCCCAAAATAAAAACATTTTATAGTCATCTTTGAACTTATGTATCAGAAATACATTTTTTGTTAATGTGAGTATGGTTATGATCCTGTGATGGCACACGTATCTGTTACTGAGAGAAAGGGTTATAGCCTGATTTTCCTGTTGTCAAATTTGCTTAAATAATAGTGACATTTTTCCGGACTAGAATGCTGTCACCCAACAGAACAATGGCAGACTGTAATCTCTTTTCTCCCCCTCTTTACTGTGATGATTCACAATTTCTTTGAAGTAAACAAGCCACACGCAGCTAGGTTTCAATATTGTTAGCTCTAATTATTTTTCTTTTTTATGTCTTTCTCTTTACAGCACTAAATTACAGTCCTGGCTACAAGCAGGAACTTGTTAGATAGAGCCTTTATGTCTTTTTAGTTAAAAACAAACAAACAAACAAACATAAAACAAAACAAAACACACACACACAAAAACAACACAACAGCATAATTCGGAGCTATGTTGTCCAGCTTAAGAAATAAAAATAAATCATGCTCTTTTATTTTTAACTAAATCTCATTATATATAGCTTCAAATGTCCTTTGTGGGTAACAAAAGTTCTCCTTATCCTGGAAAATCATCTTTATTCCATGATATTATGCAACATGCTAGCAATTATTATGGGTGTTTAGCAGTAACTGTAGTTTTTATTGTTTATTATCCATGTACTAGTGTTATAACTATTTATTTTGTAGGCTTTTCTAACTTGCAAACAAGAATTTTTTCAGTCAACTACTATGAAGCTGCAATATTCTTTTCTATTCAAAGCAATTCCATTGCTTTATTAAATAACATTGAGTTATACTTACTGTTTCCACAAGGAAAAAGAGTGGAAAATAAATCTATAATATACAGACGTCTAATTTCAAAATACAGATCTTTGCTCCATTCATGATTGCTAGCATCATGACACGGAAATGCTCTTCTGTGGAATGAGGAAGTTGGTTCTAAAGGTTAACTTAACTCTTCACAGATGTTCTCAGTAAGGCTCATCACTGTGTTGCCTGATTACTTGGTAGATTTGAGTTCTGCAGCACTATTATGAGCTATAAATGTTTATTCTTGTTATTCTTTATAACATTGTTCTTATGCTGGAAGTATTAGCTAGTGAGATTTTGATCACTGAAGGAAGATTCTGTAAGAACTGCAGGAGCATGCCAGAATTCTTTCCTCTCCCTTCCATAATGTGCTTCCTGAAAGGACTGCTGAATTCTTTGTCCCAGCTCCTATGTGTTGGCCCAACCTATCAGGCTGATCTCAGTGCTGACTGCTGCTCCAAAATGCATTCAGGACAACCATGCTAGTCTTTACTGAATTTTGTAATGCTCTGTTTCTCTAATAAGTTCTAAAAAATGTTGAACACACTTCAGCTCAGGATTTGTTACTTAGCATACTAGCCTTCAAAACTCCTGCTCTACGATAGACCATGGAAGAACTTTATCACTAAGGTGAGCTGATTTACAAAATATTGTTTGTAGTCTTTTTCAAATTCCTAAATATTGTAAAACTTTTTCTTAAAGGTGCAGTCCTTGGCCCATTCAGCTGTATTTCCTGTTCAATAGAATCTGTTCCAGATATCAGTTGAAAGTCTGTTAAAATAATTGCCTTAACAATTACAATTTATCAGTTTTAGTTGATTTTTCTTTTTTCTTAAGATATAGAGGAAAGGAGAATTTTACCTGTCTCTGATTTCTTTGTGAAATAGCATATACTCCGCAGAGTTCAGTTGACTTTGAAGTAATGGTCTAACATAATAGGCATGCAGTTTTTCATTGTGGAAGTCAACTGTTGGACTTTTGAGATGCTACCAAAAACTAGCAACTTGTTACTTGGAATATCTTTTCATATTCAATGTACATATTTTCAAAAATAAAAAAATAATGCTTTTTCTTTTTTTCTTATCCTGTTATTTGTTAATGCTGGATATCTTCCTTTCCATAGAGAGATGAATGATGCTACATGTCATGAAGCATGGTTCTTATCCTCTCTTCTCTTTCATCCAAGCATTTAAGTGCACTGCAGTAACATACTGTTTTGAATAGTTTGATAATTGCTCAGTTTTTTTCAGTTTTTGTAGATCCTAAAATAAGAATTTACAGATCCTTATTTTTATCGTAAACTCCATCTCCTCTCTCATGCTGACAAGCTGTAGTTAGATCTTCAAATGAATTCAAACAATATGATCTTTTCAGAAGCTTTCCCATTTTAGTTTCAATAATAGTCCAGTTTTTTATGTACTATTCATAATTCTCACACATTTCTAGTATCTCAAAAATTTTACAAATATTTATTTCCTCTTACGATATGTTTTGCGAGATGCTGTACACAAATATTTCATTGACTTATAAAGTAAAATACAAATCATTGACCATTACAGCTTCCATACTTCTTGTATAAGTTCCAGTCATACATGTTTTACTTTACTGGTATTTTTTTGTCCAATTTCACTAAGGTTACACAGGAAGTCGTTGGTGGAACAGCATATCTTTATTTATTTATTTGTTTGTTTGTAATTGCTTTACATTTAAATTAGATTTAATTTCAACAGTGAGTTCATACTTTCTTGGAACCAAGATTTTTTATTTTTGATAGCTTGATTCTAAAATGGAATACTTGTCAAATCCCTTCAGGTAGGTGAAGAAAAAATATTGAAATATTCTCTTTGATTTCAGGAAATGTATCTACCATCTTGATCATAATAATTTTTTCAGAATATGACAGGTAGAATAATTGGAAATTGAAAGCTTTCAAATACTGTTACAGAAATTACATTTTACAGACATGAAAAGGTGAAGATGAAGACTAAAACAGTGAGATCTTAAAATGGCTAAAAGTAACTAAATCCAGAAAGTCAAATGATACAGATGAACATAGGAGTTATACTTACTAGATTTAACATTGTTGTTATGTAGACACTGTCAATACTGTCAATCCTGCAATTTTTATTTTTCACTAGAAAGATAAGACATTTACTTAAAACTTCTTAAGATGAAGAAGAGATTTCAGTTCTGCATGTTCAGTTCATTTCCTAAAGCCCGCTGGATTTCTAAATGGAGAAAAAAAGCCTTCCAACTTTGGGCCTCTGAAATAAATGTTTGTTTGTTTGTTATATACTGACTTTTTTGTGTATGTGTGTCTGTTTTATGATAGTTAATTTCACCTTTAGATAGTGGTAGATATGTGATTGTTATATTAGCTCTCTCTACTGCATACAAATATTTTATGTCTTCTACATCTTATCCTGAATAGGAGCTTTTATCTATGAAGGAAACAGTTTCAAAATATTTACACTTTCTTTAAAATCCCTAAGCTCTGTAATGCTCTACAGTAATGCCTAATTATATTTCAAGATCAACATACTTAGAAATTAACATATATTATACATTTTTGCTTGTAAAGAGTTCAGTAACTAGGCTTGGTTTAAAAAAAAAAAAAAAAAGAATATATGAAAGTTTTAATCTAGCAACCTAGCATTCTATGATTCTATTATAATTTGAGTAGTTTGGCTCTGTTTAAAACTTCCTGTATAAGAGGTAAGAAAAAATATAACTAACTAGTTCAGTGTACTAAAATGCTTTTAATTATTTGTTTATTTGTTTATTTATTTAGTAATATTCAGCAATCTAAAAAGCATCCTATATATCTTTGGCTGCCTTTTGTATGATGTTTACCCCTCAATGATGAGTTAATCAGATACTATGTTGTCTGAAAACAAAATTTTTCAGACTCTTTAACTATTGTTAACATCTACAGTTTAATTTAGCTGGTATGTCAGGTTTGTTTGCTCAAGTATTTACATGTATCTATTTCTATGTGGTTCCTAAATATCAGCACTTATCAGTGAAGATCTGACAAGTGGAGGCAGAAGGTAATTCACCTCATCTTGGATGCTGTAGTGTCCCCAGAGATCTTGCCTTGCCAAAGAGGAAAGTAGATATTTTCTGTTTTGCTTATCATACATCAAACACTGCATGGCTTCAAAAATATTGTTACACAACTGATGAGCTATCCAGTGTCTGCTGATGTGAGTGGTCTCCATGGAAGTTAAGATATCTAGCACACATGTAGCCTAGATGTAGAAGTACAGGACTGGATCTGATTCCCATTCTGTTTCTTTCTGGGATGTCATATCCAGTAGTCAAAGACTTAGCAGAAGTGAAGTGAAGGGTAAGAAAATGGTACAATGCTTTTCATAGAATCATAGAATCATAAGGTTGGAAATGACCTATAAGATCATCTAGTCTCCTCATCACCATTGCCACCACAAGCACTAAAACATATCACGCAGCACATCATCCAGACGCCTCTTGAGCACTGCCATGGACGGCGACTCCATCACCTCCCTGGGCAGCCATTCCAGTGCCTGACCACTCTCTGAGAGAAATAGTTCTTTCTTATGTCCAATCTAAACCTCCTCTGATACAACTTGTGGCCATTGCCCCGTGCCCTGCTCTTTGCCTGGGAGATGAGGCCAAATCCCTCTTCACCACAACCTCCCTTCAGGAGGTTGTGGAGTGCAATGAGGTCTCCCCTGAGCCTCCTCTTCTCCAGACTGAACAATCCCAGCTCCCTCAGCTGCTCCTCATAAGATTTGTGCTCCAGACCCCTCATCAGTTTCATTCCCCTTCTCTGGACACGCTCCAGGACCTCAACATCTTTCCTGTAGTGAGGGGCCCAAAACTGAACACAGTACTCGAGGTGCAGCCTCAGCAGTGCTGAGCAGAGGGGGACGATCACCTCCCTGCTCCTGCTGGCCACAGTTTCTAATGCAGACCAGGATGCCATTAGCCCTGTTGGACACCTTTTATATTCATTGAAGGCATAGAGGTCCTACTTCTACTATATTGGGTACTGTCTTTACTCATACAGGATGACAAAAAAATGGAGAGACAAAACTTGTACGTGGGTCACTCCAAACATACGATGTGTCTTTTCTCACTCTCCTCTTCTCCAAGCAGAAGAAATCAAGGCGCTTCAGCTGCTCCTCATATGTCTTTCCCTCCAACCCTTCACTGTCTTTGTAGCCCTCCTTTGAACGCCCTTTAGTAGTTTTATGCCCTTTTTGTACTGTTGTGCACCAAACTGCACACAATATTTGAGGTGAAACCACACTAGTGGAGTATAGAGTAGGACAGTAACTTCCCTTGACTGGCTAGCAATGCAGTACGTGATGTTCCTTAGGATATGATTGGCTTTCCTGGCTCCTGGGCACACTGTTTCCTCATGTTCAACTTGCCACCTATCAAAGCCTCCAAATCTGTTTCAGCAGGGCTGCTCTCCTGCATCTCATCCCTCAGTATGGTGTGTGTATAGCTAGGACTGCCCTTTCCCAGATGCAGAATCTTACACTTTCTTTTGTAAAACTTCATTGAGTTGATGCTTCTCTAGATCTTTTAATTTGTCTAAATCTCTCTGCAAGGCCTCTCTACCCTCAATGAAGTTGGCAGCTCATCCTAATTCGTTATCATCAGCAAACTTGCTCAAAACACCTTCTAGTCTTACATCCAAGTCATTTATGAAAATATTAAAGAGAATTAACCCTAAAATGGAGCCCTGGGGGAACACCACTAGTGACTGACAACCAACCTCAATGTAACCCCAATTACTATAATCCTTTGGGCTTGACCCAGCAGCCAATTGCTCACCTATTACCCATTTTCGTATAATCATATGCTGGATGTTTTGTCAAAAAGGATGTTGTGAGAAATAGTATTGAAAGCTTCAAAATTCAAGGAGATAACATGCATTGGCTTCCCTTGGTCAACTAAATGGGTAACATGGTCACAAAAGGGAATTAAGAAAAACATCACCTTCCTGTTCCTTCCAACAATACTGTAGGGGAGCTGTAGGTCACAGCTTAAACAGGTGTTTGAATACCTTTTTTCCTTACAAAGGTTAATAGCATTCCTGTAGTCTTTCTGTATCACCTGATCTTTCTTCCAGTGGCTATATGCTTTCTCTTTCTGCCTAAGCTCTAGATTAATTAAGATCCCTATTCAGCCAAGCCAACCTCCTGCCCCATTTGCTTGACACTTTGGAATTGCCTGCTCTTGTGCTCCTATGAGGTGATACTTAAAGAGCAATCAATATCGGTGGATCCTTATGCCTTCAAAAGCAGCTTCCCCAGAGAACTTAATAACTAGATCCCTGAGCAGCCTGAATTCTGCTCTCACTATATCTAGATTTGAAGCTTTTGTGGCAGTTTTCCTTCTGTCCTCACCAATTTTAAATTCAACCACTTGTTACATGGTAACTAAGGCCAAATAATTATTTGTTATCTTCTCCTAAGTCAAAACATTTACTCCTTCCTTGTTCTAAAGACAAATGGATATTCAGTTCATTGTTAAATTTCACAAAGAGTCTTTGTGGCATTGTTTGTTGGTTTTTTTTTTTTTAAATATTAAGTATATTCTACAAGTAGTTTGTGGTCTTGCTAATTATAATAATGTACAGGAAAAATCTAACCCAGTGAGTTTGGTTCAGACCTTGGTGCTTTTGAAAAAATCGAAATATGTTTCTAAATGAACTACTTTAATCAAAGATTTATCTCTATTCATATTATTTTTCATTAATGGTTGCAGAAACAATAATGTTAGTTATTTTTAACAGGATTTTCCTCAACTTCTCAAAGGGAAAAAGTCTGTCATTTCATTTTATCACTGTGCTCTTTAGTAGAATAACAAGTGTTATCTTTTACTGGTAAGTAAATTAGGATTACATTACTTATAGATTAAGTGAATAGAATTTAAAATTTATGTGTCTGTATGTGTGCATAAGTCTATACCTGTTTTCTATGCCAATGTGTCTCATGGCAAGATGATTCATACCAGAGCACTAAATTATGCATAAGTGCATAGGAGATGAGTATTAGCAACTCTCATATGAGTAGAATTTGCTCGAGTGTATCTTGGACAAATCTGAAGTCATATTTCCAACCTGGGCAAAATCTTTTACTTTTGTATGATGAAATACTCCAAAATCTCACTCCTATGCTTCCATTCTTCCTAAGTACCATAAATAAAGCATCAATATTTGATTAATACTCTGGAAATAATTATGGACATAGAGATGGAATGTAGCTTGCCTTTTCTTAGATCTTTCTGAAGTGTCTATTAGTGAAGAAAAGGAAAATAACTTGGACAATATGTATTATGTCACGTATCCGTAAATGCTTCTGTAAGGCATAAGAGTTCTTTGTTAATATACATTCTGTGTGTTAATATGTGTATATAAATATATGTGTTAGTTTGAGAACTTTTATTTGAGTTTGATGGTAGATTATTCTCTCCAGGTAATTATCCTATTTAGTCTCCCAAAGACCAATCAAGTATGACAAGAACCACCAAAACAAGGCTAATGGATTTTTTTGATTAATTGACTGAACGAAATAATTGTGGAAATGGTCAGATCAAACTGGTTTTCATGCTGAAACAAAAATTAAATATTTTAATTTTCTTGAAATAACTTTAACACAGTTCAGTTTGATCCTAAATTTGGTATTTTGTTCAATAAGTAGCTCTTCATGATCTTAATGCTGATATCGTTTTCTACTCTTTACTATTAAAGTGGCAATACTAACGCAGTAGTCATTGTTATAGCTACTTCTAAAAACTATGCAATTCAAATACATTTTCATAAGGTCCACTTTCTCTATAATTCTACAGAACTTGTACTATAGCAAAATATTTGATGATGCAGTACTCTCATCACACCACTGTCATAGTAATGATGAACAAAATCCTCTTCCCTTATAGAGTTATTTTTAATTTATTAGAATGCAACTCTATTAATCATGTTTGACAGCCTAATGCTTGGATTACAGCATTAAAATATAATTCATTAAAGTTTGTTCCTGGCAGCGTGAGTCAGGAAGTAAAATATTTATTAATCTTTTCAGTACTTTTGGCAGAAAATTGAGGGCTTTTTTTTTTTTTTTTTTTTTTTTTTTTTTTTAAATTGAAAGTATCATGAATACTAGGGCTGCTCTGAGAGTAATGCCTCCTTCTTTATTACACTGGCAGTTAAGAGGCAGTTGTTAGTGGTATGGCAGCTGGAGCTGAACCTTTGCACCAGTATTGCTTTACGCTTTGTTTCTGTACAACAGATGGCAGCAGAGGGAAAAAATGGTGTCATTTGTGAAAGTGAGTATGAAGCAAAGGTGTGTCTTGAATTTCTCCCTGTGGAGAAAATGGCACCTCTTGACATTCATTCGTAACCCTCCGAACATTGAGGGAGGCAGAACAATGAATGTGAGCACAGTGATGAATGATAGTGGTGCAGAGACAGTGGGTCACCTCACCTGGTACAGATTTTTACAAGCACAGCTTGCAGGCTCTTGTTCACTAGTGGTGGAAATGCACAGCTAATGGAGGTGACCATGTTAAAAATGTGTTTTGAAGCTGAAGACTTGCTCTATCAAATAGAGTTACTGTGCTGTTGTTGCAGCTTTAAAGAAGTAAATAGGAGCTGTTACTTTTGGGGTGACCTACATACCATACATTAAGGATCACTGGCATGTTAAAAATTGCAGGAATGTGTGATGCATTCTGTAACACAGCTATCTATTCCACTGTTCATATTTGTCTTCAGCATCAAAATTTTACCAGAATGTCTAGTCAAAATAGTTACCCATCTTTTAATCCATGGAAAGGTACTGACTGAGATCTAAAACCATAGCAACAGCCAAAGTTAACATTCCAGCTTCAGCCAAAGATTCCTATCAGTGTTGCTCTTCACCAGAACGACAACTCACCATAGCATGAGGTACTCAGGAAGTTCTAGGAGTACACTGATGACAGCTTCCTAGTACTGACTGAGGATCAAACAAGGAGACATGACGCCCCTGTCACGGACATAGATTGATCTAGTCAACTCCGTGACACAGGTTCTACTGGACTTACTACTTATAGGAAGGATTGTTTCAGGAATGTGGAATTCATTTTAGCTCTGGCTAAAATGATTGTGACGGGATGGAGCATGGAAGGTGCAGGAATAGGAAAGCCATGGCCCACCTGGAGTTAAATCTGGAAAGGTATGTGAAGAGCAACAAGAAGAGACCACAGAAGTACATGAATAGCAAAAAGAAGGGAAAATGTGTGCTTGCTGCTGAATGTGACTGAGTGAGAGAGGGGGGGAAATATGATAAAATGACTTGACTAATATATAGGCAGGAAAATCTTTCACCAATTACTGTCACAGCCAAAACTAAATCTTCTCGAAAAACATTAATTTCATTGCCAATTAAAGCAGCAGATTACCGAGAACTAAAAGCAAACTGCAAACACCTTCCTTCCATCTGTTTTCTTCTTCAACCACTTCTATAAGTGACATGGAGGAAAGGAGTAATGGGGGCTGTAATCAATCCATGTAACTCCACTGATCTGTCTTCCACTTCTTTTCCCAGACCATTGTGGGTTCTTCCCACAGTTCCTGACTGTGCTTGCTCCTTCATGGGCTTCATGGGCTCATTTGTCCTGGCCTAGGGCTCTCCATTCTCTGCAGCTTAGACGTGCTCTGATGTACTACAACATGAGGGAGGCAGCTTTCTCCTCCTGTAGGCTGCAGGGAACATCTGCTCCATGCCCGGAGTGCCTCCAGCCTTCCTTCTGCACTGATCTTGGTGTCAGCAGGGCTTTTTCTGTCACTCCTCTCTCCATGTTGTTGTTGCTGGGGCAACTGGAGCAGGCTCTGATCTGATACTGGACAGCTCTTGGTGTCTTCTTATACCTGTTAACAAAACCTTGTCACATACACTAAACATAGCAACTTGTTCCAGGTAACCCAGCTTTAAGCAGGGGTGCTGCACTACACTGCCCCCAGAGAGGTCTTATAATCTCCACAATTCTGCAATTCTTTGTTCTTCTGAATCGGTATCTCTGTCTATAAAGAAAATACATATCTTTCTGTGATACAGAGGTAATAGATGTTTTTAGGCTTGCATGTGAACACTCAAAGTTCATACTATTTAAGTGGACTTTGACCCAGAAATCAACGACTTTCCTTGAATTTCAGTAATATGTGATATGAATTCACAGAATCATAGAACTGCAGGGATTAGAAAGGACCTCTAGAGAACAACTCCAACCCACACCTTTCACTAACAAAGGAAGCATCAACTTTTTCTTAAATTTTATAGTATTTTGACTACCACAGTTAAAATGACTTCCGCATGGACTGAATCAGTTTGAGCAGCTCTCTATTTTTTGTCGCTTGTGCATGTCCAACTGTAGCTATAAGTGCTTTCTCCTTTTCCACTGCTGGTATTAGGGCTTCTTTATCCCTAAATAAACTCACTGCTTCAGAATGGAAAACTGGAAGGAATCTAGTGCATCAGGGAAAAAAAAAAAATACTGTTTTATGATGAGGAACAGAAATTGATGCTTCTGCATGAAAAACAAAGTTTTAGTCATATACTGACACTAGACAGTCTGAAGCTGTTATGTTTTGTGAATACAGAACACTGCCCTAAGCAGCATGGAATTTTAAGTCCTCTCCAGGATTAGTAAGTATGCAGGGAAGAAAGATTTCTTTTTTTCTGATGCAATCATTTCATCCCATTGCCTCTCCAGAAATTTGACTTTTAATCCTGTAGGTCTGCCAGTTTCTTTAATACCTGACATCACTGACTTTTAGTTGCGTCTGACACCCAAGTACTGTCCATGTTCTTTGCCTCACTCCTTGCTACTTATTCTCATCCTTCTAAATTGAATGAATAAAATAAAAATGTTAAAAAAAAAAAAAAAAAAAAAAAAGTGTTTTCAAGATACTTCAATGTTTGCTTGGTACATAATTTCAATTTTTTTTTCTGGATTAAATATTTTACTTTTAGATTAAATCTCTCGTCATAAAAGTTGTAGATTTAGATATGCATAAAACCAATCTTGTTGTCTCAAGATATTCTTGAGAGTGGTGAATTTTAAAGGACAAAAAAGCACCAGTTCTAGTGATCTACTGAGAAGCATGACACCATAGAGTATTACTTGTCAAAAAGAAAAGAAAGAATGCTGTAATTTCTTTTTACATGGAGTGACTCTTGGCCACTGAAACAACTTTACAGTTTCAAAGATAAATTAACTGGGCTATGCTGTTGCAGACATCTTTGTCTTTCAAACAGTAATGTAGTAGGTTATTTTGGCAGTAAGATGTTCATTCTGCACTGAATGTTTTCACATAATTCATGCTGTTTAGATGCAAAAAAAAATTATGATGATGAAATAATGAAGGTAGTATTGTTAGTTTTTTTGCATATTACCTAATTATACAGTAATTCAAAAGTGTTGAAATTAGAGCATTTATTTTTCCATTTTATTTTGCAAAACTCTAAGTGGGAAGACTTCACTTGAAGACTAACTCCTCTCTTAGGTATATGTAGTGGATATATTTTGAAATTTGTTAGATTGATGCTAAATAATTTTTAGTTCTTTGTTCCTACATGATTAGATATTAATACTTTTGTCAAGGTCATTTTTATTTCACTTCATATTTTATTTTTAACTCTGCTTATCACTCTTCCTAGAAGTAGAGGTCCCTTTTTAGATAAAATTTTATTTTTCATTCTGATGCACGCAATTAGACTGCTACACAATTATGTTATTATGAATGAGAAAAGATTCAACACGTTGCATAGATAAGTCAGAAAAAGTTGTATATCTTACTGTTTCTGCAACATGGAAATTATTATCCATCATAAAGAGTACATTAGCAATTTTATGTATATGTGAGTGAAAGAGGACTAGAATTAGATTAGATTAGAATGTAGTCTAAGTACTCCAAAAGATTTGACTTTAGAGACACAAAGAAATATTGGTATTATATTTATACTTGTGTATGGGGACTGCTGAATCATGGCCTGAACCTCTGATTGATCACCTGAGGCGAGCAGTGGGTCAGTCATGGGAGCACAGGTGAAGACAATTCACCTGTGCTGCTGGAAGGACCCATTTAGGAGCCGACTACCAGTGGGGAAGGATCTCTTCTGGAGATCCGCTCCACTGGAGTTTCCCTGTGAGGGCCCAGGATGGGGTAAGTGTCCTTCTTTTCTGCTCTAGTATAATGACTACATAAGCCAAGTTCTTGGATATACTATATCATCTGTATGTTCATTGATTGTACAACTTGGTTTGTATCCATGCTAAAACTGTGAGCATTGAAACAGAAGAAAAATCTTGTCATTTCTGTGTGTGTTATTTATTATTATGTGGGTATTATTTTCAGCATGCTTCGAGATGTTGAGTCTGTGATAAAGATGATTTGAATACTTCTACTACTTAAAAAAAAAAGGAGGGGGGCTTATAATCAAATTTTTAAGCAAGAAAATAACTCTTGATAAATTCATGAAATCACATACACTGGATTATGTGAAAAAATTATACAGTGTTAAGTAACCGATAGGGTACTTGTCTTCTATCTGTGCCCTGTAAGGCTTGTGGAGTGAGCCATCCCCAGAGTCTGTCTACTTTGTTGTGAGGTTTCTCAAGCCTAAAAAGAAGGCAATGTAGACTCAGAGGGGTCTGTTAAATCCCTGAATGTATTAGCACTGACAGAGAGAGATCTATATATCATTGAGATTTTTGGCAAATGTGATCTGTGTTCTCAGACAGATGATAATTTTGAAGTCATTTAGCAATTTCACATCATTCAAGTGTTTGGTAAATTATTCAGACCTATAGGTAGCTAACCAAATTAGAATTCAAATGGTTAAAGTTTCTTCATTGGGAAAGTTGTCTTTTAAGGAGTAGGCTGGATACTATGTAAATTGTGCAGGGGTGGGTGATTTTTTTAGATCACTGGTAAATCACTGGTCTGCTAATTAAACTTTGTTAAATTACTGCACTTCCAACAGTAAAGATTTTCAGTTTTATTGAGAAGAATTGCATAACATATGTGTGATATGTGCTGTATCCACTTCGAATCATGTGCTTTTCTTCACTGTTCAATTTATATATAAAATTCCAAATGATACCCTGCCCATCACAAGATGGCTCAAGCTTTTTGTGTGTGGGAGGTGCTCTAGCACTAATGGCAAAAATCCATGATTTGATCTGAATCAATTTACCCTCATTTAAATGATTTCTCCTCAATTAAGGCGTAACTACAATACTGTAATATATACCAAGGGATTCTAATGGAAGTTCAGATAGACTCTTAAGTATTGCAGAATTGGAGTTGTACAACAACACCAAAAAAATTATAAGTACAATGTTCGCACACCAAAAAGCAAAGATGGGTGCAAGTATCATTTGGTATTATGTTTATAATAGCAGGGTGTGATAAGGTAATGGGAAAACAGGCGTAACTATATACGATAGCTGTAGTATGTTTGAAACATCCTTCTGTGTTAAATAGAAGGGCTTTTACTAAGCACATAATCTTTTGAAATGGAAGATCTTCAGTTCTGGATGCTTATTTTTTTTCTGATCTTTCCAAAGACTGCTGACTTCTAGAAGGTAACACAAAGTCCCTCTCCCCTTTTTTTCATAATCTTTCCTTTTAAGTATCACTGGCTGGTAAGACTTGAGTGAGAAATGAATAGGAATAAACTTCTATGTGTAAAGAGTAAGAAAATAATTTTATAGGTGTGTATTCATTTACATTTCTGTAAATCATTTCATGAAATGTAAATTTGTTAAATTTTGTGTGGTATGTGTACATTGAATTAAAAAGTGCTATAAAATTTCTTGCAATTAGACTTATTTACAGGCCTTATTTCGGTGCATTTCTAATTGTTCACATAATAGAACATATACATTGCTATCGGATGCAATGACAATAACTCTGAGCACAGATTACAGCTCTGCTGACTAATGTTTTATAGCACAAAAAGAGAGATGTTCTGGCCCATTCAGCATGGTTGAAATTAAAATAAATAGTATTATTGACTTTACTGGAAAGATGAACAGATTCAGCCATACGATAGTCCTACAGAAAGAAAAATAGTATGTTCTGCGGTGAACAAGAAAAATCTGAATCATGTAACGCAAGCTGGGTTATAGCAAATACAGATACACAGATCAGACAGTAGTCTTATTCAGATTGACTAGCCTTGTGAATTTACTAATACTTCCTTCTGAATCTTTACTAGCAATTCCTTAAGAACTACGTAGTTATATTTTAACTGCTGTAAAAGACAGAACAAGTTAAGGGCTTTGTGTGTATAAATGTACATAGATGCATGTGAAGTATATGTAATTTCTTAGGAGTTACTGAAGAAGTCATGAGTCTTTTCTGGACACAATATGTTTTAAAGAAAATGTCAATTTTCTTCTAGATTTATGATGATGCTATAACATTCTGACTTGAAAATCATAAGTGAATAACTAATTTTTTCTCTTCAGTAATTTGGAAAATAGCCTGACAGAGTTTAGGTATCGTGATTTTTGTTTTCTGAGCTTATATCTTTACATATATAGATGAGATTATTGCAGGCATTGCTGTGTTAATTTATACAATTTAATAAATAGATGAAGAAAAGCAACGAGAAGCCAAGTAAAGCCTGTGGCATACATCTATATTTCCAAGAAAACTGTGTGATAATATAGCACACAAGAATGAAGACTTTAACATTGATATCAAACTTATTTATTTTGTCACAAGGGATTAGCACTGTTATTACTCTCTGGGGAAAAATACGTAGTAAACTGTGGAATCTAATCATTGGCACTATTCATACTTCAAGTTAGCATCCCAGTTACTTAATATTGATGGTGCATTTATAATTCACTTATTAAAAAAAATCCTGTCAAATGTAAAAATACTTCACAGTATCATTATTTTTTATGTTTAAAATTTGTCTATTGAGACTATTGTACCTATCTCTCATTTATCACTACTCTGTTTAAAACGTTCTGCAACATAGTTTTTATTTTAAAAGCTGTAGGCTTTGAACAATCCATATCAAACCTAAGATTGCTTTTTTGAAGTCTGAATAAATGAATGCTGGACAGCTAGTCTTCTACTTCATTTGTTGTGTTCACTAGTGTAGATACTGCTTCTGAAAACAATGTATTTGTGCTCTCAGTACATACTTCTTCATCTTTTCTTAAAGACCAATAGCATCTAATACAAAATTCCAACTCGTCCCTCATAATATGGCATTTCTTATGTTCTTGGGGGTATAAAGAACAATTAAATTATTCCTTTCAAGTTTTCCTCACTGAGATATGTTATCTTCTAACCAGAAATAGGGGATAAAATAGGTTTTGCTTGGTTATACAGTTCTGCTATACAGCTTTTTTTGTAATTCTTTTGTGTTTTTTTCTAAGTACTCTTGATAACTATTTTTTTTTTAATTGGCATATAGATAGTTCTTTACATCATATTTAGTTTCTCAAGGAAAGTAGAAAGTAAATCAGGTAAAATATTGGAAACAGTGATGATGATTTCTAATGAAAGTAAGGCATATTGAAAAGCAATGGAGGGTTTTGTGTGGAGGAAACTCTATAATCTTTTCCTCAAGGAGTTTTTCTTTGAAAAAGTGATTTTTTTTTTTTTTATTTTTTTTTTTTTATTTTTAAGACGGGGGGAGGCTTAGCTAAATAGGTCAAATTTAACTCAGTCTTTCATCCTATGGCTTTGGGCAGAAATGAGTATGTGCACAGCATACATCAATTCCTTGAAAAGAAATTCCTTTTCTAAATTATGTTGCTTGTTTCTGTTCCAATATGCCTGCTTTTATTTAGAGATAAGAATGTATTATTAATCACCACTCTTTTCAGATTTTTTTTTTGTTAAACTAAGAAAAAAAAAAAAACAGCAGTAGAATTCAGTCACCTTAAAAATGTCTGCATGACAATCCTTTAACACTATACTTCATACAGTCTCAGAAATTAAGTTGAAAACGATTTACATGAGAGTATAAATAAAGGACTATTAGTAATGCAGAGAACAGTATATGTAACAGTCATTACTTCAACAAATACATACTAGAATACAATATTACCTAGACTTATACAAGAAAATTAATGCTGTGAAATGCACAAACTTATTAAGAACTTATCTACTACTGAAAGCATACTGGAGCACTGAAAATCTATCTTGTGAAGTAAGGCCATCTTAGTCTGTACATAGCATTCATGTATATCCAATATGACATCCAGAAATGGAAGATTGAGTGTGGGCTGGAGGGGATATACATGACATCTGATTGGTTTCTTAGTTGGAGGCTCATCCTACCACCTTAATAAAATTCTACTGAGCTCTGAAGTTTACAGTCAGGGCTTCAGATAGTATTCTCTCTGGTAAATTTCTTGTGGGCCCACCTCTCAATCTTGTCCAAATCCCATTTGATAACATCCCTTGCTTTTGTAATATCAACTGCAACAGTCAGCTTGGTGTCATCTGCAAACTTGCTGAGGGTGCACTCTATCCTACTGCTGTTGATAAAAGATATTGAAGAGATTGAGCCTACATTTCTATGTAATATCACTTGAATACAGAAAAGTATTTTTAGTTCCAGTGGGACTTTCAAGTCTATAGACCAACAAAAAATTCTGCCTTTTTTTTTTTTTTCTGACATTCTCAGAATGCTTAAAACATGAGCAGCATAACACAGAGGGTGCAGGCATATTTTGCCCTACATATCTCGATCAAACAACAAAATGAGGTTTAAAAGTGACTCTATTCTTGAGTGTTTGAGTATGGCTACATTCACTGTAATAAAGTACACCTGGGCTATACATATATAAATTATACGGGTTTATTAGCTCTTTCTCTATTTCTAGATCATTTGGTCTATGATCTTTTTACTACAACCCAAAACATCCAAATATGACCTAGACATTAATCTTGGACAAGGTTTGTTCCTGTTCCCTGTCATATCTCAGAGGGTGGACTTCAGACAGTTTGGATTTTCATCTGAAAAAATGACATGAAAGGAAATTTTTTAGAAGATAAATCAAAACCATCCATCTTCCTGACAATTAGCAATCAGTCATTTTTCTCTGGCCTTTATTTTGAAGATATGCTGCCTAATAGGACTCACTTGTCACACCAGATTCATTCGCAGATGCACTTCAAAACAAAGATTTTAATTATACTTGTCATTTCTTAGCTCCTTTCTGGCAATGACTATTTTTCATAAATGTAGCATAATTTGTGACTAACTCACAGTGAATCTCTCTGAATCTTCTCTTTATTTTACTTTGATATTAAGCATTTCTTATATAAGTGTTTGTGGAGTTGCAAAACATACATGCATCAGGAAATCAGAAATGACTATGATGGTACTGCTAATAAGACTGACCAGTTTTAACTTCATTCACTAAAATCTCACTACTTCTGAATGGTAATTCGCTTTATAAGTTATCACATCAATATATGATCATTGCTGTATAGACAAAACATAGACTTCATTGCCTGTTTTTAAGCTTATCTCTGAGTATAAAATACTGCAGAGCTGCTGCTGTACGGCTAGCACGGTTGTCTTTCTATCCCTGGTATATTTCAGGACTTTAACAAAAGAATTGGTAGTGAAATAATGGAGGTGATCTTGCTATTTCTAAAAATAAAATAATAATAATAATAATAATAAAAATAATAAAAAAAAACAACTAGGGGGTTCTACTCTGCTCTCAAAAGAGTTTCTCTTCTATTTTTTATTTTTAGTCATCTTGTCAGCCATCCTTTTGTGCAGCTGGATAAGCTTCCTGTGTATTTTCAGCCCTTTGCACTTTCTTCATCCTCTCGTAAAACTCTTTGTTTCTTGGATCCTACAGGCAATTTTGCCCCGATCTCTCTACCCTTTTCACAAATAACTATGTAAGATGTTATCTGTTATGTCAAAATGTTACAGAACACATATAATGTAGTTAGTTACAGTATTCTAATAGGCTTATACTCTGCTACCTGACTAGCTAATATTAATTAGATACTTATAAGTACATTAATATATTATAGTTGTCATAGGGTCCTGTTTGAGCTACAGTGTTAAGACTAAATCTTTTATAAACATAATTGTAGTAATTGCAGTAATTTCTGCTCTTGAAAAGTCATTGAGAGGGAGATGGAAGACTGTATGATGGATGCAATTCATTTATTTTCATGCATAAAATAGATTTACAGTGCTTATATCAAAGTCTTCTACTGACTGTGAAGTTTCCACAGCTGATTTAGATGGGATCATTTAGTTGATGTTCACGTGGAACTATACATCCTATGCAGTAACCAAATAAAATATATGTATAATATTATATAATAGTATATATAGTGTTTCATAGAATTGAATCATTGTGAGAAACTAGTTGTACAACTTCAGTTCAGACTCCATTACATTTCAGATACATAACGAGACTCAATGTCCTAGACAGGCACAGTGTTTTCTGTTTACAGAGGTAATGTGTACATAGTGCAACAGTTGATAGAGAGAGATATTTCTCAGTAGTTGCCTTTTCTTCAGTTATTGATCCAATGGAAAAAGCAGGGTGTTATTTGGTGAGGGACCAAAAAAATCAAACTTTTCCTTTCCTTGCTTAATGAAAAGGTTGAATAGTTGTTATGTGTTTGACTTCTGGGTACTTGATTCTAGTTTTCTGTGCAGTGGGCCTACTTCTGCAAGAAGGGTCAACTGTGCTTCTGACTCTTACTATGTTGTAAACTAGATAACAAGATACCTATTTGGGAATTAAGTAAGGTAAACTGAATTACTCTTAGAATTAGGAAACAAATGTGTGCTCTCTTCCTAGATGTGTACTCTGGCTTACTGAATATTATTATGCAGAAGTGGACACTGTTGCTATCATGCAGCATTTTAAAAAGAGAGCCCTGTTGTATATCTATTACAGTAGAAAACCTTGTGTTTGAAATTCAGAGCAGATGGGCTTGATCTACACTGCTTACCAGGTGGCTACATTCAGCAGCAAAAACTTCCCACTTTCTTTGTCTGACTAGCAGACTGAAGGAGAATCGGTGCCGAAAACTCAGGGACGCTCCCCGGTCATAAATATATTTCACTAGAGATAAGTTGCAGATGTGTTCCCATGGGACATACCTGAGCTACCTTTGCAAGTCCAAGAAAGATGAGCAGAATGGGGACTTCTGTTCTGGAAATGTCTCTGTGAGTACAGTGAGAGCATTTGAAGTGGACTGTTTATTTTACAATGCAGTGCATAATTTCTTCTACTGAAGCCAAATTTCAGAGTAGATAGGACTTCAAACTAGATCACTTCTGCACCCTCAATAACCCTCATCTTTCCTAATACTAAGACTTGATCCCTTTTGATCAGAAAGTAAAAGTACTTAGAAGCAATTGCCCTTGTGTACAAGCATTCACAGAGCCTCCTTGTTCCTGCCTTCCAAAACTAGCCTGAGGATCAGTTTAAGAACAACCGGTAAGCTCTTCCTAAGCATCTCATTTAAATATTTACTGTAGTGATAGTCAGCATTTACATAGCTATTATATGCATTATACAGCACTTCAGTAAAAATGACTTGTGGGGTCAGCATTTCTTGACAGTTAATGACTATCCAGAGGAGTTTTGCCCCTAAAGGTAGGTAATCATTAACTGTAAAGAAATATTAATCCCATAGGCTATTATTTATAAACTGTGCAAAATTCAGGATATATAAAATATCATTTTCCTACAACTCCTGCATTTCATGCTATGTGATGCTGTCTCTAGCAGTAATAACTGATATGGTAACAATAGGAAACCATGGCTTCATTTTTAACATCCCATTACCCTTGTAAAAAAGTTTCAGGTTCATCTTTCTACCTTTTTTTTTCTTTAACAAAATCCTTGTCAGTTACTGATTGAAAAGCCCAAATAATTGTCATTTTAGTGTCATCATAACATTGTATCTAAATTTTCTTTGTCAAAGTTAAGATGGGTGAATAGAAAAGGTGTTTTTTTCCTCCTCCTTTCTTATATGGTTGCTGAATTTAAAAAAAAAAAAAAAAAAAAAAGCACCCAATTTCCATGTAGCTTGTCTTAGTTTATTTTCATTTCATACTTGAGTTTCCATGGAGTCTGTGCAACATTCTTTGCTTAGGTATATTTGAATCTTTGGCACCAATTATATGTCATTTATTTATTTATTGTAAGTAGATGTTTAAGTAGTATACTATTTTTACAGTTATTTGTTCAGTATGATGCCTACCTGTGAGACCTATTGTAGGATATTTGATTCAGCAGGGTTGTACTTCTTAATCTCTTGAGGTCCCTTCCATATCCTGCAATTCTGTGACTGAGATTCTGTGAAATTCAGCTTACAAAAAGCATGGTACTAAATGTTAAGTGTCTTTTAGTTGTGCTGCTGATTGTATTCTTAAGTGTCTTTTTTTTTTTTTTTTTCTACGAACAAACTGAAACGGATGTTTCAGTTTTCCTTAAATTCTGTGCTATAAAAAACGACCAAATATTTTCTGAATTTTGTACTTTACAAAATTAACTAATCTTGGCCAAAACTACTATACATACATTTTTAATATACTGCATCACCAGATTTCTTTATACTTCAAATTTGGACATTTCTTGACAACGTTCTTAGAATTGTATCTTAGTGTATGAAGTTTTTGTTATCCAGGAATAATAGGGATTTCTATTTCACCATCTTATACAAATCATGTTATTTCTTCACTAATTGATGGAATGTCTCTAGCAAGGTATTTTACCACTTCAAGATGGTGCTATTTATTATTCTGAGGAGTGTTTTGAAGATGTAAATCTGTCAGATATGAATCTACAAATATCCTCAGTATGTTATTCGGTTATTTTTGTAAATGCCTACACTCTTGTACTTAGTATTCAAGAACCACAGTGTAGTAAAACTAGTTCTAACTCATTTCACTGCAGTGGAGCAGCCAACATACTTCACTATACCTTTTCTAACAGATCTGTTCCATTTCATTCCTCCTTATTCAGTGATTTACTTGATGTATATATTTGCAGCCTATTACTGTCTGGAGAAAACTGTATGTAGTTAAAAATAATCCATCACACAGTGACAGGAAGATGAATTTTACTCATTCTATGCATTCTTGCTGACATGTTCCTTTATTCTACTAGAAAATGTACCCTTTTGATAATCTGAAATATAATATATTAGCATTTCCTGACAGAAAAAAATGAAGATGCCTAGCACAGAAAAACTATTAACAAAATTGATTTATAATTTTTTCTTACTAGAACTGTTTATGACCTGTTGGAAATAATTACTTTTATGAAATAATTTAAACAATGTAGATCAACTTGAATTTTAAACATGTAGAAAAAATATCTAAAGCTTAACATTTAAATTAAAAGAAGCATATATATGTGGCATGAATGGTAATGAGAATCTGTTCTGAACATTCAGTAAATAGTAATGACGTTGAATGAATCATGGCAATAAGTAAATGTAGCAGTATGTCATATAGGAAAGAAGACCGTGTGACATAGAATCATAGAATCATGATTACATTAATCAATGATTCCAGGATTCTGTGAATGTGGCATTGATTCAGAGATGAACTATAGCCAGGTGCTTTCTTGATTTCAGGATTTCCAAAATTCTCAAGAAATATAGAGAATAGAAAAGTACATCTAGCACAGGTTTCAACCAAAAAAAAAAAAAAATTAATTGCACTTAAAAATGTATCTTGAAGCTAAATACATTGAAATTGTTAGGGAGACCATTTGGATGAGGTTCTTTAGACCATGCTGAGATTAGCTTAAAAACATGCGTTTTTGCCTTAATTTATGTTGAAGTTAAGGATTCTACTTTGAGCAGTTTTTGAATTGAGAGAAAGCTTTGGAACAGTGTAGCACATCCATGAAAACACAGAGGCTGTCTGTTTACTTCATAGCAAGAATGAATAATTTTTTAAAAACGTGATTAAACAAACACAGTGTAAATCCACATAGAATAAACAACTACTACAGAGATAAAGGTCATGTAAACTGATGGCACTTTATTATAATGAGTGATGTTACAAAAATTTAGAAATCAAAGCCTGTTTCCTTTTTTGGTAGGTAAGTCATTGTATTTCATATAGTTTGTACCAACGATAAAAATTTATGGAAATTCTCATTTGCTTATTGAGTAACTCTGGAGGAAATATATTAAGGGTACTTCATACAGAAATCAGCTTGCACGCAAGATGGATGGAATATTATAAGAATTAATTTAATATATATGTATTATTTTGTTTCGCTTAAGATAGGTTCCTTCACAACATAATATTTGGTATGCTAAAAAAATAATAGGAATTCATTCATCAGAAAAGAAGTTTTAATTTTTTCTGATGTAGACAGTGAAAATGTATAGAAAGAATGATTGGGAGCAAAAATATCCAAATTTCTAACTTGGTATAGATAAAGCTCAAAAGTATTATGACCCAGTTTATTTTGAATATCACCTTTTTCATAGTGTTTATTTGAAAATATTTTGAAAATGATCATATTCTTTAAATTAGCTGGAATTTTTGAGTTGTGCCTTTAAGAAAATGAAAACTACAGACATTTAAGTTATTGTTCTGTGAGCCAGATAAATAATGAAACTAACAATCCTGTTAAATTAATCCATGTAGCAGAAAATGATGGAAGTGAATAGTTCTGAGTTCTGTTTCTCAAACAGATTGGGAAAAGTCTTCAAAACTAATTCAAAATTGATGCCAAACAAATGAATCTTGAACCTAAAAATCAGAATAAACTGAAGTTTCCTTCATTATGTACTTCTATAATGAAACTTGGATAATTAAGTGATTATGCGGACAATGTATTTTTAACGTATGCTCTTACAATCAACCAAATGGTCTGATGTGAAGAAGTGCATTTTGTTTTACTGATGTCTTTTTCTCAATTGCTTGGGAAGCTTGACATAAGCAGGAACATCCATTTAACAGTCATGTAATATTGCCACACTATTCTTTTTTTTTTTTTTTTTCCCCCCACAAACTGGTTAATTCAATCTGTATAGATTTTTCCATCAGTTTTTAATTTGCTCAATTTCAGTGAGCTGTTGCCTACAAATTTTTCCCATCTTTCAGCCTGATGACTATCTCATTGATGCCTTGTGCTATTCTTTCTCTTCCATTTCCATTTCAATACAGATTTTATAGTTCATTACCTGTTAGTGAGTCTTAAATGATGCAGTGCTCATTGTATCACATTCAGTAAAAGTTGCATGTCTTTCATGTATTTCAGCTTGATCTCCCTTTATTTCTTTGAGCACTGCTGATATCTGTAGCTATATTTATTTTAATGTGTAATGTGTTTTAAAAATACAAAATTTAGTTTTATGTTGCTTTCATTTGGAATACTTATTCAAGCGAGTGAATTCTTAGTGATAATCTGAAGCTTCCTTATCTGTAATATTTTTCCATAATGTCTTTGTCATAGCTCTTAAAAGGCTAACTTTTTAGTCCGTGCCATAGTTTCCCCAAAACAAAGACATCACATGAGCACAAAAGCAAATATCTCCTTATTAGAATATTTTGTGTTGTTCTTCTGAACGTGTAGAGCATGTCCTATATCACAAATGAGCATCTGCACTTCTCTGACAGTGACCAGAAAAGGTGACCTTAATAGAAGACTTTCCTGGATGGTACTTCATTCTCACACTTCTGTTTCCGCAGTATGCCGTTATGTTGTAGAGGGTTACAGGGAAGCTGGGTAAACAGAGATAAAAAGGCTTTTTGTGTACGTTCTATGATGTTAGAAAATTGGAGGAAGTTGCAGGGTTTCATGTTAATTTATTTGTATTGCCACTGCAATTCTGTTTCGTGAGAGTTTAACAATGTAAGTTGAGGCCAATAAAAATAGCATTCAAATTAAAAGAATCAGGAAACTATTTTTGAAGTAGTTCAGGTCAATAACTATTGATAGCAAAATGTGTTAAATGTAAGTTAAAGGGACCAGCTATGAAAATATATGCATATATACCTATGCCAGCTGTGTAACCTTAAATTTTACAGAGTGGTATATAATTTCTGCAGATGAGAGTTTGTTCTATTATTGCCCTACTACAGCATACAATCTCTATAAGTGAAGTATTTAAAAACATGTCTTTTTTTCTGGATGTATTTTTTTTTCCTCTTCAGATTATAAGGCAAAGACAAAAGTGAATGCTTCAAAAAAGGGATGGCACGAACAGTGTCTGGGGAAATCAGAAGTTGCACGTAAACTGCTGGAGGATTGCTTAGTTTTTCTATGCTTGATTATGAAGACTGGGTGAAAATGAGAGCATGAATGTATGTATGGGAACTGCTGAGTCACGGCCTGAACCTCTGATTGATCACCTGAGGTGAGCCATGAGTCAGCCAGAGGAGCACAGCTGAAGGCAATTCACCTGTGCTGCCGGAAGGGGTGGAGCCAGGCTCCACCCCTCCTAGACCTATTTAAGAGCTGGCTACCAGTGGAGAAGGATCTCATCTGGAGATCTCCTCTTCTGGTGTTTTTTGTAGGTGAGCCTAGCATACTGGTGAGCCTTCCATTTATTCTCTCTTATTATCTTAATCTACTTTGCCTAACTCTCTTGTTCTTTTTGTGATTATAACATCTTAATATCCATTGATTATACAAATGTATAACTTTAAAAAGTAGTCATTGAGGGAAAGGATTGGCTGTTGTCACTGCAGTATAAGCTTTATTTCTGTTACTTGCACCAGCAAGTGATTCTACTTAGCATTTTCTTATTTACATCTATATATGTACGTAGTCATAAACATTCTCAGCCTCAATAGATTTATTATTTTATACATTTTATTCATGCTGCTTAATTATTTTTGTGAAAGTAATTTGTAGTGAATCAATATTAAGCAAATGTTTTCCTGTTTTATAAGACTAGAAGTTTTTATTTATTCAGTGTTATTCTAGTGAATCTCTCATTGCCCAGTGAAGGAAGCTGTCACAAGTATCATAATATTCAAAACACAGACTCTGATTTACTCTATTATTTAGGGACATGTTGAGTTTTAAGCATGAGAAGACTTACAGAATGCGGTGTTCTACATAGTTCTTTCTGAAAGTAACGCCTCTTATTTCCGTGGAAATTTCAACAAAGAGCACAATGACAGTATTTATAGAGCAAATTCTCAGCTACAAAACACTATGCTTCAACATAGTCATCATCATTTTTGGCTATGCGTTTTTGCCAGTGATGAAAAAGAGCCTGCATACATCACATACAAAAATCTGCACCAGTGAGGTAAGCCACTGTCACCACAGCTGAAATGTACTACCCAACACCTCGTGTGCTCATGTCCGCTGTTTGGTCTCCATAAATGTTCAGCAAGTGTCAATGAATGCTGATGGGTGCACTTTTTTCCACATGAAGAAATTCAGTGACATACATTTGCTTTATATGCACTTCCATATCTGATGCCAGTGTGTCAGACTGTCCCTCTGCTGCCATCTGCCACACAGCAACAAAATGTAAAGGAATAGGAGTGGGAAGATTCAGCTTCTACTGCCATACCACCAATGTGATGTTGGTGTTCTGACGTTATGGGCTAATTGCCTTCAGAGTAGCCCTCATATTTGTCCTTGCATGGTCACTCAGTTTACACTCAGTACCTGTCATTTCTGATCTTCATTTAAGTAATTAATTGATTAAATGACTTCTATTTCAGCAGGAGTGCATATAAGCTAGGTAATTTTCTCTATTTCAAATCATTAATATAAGCTGCCAGTGTTCAACTTTTTTTTTTTTTTAGTTATTATAGGAAGAGGAAACAATATTATTGATTTTTCTTCTTCTATGAATAGAAAAGATTATGCCTTTTCATTAGTGTAAAGTACCATGCAATGGTGATGAATGTAGAACAAAATTGACAACATGGAAAATGAAATATTTTAGACTAAAATTTCAAGACTTAGTAGTAGGTCCTGTGGACTGAACACCAGTTGTTAAAAACTGTGTTTGTTTAAATGTGTTCTTTCTCAGTAAATGCAACCCTATATACACTAGATTACAAACACTCATTTTCCTTTTACACAGTCAAATATGTCTTCAGAAGCACACGGCAGAGACACCTTTCTCAACACTATACAGACCCGGTTCACTTAGCCTTTCTTCACAGGGGAGATGCTCCAGGCCCTTCACCATCTTTGTGGCACTCCACTTTCTTTATTTACCTGATTTTCTACAAATGCTATTACAACCAGTTATGGAAGTGGCTTTTATCATGCTCGTTTCCCTTTTTTAAAGCTTTTATAAGGCTTTAGACTTTTATTCCCAAAAGACAATGCTTTAAAAATAATTGAAATTTCTTAAATAAGAAAAAAATGTCTTCCCATAGATACTGCCAGCAGCCAAACATCTCCAGAATTTTATCACAAGCCCTATTCTTAAGCCATCTGTTAAATTTTACTGATTTTCTGTACCACTCAATGCATTTATGTAGGACAGAAAAAAAATTAGTTCTGATTAAAATTCTTGAATTCTTGAGTTACGTGACTCCATGAGAGCAATACAAATTTCAGATCTATCTTGAGTATTTCCTCTGAAGAGACAGAACTCCTTTCTGTTTGTGACGCTATACCCAGGACAGTTTTGGCTTTTTTTTTTTTCCTTAATAAAAATATATGGTTGATATGCAGAGACAAAAATTCTTTATTATTAGTCAAACAAACAAAGGAAGTTTTTTTTATTTCAGGTACAAATTTCAACTTTGAGTTCAGTTATATAATTGCTGCTTGTTACAAAAAAAAAAAAAAAAAAAAATTTAACAGCTAAAGCTGTTATATGGAGGTTTTCTGCCTCTTTCTCTAGCTTTGTGCTCACCTTTCCAGTGTCACAAAGGTGAAATCATTTTTTGATTAAGTGTGACATCAATGGGGAGTGTTCTCCCTGGAGCTTTTGTTTTGTTTGTTTGTTTTTAATGTAATAGTACCCAGGAACAAACGTACAAGGCTGAAATTTTCTACCAACTTCTGTTTATACTCTTGCAGCTTCTGGTATGATTCCATGTTTACATTTTCAAGGACTCTTGTCATCTTACATATCTTTTCATTCTGGGCTCATGCAATCTGCACAGAGCAACTATCTGCAGTTGCCATCTACTAGTTAAAAAATATGTTGATAATGTTAGGAAAATCAGAATAGAAGTTCAACTACATAATTTCACAAAGCTAAGAAGCAGCTATTGCAGGTTAGATAACTTTGCTTGGTTAAAAATCTACGGTTGTCTGGAAATTTTGAGAAAGTTTAAAACCCTCAGGTATTGCACTGTTGAGATGATATGAAGTTTCTGACCCGTGTCTAGCAGCAGTAATATCTTATTTATAGGGGCATGTGCTGAAGAAATTGAATAATTTCAGAGTCCCCAGTCATATCTTTTTAGCGGAAGGTTGTTACAGTTAGGGTAGTATGGTTGGGTTGTGGTTGGACTTGGTGATCTTTAAGGTCCTTTCCAACCTGAACAATTTTATGATTCTATGTTGCGATTCCCTATGTTTCTTCATATTCTTCTTGCTGTGTCAGGGGAGGGTCTGGTTGGGGGTTAGGAAGAAGTTCTTCAGAGGATTTTTGGACACTGGAATGGGCTACATAAGGCAGTAGTCATGGCCCCAAGCTGACAGAGTTCAACGAGTGTCTGGATAATGCTTTCAGAAATATTGTTTGATTTTTGGGTGGTCCTGACAGGAGTTGAATTTTATGATCTTGTGGCCTTCCAATCTGGACTGTTCTATTCTACTCTACTCTTTTCTGTTCTCTTAATTACTAATAAACTCTGAATACTAATAGGGAACATGTACTGCTTAAAAATTTTTCATTAAATGAATAAATGAGTTCCCATGCCTGTAGTCCTATTTTTTTAATAATGTATTACCATCAGCAAGGCATGAATCTACATCTGTAATAATCTAATAATATATTTTGGTTATAGATAATGTTTATTAAAGTGTACTGAACCACGGCAGGAATTTTTCCTTATAAAACATTAGCTATTGCCAGTTTAAGAACCTAAAAACAATGTAAACACCTAATATTTAATCTTTTTTAATCTCAGTTTCCAGATTACGGATGATGGTGTCACTTGACACCATGGGACAGAAATTGCTGATATAAAATCTTGTCACATTCCTTGATCATTTTCAGGAGAAAAATAAACACTAATATATAAGAATGTTTACAGAACTAGAATCACTGATTTCTAGCACAGCACTATCATTTTTAGAAATAAGACTCAAAATGCTTCAGCTGTGAAGATTAATGTATACCTTTGAGCATCACAGCAGTTTAGATAGCAGCTGTTACAAAACCTTCCTTATTGTCAATAGAGTACCATAGGATCAAAGCAATAAAAAATGTGACTTTACACAATTTTTCCATTCTTACAGCTCAGCTAATTCAGCTTAATGTTGAAATTTTCAATATTTCAAAATCATCCTCAGTTATTCTTTCAGCAGAGAAAGAAATGAATTTTAAAGGGGACCTTAAGAAATACTGTCACATTATTGCTGGAACTAAAACTAAGTACTTATTAACAGTATTTTTGTTATTATCTTTCAGCAGCTTGGTTTTGAGGCCATGCAGCCTTCTGCTACAAATTATAGTTATTAAAAAATGTGCAACCAAGTATGTTGACCAGGATATCACATCTTTGGGCTATTGTAGATGTTTGGTTTTATATTGAAGGATGAAGAAAAGAAGTATGACTGAGAAAGGGAAATGGAATTAAGATCTGGTGTGTTTGCTTATAGAGAAGGCATATTCAAGCCATGGATTAGCCAATCTCTGATCATAAAATCAGTGTCATGTAAGATTCCTGCTTATGAGAGTGTTTTTTTGATGTTATTATTTTGCCTATGTAAGGAAAGCATTGTGAAATAAAGTTCTGTTTGATTTTTCTGCTTTACGTTGTGAAAACTAAGAACCGAGTAACAATGATACTTATTATTCTAAAAGTTGATTTCCAATTAAAAAAGAATTGCCTCTGCTTGCCTATGACTTCTTTTGGTTAATCTCCACATTTTCTACATGTGCTTCAGAAGATGCATGATGAAAATATTTTCAAGGAGAGAAAATCTTCCCTTTCTGAAAGTTTATATCTGACTGAAATTGCAACAGTTAAGAAACGACAAACAGCTTCCTTAGTTTGCTGCACAACCATCAGTGTAACATGGTAAGCAAGCAAACAAAAATACATTGTAAATCATCTGTTACCTGACTTTTTTTGATGTTCTTACAGTACTATATTCAATGATACAAATGACTTAAAATTTTGCAGGAAGAGAAAGGTGAATTAGGGCAACAATCTACTTCAGCTCTCAATCTGTTATGTGTCTACTCACAAATTCTCCCCAGATCAGATCTTAAAATCTAATCATCTAAGATAATGTATATAGGATTCTTAATTATTGGAACCTCTCGGTCAGTCCTCAGTCCAAGCTGATCATGTTTAATTACTGTGAAGGATTTTCTCCCTCCACACCAGCTCCCCATTATCATAAATCAGAAGGTGTCAACTTATCCAACAGTATTGAGGTTGGGTAACAAAGAGACTGTCTGTCACAAATAAAGAATTTATTGGAAATTAAGTGGTAAGATCTATGATTTGCTTGACTGTGTAATTGAACTTGTTATTGAAAGCAACTTAAAATTCTTAACCCAACTTAAGGAATTAGGATGAGTTTGGATGAATTGGATTTTTTGAGTCAAATGCCAACAGCTAAGTGTGCTTGTTTGCATTACATATATTTGTATATAAATATATAAAATACTGATTATCACAGAATCACCCGGGTTGGAAGGGACCTCAAGGATCATGCAGCTCCAACCCCCGATATATGTGTGTGTGGTTTTTATATGTGTAAACATACATATGTGCACATACATATAAGGGTTGCTTCAAAAGTAAATCTTGTTTTATTATGTTGGCCCACAGTGTCAGATGTTGGTGGCATGACAGCAGAGGTTGAACTTTTCACCAATATTCTGTTACATTTTGTTGCTGTGTGAGATGGCAGCAGATGCAATCTGACACAATGGCATCTGACCTGGAAGTGCATCTGAAGCAAAAATTTGTCACTATATTTCTCCATATGGAAAAAATTGCATCAGTTATAACAGTTATGGAGACCAAACAGTGGATATGAGCACAGTGAAGCCATGGTGAGGTGTTTAGAAGTGATGAAATAGGTTACCTCTACTGGTGCAGTTTTTTCTAAATGTGGCATACAGGTTCTTGTTCATCACTGATGAAAATTCACAGCTAGTGTTTATGACTATGTTTTGTATCTGAGAATTTTCTCTATCAAATAGTGTTACTTTGCTCTTTGTATCTGTTGTACATAAAAGGAAATAATTAGGAGATATTACTTTTGGAGCATCTATGTGAACGTGTGCATATATAAATATATATATGTTACACAATATACATTTATGCTTCCAATTTAATGCAAAATTCATAAAATACAAAATCACTTGTATCAAAGTCATAACAAATATTTCAAACCTCTTGTGAATAATTTTTTTATGCTTAATGAAGGCTTTCATTTCCACTAGTTATCCTGTACAAGGGGAAACTAATGTTAAAGGGGAACGCTGGTGTCATCTTGTATCTAATATATGTCTCCATTTATACATTCTTCATAATACAGCAAAACTTAAGAAACAATATTATAATGACTTGAAACAAACTTTTGTTTGTAATATTACTGATATCACCTGTGTAAGCACAGCAGAACTTTTCTCACAATGCTCTTACTTTTTATCAGATTTGGGCATTGCCTTTTTATAACAGATGGCTGAATGGTTATTCAAGATGCTAATTAGTCTTTTACATTTTCTAGCTAACCTTACATAGACACATTCCTTTGAGAGATGATTACTCTGTGGTTTTAAATAGTAGCACATATTTGCTAAGAGGCTTCTGTAACGAGCCCTTTATAAACAATAAAATTGTGATTAATTCTGGTATAGTAAACACATGATACTAACAACACAGTAATTAACAGCATAGTGGCATTTTAAAGGACTGTTTTACATATTTTAACATTCTTTTACAGTAGGGGCTCTTCAGGAACCAGGCAATGCTTGTGGAAGTTCAGAAAAAGCTGCTAAAATGAGGGACCTGTGGAATTTCCATCTGGAGACAGTCATTTATCAACAGGTTAAGAACAAGGGAGCAAACATGCTAAAAAAAAAAGCTGGTCACAGTAGATAAAACATACATAAAAAGGAAGCAAAGGCTCAGAGATGTATATTAGATGATAGTCATGATTAATTCTATGTCTGCAAATGTACATTTCTGTTCATACAAAACCAAATTTCTGTTTAAGTGAGTGATTAACCCAAAAAAGTCTGATTAGTATCCACACATCATTAAAGAAACACATTCTGGATTTGTTAATCCAGAATTTTGTTAATTTGTTTAATCAGAAATGATTAAATGTCTGAGCATAGTGAACCATCAAAGTATCCCAGTAGCACTCCTCACTTGTGCAGAAATATATCTTCCTATTTGCATAGAAGTGCTGCTGAAACATCTTCAAAACAAATTCTGAAAAGGAGACAACAAAAGTATTCATGAGAATGAAAATTTAGTAAGAAGAAATATCAGATAGGTGACACAAAACTGAGTGTCTGTCAGTTCTATATTTTTATGCTGGTGATGGTCACTTTTCAAGGTACAAAGAAAGCTGATTCTGTGCCCTAGAAATATAAAAGAGAAAACTGTAGCTGAATCTCACTTGAAATATCATTTACACAAAAGGATTGATACCAGGAGAGAGCAGATAATGAAAGCGTTAATAAACACAAAAAATCCCACCCTATATCAGCATAGTTGCAATTCCAACTGTTAGGAGTTAATTGATAATCAAGGACTTTTTGCATCTCATCTTACTTTTTTCCTCCTATTTTGACTAAAACTTTTATCTTAGAACCAGAGATTCTTTTTCTCTAAGTCAGTTTTTATAACCCATAGTGAATTACATGACTTATGTGCACTGATATGGGAATGAGAGATTCACTTTGAGAAGGTAAATTGTAATATTCTTGTCCTGTATAACCTTGATTTTTGTGTAACACCTTCAAAAATGCCCTTCCTTTTCTATTGCTTCTGGTCTTATTAAAAAGCATTTTTTAAAGAGAGTATTAGACGTTAGGAACTTGGTTTAAAATATATTTTTAAGATGAACTCACATTTGGACTAAGTATACTGGCCAAGTGTAATTTTTCAAAGAAAATGAGCATGGGGAGAACAAGTTCTGAGAGGCTAAAGAGGTTGTTCTAGAGGGAATGTGTAAGTTAGAGAATGATATAAAGTGTGATTTGAATCTTTGCTCTACCCTTTCAGCATTGTAGAGGGACAAATAATTGACAATTTCATGGATGGCTTCTATTCTTTGTAGTTTAAGCAAAAACTAAACATGAGATTAAATTGCTAATTAAATATAACTATTGTGGCTTGTGGCTGCAGTCAGTAAAATACTTATTTCTTGGCATGTGTGGATGTATTCTGAGGTTATTTTGGAGTAAGACGTTATTCATACATTTTTGCTCACAGGGTGTCTTTTTTTTTTTTTAAGGATAAAAGTCAGAGGTGGTAGCTAATGAGAAGGAGTTTGTATGAAGGGAAGGTTATTTCTCTGTAAGCACAATTTTAGTTTTCTTCATGCTGTATTTATATTTCATAGTATTTGTTACATTTCAAGAGAGATCTGACAAATATTTTAATCCAACATATTAGTATCTCACCACTTTATGCATAAGCAAGGTTCTCAAACCAAGATATTTAAAGTAAAAGTTACAAATTAATATTAAAGTATGATTCTTGCAATAGCCTTACTTTCCAGGGTGCAGGAATCAACCAGAATTTCTCTTCCTGTTTTGAAACAAAGCACCAACTGCTCAGCTGACTAATTTGAAAGAGGTCCTCTACTGTTGTGCATTTGAATGGTGAAACAGTACTGTTAGAGTGTTGTGTTACATGCATGTCTAGTTTAGCTAATTTCATGATAGAAGACTGAGAGCATCTATGGTGCTCTCTTCCTGGGAAGATGGTGGAACAACTTATTCTGGATGCAAGCAAGTAGAAGAGAAGGTTATCAGGAGTAGTCAACATGGATTCACCAAGGGGAAATCAACCTGGTAACCTTCTATGATGTCATGAACATCTAGATAGATGAGGAGAGAATAGTGGATGTTGTGTACTGTGGCTTCAACAAGTCTTTTGATACTGTCTTCTATAACACCCTTGTAGGTAAGCTTAGAGAGTATAAAATAAACTGAGAACTGACTGAGTAGCAGAGTTCATAGTGTTCTGATCAGTATCACAGAGACTAATTGGAGGTCAGTAGCTAGCTGTATAGGTAGAAAAGAGTATGGAAGGGCTAGTCACGTGTAAAATATGGCCAGTCAACATCCTCGTCTGTCCAGTCCTGTGTCTGATCACTGCAGTTTGTTCTATCTTCCTATATTTTCCTCATGAAATCTTAATCTCTTCACATCTGTACTCTTTTTCACGTGTATTTGTGCTGAAGATCTAATTGCCAGCTCCTGGATGAGCTAATGTGCGCAACTGCAACAAAATTCAAGCTGGACTAGCTGGAGAGTAAGCAGCCTATGAAGTGGGCATGAGGGCCTGGGATCCAAGCAGGGGTGCTGCATGCACAGAAGGGCCATGCCAGTACTCACATAATCCTGGAGAGGGGATGCTGGACAAAGAGGCTGTGTGTGATTCTTGAGAGATCTGATCATGCCAGGTACTGAAATGATGCTTGAATATGTGTGTGTTTGTGAACCTAAAGAACGGGGTCTGTGTACCTGCCCTAGTGAACTTCTTCCTCCAAGTGGTGGAGACAGTCATAGCTGTTTGTATCCGTGTTTTATGTGAGTCATGTGCATAAGAGCTGCTGAAGGCAACATTGTATGTTTCTGGCATACAAGCTCAGCTTGCAAAAGGGAAAGCAGCAACCATGTCTCCAACCCGGGCAGAGACGCTGGAACCTATGGTCTAGCTAAATTAAGCTCCAGCACCTGGCCAGAAGTAGCCCTAGGCCAGAATAAGTGAAAAAGGCTGCTCTCCTCACTTCAATAGAGATAGACTTCATGTTCACTTATGAGGTTTTTAAGTAACACGCTTCCTTTTTAATCCATGATGGGATTCATTCTACCTAATTTTTGATGGTCTCAACATTTAGTCATCCTAGACTCTACTTCTCTAAAAAAATTAGACGTTCTCACATTAGGATCAGGAAATTCAGAGGTAAGAAGTAACTACTTTGCTTTATTAGCTAGAGAAGATGCCTTGTGACTACTTTAAATGACAATCCTTTATTAGAGAAATCATATTTCTTTGAGGTAAGTTTCCTTTTCTAGATTTTTACCAGGTTTTCTAGGTATCTGCTATCATATAAATAGAAATCTAAGTCAAAATAGCAGTATATACGTACTATGCTAGTAAAGAACATTTAGCACATTTTCATATATAATAGCAGTCCAACTGTACTTGTCTTCATTCTCCAAATATTCTGTAAGCCTGATAATTGCCATGTTGCTTGATGGAGAGCAGATATCCTAGGCAGAAACCTGATCTAGCTGTTGTCACAACTGATTCTTTTTCTAAAACTAAAAATACGATGCCCTGGACTGGAGGGGACTTTACAGATCATTTAATCTAATCCCTTTTTTGAAAGGCGTCTGTATAGCAATAACACACAATTCCTAAGAAAGGACTGGCAATAAAAGCCAAAATGACACACAGAGGCAGAATACAATATTTACAATTTGACAAACATCATCAGTCAGTAATAGCAACATACAATAAGAGAAGGAGAGGTATCAAATACAGAATAACACCAGAGAATATGTCTATCTCAGATGAAGTGATATAAGATTTTGCTAATCCAGAATGTGTGTTCCTGTTACCTTTGTAAAAAGTCTGCTTTGTCACTGATATTTGCTAGTGCACCTTCATGAAGCATTATCTATCTACATCCAAATGTGGGAAGAGAAACAGCAACAACAGCAAATTGAATGTCATTGTTTATTTAAAGTAGGGAAGTAATCAGCTGTTTCTTTATCTCATTTCTTTTTGGATTTTCAAACAGCTACTGACATTGCCTTTTAGGTCTAGTAGTTGTTCCAAGCAAATTATTGGGACTTCCGTGATGTAATATCAAAACGAATGTCTTATTCTACAATATTTTCTATAGGAAACTGTGAGAATGATAAAATAATTTAGATAAATATATTGTCTATTAAAGCAATAGAAATTGGCAGAGTATTTTATGATATGCATTGTTATGTACTATTGTGTTCAGTGCTTGTATTTTTAACTAAACAGTATTAAAAATATAGGTAGTCTTTAGCAGTTGCATGTAACAAATAATATTTCTGCTTCTAAAGAAAAAGGTTGTATTAACAATCACTTTACTGTATCTTAGCTGCAGTCATATTAAAGAACTTCTAAGGAAACAGAGCTGGCAAATAATTGTCTAAGCTGGCAATTGTTTTAGGCTTTTGAAACAAAACTCAGATAAAAATCTTAATGAATGTGTGCGGTCTTCCTTCAACATGAATTTTTGCCTCAGAGTGATTGATATTTTACTTGTAAGAAAGTTCGTTTCATAAGAGCATGATTTGCAGAACAGCCTTTGTAACAGTATACATAGTGATATTTTTTCCAAGTAACTTTATGTCTAAAGAATCCATAACCATTTTATAATCTTCATGAAATAAATAGGTTTTTTTTTTTTTTTTCCTCAGGAATCCTTGGAAATAAAAAGGTACAGAAATTTATCTATTGGCATTGAAGGACTTTGAATTTGCGCAAAGGCATAAGAAGTGTACATTGAATAATATTTGATATCTTTTTCTCCACTCAAATACATATATTGTTGTAACTGTAAATGTGTACTTCTAAAGAAATGCAAGTAGTACTTTTGAAGTTCGCTGAAATGCATTCCACTTATGCCTTTTTAAACAATGAACCTTATTCATTAGGATAGCTCTAGTAACTTTATTGAAGCTTACTGCCTTCTGATGCATGTAGTGAGGAACTTATGTTGAACAACTAACGATCCAAAAAAATAGAATGCGAAATACTGTTATTACCCTAATTGTATTGATAGAAAAGCAGAGCATAAGCATAAATAGTGATATTCTGGCTTCAATGACATTAATAGCAGATTCCTTCTGATTTCACTGAGACAAATTTTACTAATCCTGAAGTCACTGAGAACAGCCGTGGCAGAGCCAGAAAATCTTCAGTTTCCATATATAATGCTTTTTTTAATAAAAGAAAATCAATCTCAGATCTTCACATTTTGTAGAGCACTTTCTACTTCCTTGTCACAGTATAGTATTCATTTTTTAGTTGTTGCAGCTCTTCACAAAAATTACTTCAAATGTTCAAAATCTTTTAAGAAGGAATGAATTTTCATACACTGATTTGAATGATTGGTCATAGGCACAATTCTGGAGCCATGCTGAAATTTATGTAGAGATTAAAAGAGTACTGAAGAGGCAACTGTCACATTAGTAAAAAAAAAGAATTATAATTATATACTAGAATTATAATTATTATACTTTACTAGAAATTCTGTTAGTCCATCTTCAAAATAGTTGCTGGAATATAAACTCTAAAGGACATTTGGCAGAATTTCACATGCAAGCAGGTATACTGCAGTTCTGCAATTCCTCTGTGTTATTCATTCAAAGAGTATAACTGAAAAAAGCAAGTTTACTTTTTAAGTGACCAATTTGTCTGTTGAAGAGCTCTGTCTTGGAGAGAACAGCAACATTTGTGTGAAATGTAAACTAATCCTGAGCATACAAATTTCCAGTAGTTGGGATAATTTGGAGCAGTGCATTTTGATTTTTATTGGCACGTGAGATATTGCTGCAGATAGATCAAATAATGCATCTTGGGCTATAAATGCATCTTCTTAAAAAATAAAAATCTCACATCTAATAATACTATGACACACAGTGTAAGTGTTTATTCTTTAAGTTGATCAGATTAGCCAGAGAAAGAATGATGTCGCTGTCCATTGTATGCAATGGATAGTGGGACTTAAAGCTAAAACCTTAAGAAAATTTTACTTTTGATAAAAATAGAAAATTTATTATTGACTTCAGTGAAGATAGAATAGCTAGGTAGCTCTCACATAGATGTTTCATGAGAATGCAGAAATAAGTGCAATCTACCTCTGCATAGAATGTGTTCTGGATTTTTATTTATTTGTTTATTTACATCCTATTTTATTGTTTGTCTAGTCTGCATACAAATCGGTAAGAACATGTAGCTTTTAATGTAGAATTTGAAATTGTTATGATATGATCTAAGATCAAAACAAGTGGACTCTAAGAATGGTGTTGAATAGTGGTGTTAGTGAAAAAATTAGTCAAGAAAAGAAAAGAAAAAACTATTAATAGTAGCAAGAAAAGTTCTACATTAAACAGTATTTATAACAAATATATGGATGCATAATGTCTTTGACAATTAAAGGGCAAAGACATCCTTTTTATGCTGTCAAAAGATAACCTTATAACGTGGTTTTATTAATAGAATTTTTTGTTAAGTTAAATTAGCTTTGACTTAAAATTGCTGTAGAGCAGTGAGTGCTCTATTCTAATATTCTTATTTTTATTATGTTGGGTTTTTCATCTTGCACTGTGTAAGCAATACATACAGTAAAACTTCCAGCTGAATTATAACAGCATTGTATTGTTTAGCCTCTTTTCTCTGGTTACTGCTCTTCTGTGATGTGACAACTATTAAACTGTAAAAACATTGGCTGGCAACTTTTGGAAATAAGGTAGTAATTCCAGGCATTTTCTCACAGAGGTATCTACTGTAATTATCGTAATTAACTTCTGAATCAAGAAGATGCAGGCCAGTTGATTTTAGCAAACCTTTTGCAGTTATACTCCAAACAAAAGGAGATATAACAAAGACAGCCAAAAAATGAAGGGTTTAGTTTTGTCCTCAGTGCATCACTTTCTGGTACACCTAAAGTCAAATAGCTGAAATGAGATTTATCCTGCACAATGATCAGAGCCAGAAGACATGCAAACAACAGCCAATACCTGAAACACAAATTTTTGAATTTACCTTTATTGCTCACTAGTTGGCATGGGTTAGGTGTCAAGGTATTACTACTGGCTGTTGGGGGTCTGGGGAAGATTAACATATTAATAGTCTTTAGTCACAACAAAGTTCTATAACTAAGTCAGAACTCAGCATTCACAATTCTTGTCTAATTCAGCTATCAAATTCTGCAGTAATTTTGCCCAAAAGGTGTTTTGATTTTAAATATATAGGGAATATATGTTACCTATCTCATACCAGATATTAAGACCCAAGTGACTGCACCTCTGCAATCATGTTTGAAAATTGAGAAAAAGCAAAGTAGCTAACTACTTAGACATAGCATATATTTTTATCATCACTTTTGCTAATAGCTTCTGCAGCACGAATATGAAAATTGTCCATAGTTTGTAAACTTGCAGTACTTCCAAAATCATTTTCTGATGTACTAGTTCTACTTTGATAGACATGGATGAGGATAAAAAGCCTTTCCTTTTTCTTTAATATACATATGGAGTCTAAGATGCTTAACAGTAGAGGAAAAGAAAAGCAGGGGAGTCAGAGTATACTACTTTCTGCTAAAGAATTTAGTAAAAAAAAAAAAAAAAAAAAAAAAAGAATTTAAATCACTGTTTGGTTGTGTTTTTATTATTTTCTTTACCAGCACAACACCACCTTAGTTAAGATCCACCAATTAGTTCATACTCACGCTTTGAAAATTAAAAATGCATAATCCATGGTTCTGGCATAATTTCCACTGTGTGCATAAATAACCATTTAAATATCCCAAAAATAGTACAACAGCAGGAACAAGTCCTGTGGTCCAGTGGGACAGGGCTTCACTGAATAATTAACAGTGTAATAAATAATGATTGGTCTGATTTCATCTACAAACCTGACTATTTTTGTGATGAGCTAAGTGATAACATCATTATTATCAAAAGCTATTAAAAAGAGAAAACTGTTTTGATATATGCACTACATAGGAGACACTTTGAAATACACTGAAATGGCAAGCACTCGGAGTCTGATTTTCCCATTTATGACCATTTAAGCAGCAGTAAGTGGCATAAATAATTAGCAAAAATATGATGGTATTGTTGGAAATCTTAGGAAAACTGTTCTGTGCAAAAGTTCTGTGCATGTAGATAGCACTGTTGCCTTTTTCTGCATGCATTTTGCAAGTCTCTTTACTGTCTCCATCACTGTTAACTATTGGTGCACAGAGTTAACTTATGAGCTAGATAAAGCAAATATTAGTGACATGAAACTGGACATCATTACACTTTGAGATCTTAAAACACTGCCTCACTAAGTTGCCTTGATGAGTTGCTGTAATTAGTAGGCAAATATGATTGAACAAGAGGCAACACACTTTAATGCGATTGTCAGTTAAGTTATCATTAAAGGTTACATATAAGAATGCACTTACCAACCTGAAAATTACACGTCAAAACTCTGAAAATCTACTGACTTGAATGTTTGTTTAACTTAATTGTGCATAATAACCTATGCAATCTTTGTATCTAAAAGTCAGGTGTCCAAGGCTCGGAAAAACAGTTTGATTTGCCAGTCATGAATATGCATAAAGCATACAAACACCCCAAAAATGATGATAATGCTAATTCTTACCTTCTGATAATTGTTGATTTGTTGAGTACATATTCAGGAAATGATAGTTCTGGATTTTAAGCTTCCTTTGTCTTGTTCTATAAGAGTTCCTATCTACTAAGTCTTAATACTCTACATCCTTCAAACTGAAAATTGAAAGCTTTGAAGTCACGAACACAAATAAAAGGAATGCTAAGATAAAGATCTGAACTTTGGTCCTTAGGCTAGAACACTGGGCTGGGAAAAGGAGGACTGTGTTTCCAGTTTCTTCATCTAGGCTTATTATTATTGATATTACTTTTATTTATTCAGTAACTATTTGAAATAAAATTTATGTGCTGTCTTAAAAGTCAGCTGTCCTAATCAACTGAGAGTCTGATCAATGAGAAGCAAATAAGGCTGCTTTGTGCTTTCTAAGTTAGTTTCCTATTCAGTAATCAATTTTCAAAAGGTTAATATGAAAATCTCCACAGCTGTAAGTTGAGGAAGCAGAATTAGTGAGGTACCTGAATTCTGTATGAGTTTTAATCGCAAGTGTGACTACCTGGTTTCTATTATACCTAAACCAAAGTGACGTGCCTAACCCAGAAAAACAACAAAAAAATAGTTTTAGCACATATTTTATATTTTCTGATTGCTGGCTTAATCATAGAATCATGGAATGCTTTGGGTTGGAAGGAAACTTTAAGATCATTGAGTTCCAACCCCCCTGCTGTAGGCAGGAACACCTCCCTCTAGACCAGGTAGCTCAAAGCACTGTCCAGCCTGGCTTTGAATGCTCCCAGGAATTGGGCATCCACAATCTCTCTGGGCAACCTGTTCCAGTGTCTCACCACTCTCACAATAAATATTTTTTTTCTAATATCTAGTCTAAATCTGCCCCCTTCCAGTTTGAAGACATTTCCCCTTGTCCTGTCAATACATGACCTTAAAGTCCCTCCCCTGCTTTCCTCTCTGTCCCCTTCAGGTACTGGAAGGCCAACATAAGGTCTACTCAGAGCCTTCTCTGAAGAGTCCCAGGTTGCAGCCTGTCCTCGTAGGGTGGTGCTCCAGCCCTCTGATCATCTTCATGGCACTCCTCTGGACCAACTAGAAAAGCTTGATGCCCCTCTTGTGCTGTGGTCTCCAGAACTGAACATAGTACAGCATGTGGGGTTACACAAGAGCAGAACAAAGGGGCAGAATCACCTCCATCAACCTCCTGGCAACGTTTCTCTTGATGCAACCCAGGATACGGGTGGCTTCTGGGCTGCAAGCACACACTGCCAGCTCATGTTGAGTCTTTCATCAGTCAGCACTCCCATATCCTTCTCCTCAGGACTGCTCTTAAGTCATTCTCTGCCTCTCTGACGCAGTGACTGATATTATGAATTCTTCTCTTTGAGCTAAAGGATCACTTTTACCTATTTCAGTACTGAATTTCCTAGTGTTATTCTCATCACTTCCATATAAAATGTTTAGACAGGGAAGGTTTGATCCAAGCCAGTGCAGATAAATTCTTATGTTCTTTTACCTGTTACATGTTTCTTTGAAAATATGTTTCCAGGGAACTAAAGGTATCCAAATAATAATAAGCTCAGTTTTAAATGATCTATACAGAATATTGATCAAGAAAAGAAATATCCACCAGCCTTGGAAACCACAATAGCTACAAAGAGATCAGTAACACTTATAGAGCACTTTTTCCCAACACAGTCATCACCCTTAACCAATTTGAACAGATGAGCTGACCAAGATGCTCCCCATTTCGTGGTGTGAAAGCTGTGCACGGCCATCCAGAATGTGGCTTGTCTTTCATGTTATTGTCACCACTGCTGAATCACACTGCCCACTGCTTCACTGTGCTCACATCCTGTGTTTGGTCCTCATAAATGATGATTTGTTTCCAACTAGTTAGAATGCTGGAAGATTTTGCGGAGTCTGTAAGAATTAAAATTATTTTTCTCATTTTTCTTGTAATGTTACACCATGCATGATTTCCTACTGTTCATTGACAAGAGGAACTTTTGAGAAACTATTGTACTGGGGACCTCATTATAAAATATGGCAAAGATTGGAAAGATATTGGGATATCTGAAATTCTTTTATAGACTGTAATGAGCTAAATATACTTAGCTTTATCATATCTTGTTGCTTTTCTTACACTTCAGTGTAATATTATCATGCATCTTCATGTTAGATGTTTCTATCATGTGTACTTAACCAAATATACAAGGCTTGTATCTTCACAATTATATTTTATTAATATGCTATTATGTTTTTCAGAAATTTCTTGTATCATTTCTTTTTCTAGTTTCTCAAATCAATATTTTTTGAGAGGATCTATACTGTTACATGAAAAGCAACTTCCTGAAGGGTATTAATAGACATAATTGAAAGCATTACAATCATAATCTCAACAATTATGACATTTTCTTAATAAGTGAAATCTTTTGGACATTCCACTTGCAGTATTCTCTGTCTGGGTCCATCCTGTTCACCTGCGAGAAATTCTTCAGAATTAGTTACCTTGTAGGAAAATTAAGTAGATAATGTCTTTATAAGACCTTCTGAGGCCATTATTTTTTGAAAGAAATAAGATTAAATGAGGGTGCTTGTTCTACAAAGAGCAATATCTGAGCATCTCTACAATGCTCTTGATACCACATACGTGTATAGATTGGATTTAACTTTTTTGCTGCAGGAGAACATCTTTAAAATTGATAATTGTAAGATGTTAAGCTTTTATGAAGAATAATGAAAGTAATGCCTTAGACTTTTAGTGAATAATGTAATTTAAAACACATTAATTGCTTTTTTTTTTTTTAATCTGTGTAATGTGTTGGGATTTCTTGACTATGAAAGAAAATCTACCCACCTCTTTTAATACTAGGAAAAAGAGTAGTGTTACTACAGGTGTGAAAAAATTATTTCAACATCTAAAAATTTTTAAAGAGTGGTAAAACATTCATTTTGAGGAGAAGATTCTTTCTAATGTAAAATTCATCTTTTCCTGTCACTACGATAAGAATCCTATGCAAATGCTATATAACTTACGCAAAGCAAACCCTTTTATTTCTTCTTATCCAGCTTTATAATTGACAAGAAGATGCTAATTAGGCAGTTAACAGTTTTTTATTGAGGATAGTGTTCAGAAAGGGTTAGCTCAAGCATGAGTTATTCTCTGTCCAGTTTATTACCCTAACTTTAAGGTTTATTTAGGCAGATTTGGAAGCTGCTTTAAATTATATTTTAGTGTATATGTTTTCATGACTGATAGTACACACTGAATGCTTAAAGAATCATAGAATATCCCAAGTTGGAAGGATTTCACAAGGATTACTGAGTCCATCTTCTGTCTCCACACAGGATTGACCAAAAATCAAACTATGTTTGAGAGCATTGTTCAAACACTTCTTGATGTCTGGCATGGTTGGAGACAAGACTATTGTTCTAGGAAAATTTAGTTTGTTCTCTAGGCTGAACAAATCAAGAGACCTTAAATACTCCTCATAACTATTGCCCTCTAGACCCTTCACCATTATTCTAGCTATCCTCTGGATGCTCCCTCTAATAGCACAATGTCCTTCTTGTATTGGGGCACCAAAAACTGTACAAAGTACTTGAGGCAAAGTTGCACTGGTGCTGAGACCTTTCTTGAGCTTGAATTCTGGAAGCAATGAGAATGAAATATTCTACTAATCTTTCATCAAAAAACACTTCATTTTACAATTCCTAGTAGCTTGTTTGAAAAAGACAAATCATAGAATCACAGAATTGCAGGAGTTGGAAGTCACTTCAAGAGATCACTGAGTCCAACCCCCCTACTGAAGCAGATACCCTACATTAGATCACATAGATAAGGATCCAAACAGGTCTTGAATATCTCCACAGAAGGAGATTTCACAATCTCTCCGTGCAACCTGTTCCAGTGCTCCGTCATTCTTACCATAAAGAAGTTCCTCTGAATGTTAGCATGGAACTTCCTGTGTTCAAGCTTTAGGCCATTACTCCCTGTCCTACTGCTACATGCCACCAAGAAGAACCTGGTCTCATTCATTTGCCTCCCACCTCCCTTTAAATATTTATAGACGTTTATCAATTCTGCTCTCAATTTTCTACTCCCCAGGCTGAACAGACCCAGGTCACTCAGCCTTTCCTCATATGGGATATGATCCAGGCCCTTTATCATCTTTGTGTCACTACACTGGACTTCAAGGAGATCATTGTCTTTTCTGAACTGGAGAGCCCAGAACTGGACGCAGAGTTCTAAACGTGGCCTCACCAGGAGAGGGTAGAGGGGGAGGGTCACCTCCCTTGACCTGCTGGCCATGCTCTTTTTAATATACCCCAGGGATTCCATTGGCCTTCTTGACCACCAGGGCACTCTACTGGCCAACCTGTTTTCTGCCAGGACTCCCAGAACTCCTCTCCTGCAGGTCATGTCCCAACATGTACTGATACATTACAGGCTATTCGTTCCCAGGTGCAAGATTCAGCTCTTGCTCTTGTTAAGTCTCACCAGGTTCCACCCTGCCCAACTCCCCATTCTGTCTAAATCTTGTTGAATGGTGGCACAGCCTACTAAATTGTCAGCCACTCCTCCCAGTTTTCTATCATCAGCAAACTCTCTGAGGGTGGACTCTGTCACTTCATTGTGGTTGTTGATGAAGGTATTTAAGAAGACCGGACCCAGCACTGACCCTTTGGGAACACTACTAGTTATGGACCTCTAATTAGTCTGCACTACTGATGACAACCCTTTGAGTTCTGCCAGTTAGCCATTTCTCAATCCACCTCGCTATCCACTCATCTATCCAGCTATTACTAAGTTTCATAACAAGGATGTTGTGGGAGATAGTGTCAAATGCCTTGCTGAAGTCAAGGTACACAACATCTACTGCATATTGAAATCCCAAATACCAATGTATCACATTAATAAGCCCAGATTAAACATATTTGCTCAAAAGACATTATAACTACCTTGGTTCTTTACATTTTCAAGGTACTCTTTATGACTACCAAACAATGAGAACTGTTTATAAGAGGCACATTTCTTTTACAAAGCCTGATTATTTTTTTTTCATTCATGACTGATTCCACAGACACTTACTTCACCAAATACTTTGAATGTTAAATTAAATGCATGCATTTCATAAACAGCAGCAATAACACAACAGCAACTGGTGAGCTAGTGAGTTCTTGTCTACCCTTGTATAATCAAAGAATATTATGCTGTTACAATCACAAAATAAACAAGAGAGTTAAGGCAAAGTAGACTGTGACAACAAAAGAGAATAAATGGAAGGCTTACCCTTAGTTAGGCTCACCACAAAACATCAGTAAAGGCAATCTCCAGAAGAGATCCCTTCCTACTGGTAGTCAGCTCTTAAATAGGTCTAGAAGAGGTGGAGCCTGGCTCCACCCCTTCTGGCAGCACAGGTGAATTTCCTTCACCTGCGCTCTTCTGGCTGGCTCATGGCTTGCCTCAGGTGATCAATCAGAGGTTCAGGCCGTGACTCAGCAGTTCCCATACAACCCTGATGTATTATTTTAGTAACTATTGAGCTCCCTATATCAAAGTCATATATTTATATATATATATATATGTTATATATAACATCAGGTCCTATTTCTCTTCTTGGAGCAATTGCAGTTTGTTCCAGTAGGACTGAGCACCTTTTCAGGTGTGGCAGTAGCTACTGGAATTCTGCTAGGTAAGCATTCATTCCCAAAGATTTTCACTTCAATAAATTAATTCCATTTTCAGTACATTTTATCCTGATGGTGCTTTAGCATTTTACAATTTCTCGCTGTGCTATAAGGAATTGTTTTACTTTTATAAAGACAGATTTAAATCTTGTGTATGTATAATTAGAAATCTACATTTTCATTTTCTCCTCCCCCTTTTACTGTTCAGTAACTTTTTCAGTATATCTTTTTCCCTGCAGTGATTGAAAATAGAAAAAGGACATTTCTCAAAAAAATGTAAATGTATTCATGTAAATAAATAGTCACTAGAATTCAAAAACATACCTCAAATCTTCTAAAAAGAGAATTTTTATATTGACAAATGCACTGATCTGGAATAAGAAGACCTAGTGGCAAAATACTTTCTACTGTTGGTGATTTTGGAGGTTTGAATGAACATGCAGATTCAGCTCTGATTATTTATGAGGGTAAGTGCTCTATACTAAGGTTAAAAAACAGTGGTAGGGTTTAAAAGCACCTTTATTAGTAGCAACAGAGGCAGATTACTAGTAATAACAAAGAAGAAGAGGAATAAGAGGAAACTACACTGTTTTCCATAGGCAGTGTATTCAGTCTCAGGTGTGCTTATGTAAACTTTTACATACTCAGACAAACTTATTATTCCTTCTCTGTCTGAATGCATGGGATTTTCTGAAAAAATAATTATTTCCTGCCATCCTAATTGCATAGTTGAGAGCAAATAACAAATTCCTTTTATTTGCTTTCTCCTTTTAAGAACTTGCATCTACAGACACGTACAAGAATGTCATAAAGAACACTTCTCACCACCACAGTATGTTCAGTAAGAAGCAGAGTGGAAAATAGATCTCATCTTTCATTCTAAAGATAGTATTTTGATAGGGCAGAAAAGATGCTGTAAAACATCAAAAACATCAAAAACTTCAATGTTACTTCTCACATGTTACACTTACTACCCTACTGCAGCATGCTAGTACATAAATTCAACATAATATCAGAGGAATCATTAAGAAGCATTTTAAATAATTCTACCTTCAGGGTGTATTTAACTTACTGTAATTGTTTTATTGACGCGAACAGTAATATTTTACAGTTCAAAAGGTAAAGTTAGGTATATATTACAATATATAATATAGAAAAAAAAGTCTAGATTTCTTTTGCTATCTTACCATCAGTGTTGAGGAGTGATTAGTTAGCTTTCAGTGAATTCCAATTAGAGATAAACAAAAGTGTTCAGCAAGACTGTGGTAAATAAAGGTATCCTGCAGTCTGTTTACGCCTTTTCAGAAGTGTAGAGGGTACTTCTGAAACTGTAATTTTTGGGGGAATTTTCTGACTCAAGTTCAAAATCTTTGCCTAAATGGGAAGCAGTTATTTTCTTATTATATGCATGCAAGGGACCTAGAGATGAGAAAGGGCAAAATGTATTGCTTGTGTTACACACCTTTAAGTATCACAGGCCATATTTATAGTGCAATGCTTTCACTACATCTGTGGGCATGTTGGGAGTGAACAAAATTAAAAAAGTGAGCAACCAAAATTGTAATCAACTTCCTTGAAAAACAAAAAACAAACAAAAAAAAAAACCAACCAACCAACCAAGCAAACAAAAAAACCCATTATTCTTCCCTCATTTCTTTTTTTTAATCACATTAGAATATGTCTCTAATGGAGAGCTTCATTCAGTTACTGATAATGACTTGACATTGTAGGTCAGTAACAGACTCATGAGACTGGAAAAACTGAAGTAAGATTTATCCTCTTGGAAAAATCATCCTAGAAGTTAGAAGCCTGGAAAAGATTTCATGAATTTAAATCAACATTGGGGAGATACTTATCCAGCAATAGCATGTTAGTATGTGAGTATAACTGATATTTGGATGGTTACAGAACATGTAGTGTTAACTAAACAAAAGTGCCTGAGATGAGAAAAGATTCAAGGCTACCTACAATAAATGAAATTCCACAGAGCATTGAGAGAAAATAACAATTATTTTAATAACAGCATTCTTTAGGACCTAGTGTCTGGCTTGGTGCTTGTGTACCCTCAGAGCTGAAGCATGAACTCCTTCTAAGTTTTACACAGTTTCAGTTTTATCTTTTGTATTTTGTGTTCTCTGAAACTAAAGATATGTGCAGATACTAGATAAGTGTTTTAATTACTTTTTAATTTAAAATCAGAAGCATAATTCCCTATAGTAATAAGGTTACAGAAATAATTTAAAGTCAATTAAATGAATGCAAGCTTTGGATTCTTGTATAATGCCGTCTTTAGTGTGTGTAATTAGGTTTAGCTTTGTTCTTTCATTAATCAAAATTAATTTGTATGTCCTTTAGGAACATTCATATATTCAACTCCAGAAAAAATAAAAAAAGCATGTTTGCTTGCCAAGTGAGTTATTTGAATACAATAATATTTAGTAACATGGCTTAAAGACTAGGTATTTAATAAAAGAGTTTATGAGAGCAATATTTTGTAAGCGTGCACAATTGTAATAGATACAATTATGATGTGATAGTTTTCAGTGGATTATCATAGATTAAAAATTTCCAGACTTGAAAAAAAATATACATCTGTGTACAGATATTTTAGCCATAAAATATAGCTATAGCAGTTTTCGGCTCATACTGACTAACAGAGGTTTATGCGTAATATTTCTGTCATTCATGGTAGAATTTCATGTAGAACAATACTTCAGTTTTATAGATTGGAGGTATGAGTTTGGACAGTGCTTCAACAGCTAATTTGGCATAAGAAGTGTTGTCAAGGTAGCATCTGTGAACCAAAACTATCACAATAACTTGGGCAGTTTTCACAGCCACTGTAGTATGCAATTCAGTAACTGTGATAAACAGCCTATTTTTCTCTTGATCTAAGTATAAATAAACCTTTACTTTTTTCCTTTTTTCCTTGTTTATTTATTTAATAATGTTTTCTTCGTATTGCTCATCTCACACGTCAAATATGAGAAACATTTTGACCAATCTGAGAAATAATTAGTTTTTACAGGAATTGCAAGTACTCAAGTGTCTGTTTTAGCAAATACATAAATTCTCACATAAAAGGGAGTAGAGTCCAGTATGTCAATTCCCATAACTATCTGAACTATCAGCACTGGAAATAAGTGTCACACATATAAATGTTACCAGGACATTTCCAGGAAAACAAATGCTATAGTTGATACTCAACAACTGCATGAATAAAATATAAATTATGGTCATTATAAAAGTTATTATCAAATTTCAGGTGCTACAAATTTACAGATTCATCTTTTTCAAAGCTTTTCAATATCACATCGCTATTTTCTAGATTCAACATTGTCACAGAGCTGACTAGATCAATCTATACTCGTGACAGTGGGGCAGTAGGCCCCTGGCCCCCTCCCCCAGCCCCACAAAATGGGAAGGAAGGAAGGAAGGAAGGGAGGAAAAAACAAAGGCAATGATCTATGGAGGAAAACTTATTTTACAGACTATGATATCGGAATGCAAGCTAACACAATATAATACAATCTAATTGAAATTGAGACTAATAAATCAAATAAGATAGGAGAGAGAAAGTTCCTGCAACCAAGTCAAGCCTGAAAAGCTTGGAAGGGCTAGGAAAGCACCCTCCAGCACTCACTGCCAGGCAGTAAGAGAGCGCCCCACTCAGAAGGGCCAGATCCCATGACTTCTGTAATGTATAGGGATAGGTAACCAGAATTGGAGCATTAACACTTTAACTCCCAGTGCACTACATGATGTTATGATGTGGAATACTGAAAACCAAAAAACATAAAACCATGATAAATGTTTTTATCACTGTTTAATTGTGTATTAAAACTGACAATGAATCTCTCTCTGAAGTTTCAAGCTAAATAGAGGTACACACTGAGAAGTATCATGTGTTTTTAAAACTTATATTGACTTCCAGTTCTTCTGAATTTATTTTAAAAGAAAGAACAGTGTGATGAAAACATGGATGGCATTTGAATAAGGATTGCAAATTTCAACCAAATACATTATATACATGTACATTATGTAAATAATGTATAATATTACATATACATTATGTAAATAATTTAATCAAACACAATATTTTTGTACAAAATATTTATTTTACAGCAACATTACAAGGTAGTTATACTTTATTATAAAATTATTTGTGTGCACAAATTTATGTTTCAACAGCTACTCTGCTTCCAAAATTAAGATCGTGAGATACTGATCCTGATACAAAAGCCTACGAAGAGATGGATATTATTCTAGAAAGTGTTTACTTACTGGTAGTGATCTTGCACCCAACCTTCATCTCTCTCTTTCTCTCTCTCTTTTTAAATCATTGAATTTTTTCAAAGACACAAACGTTCTATATATTTCTCACTGTGGAAGCCCAGGTTTATTGTAGAAGTTTACTTATTTTTATATATCAACTATGTATTTCTAGATAGTCCATTGTTCAGGCCAGATAATAAATCTGGGAGATGTATGCTATTTGCAGTTTCTGTTATTTTAAATGGTTATGCTCAGAACAAAAGGCAAGTAACCTTTTTCACTTGTCCTGTGAAAAAGTGATTGATTCTGCTGAGAGGAAACTGGTCACTGAACATTGCTCACAGTGCAGCAGTAGCTGAAATTGTTCTTAGAAACCAACTTGTCAATGTTATAGTGAGGTACATGCACAAGTACTTATCTGGAAATAGATGCTAGCATGCCTGGCCTCTGGAGATGGTAGACAGCAAAGTTCAGATAACTTCCTTCCTGTGCATAAAAGATCAAGTGTGTTACACAACACAACCCTGGGAGAGGCAGTGGATGTATTCAGTTGCACCATCCTGACTTCTTGTCCACCTTTGCTCTTCAACCAGTGGTTGAAAGAAAGTCTCAGTGAGAAGCAATATGTAATATCAGTCTCTGGAGTGGGCAACAGTGCATTTCATACTACTGAACCTTGAAATTTTTCTTTTTAAATGATTTTGAAAGTGTGTATGAGTTTTCTGGGGTAATAATGAGAAAAAAAAAATCAAAGCCAACTTTGACATGCTTATGCACATTTAAAGAAATTTTAAGCTATATATATATGAAAATCCTCATTATGGTGAAACCTTGGGGTGCATGCCAAGTTAGCTGCATTTATGAAACTGAAGCGTAAATAAGAAGTACTGATTTATGTAAATATAGAGCATAGAGTTTGTGGAAGCAAACGTGAAGGCATTTTTAAGAACCTGTCAATGAACATCATAAACCACCTGCTCAAAAATCCTATTCTGCTTTCATCTCCTTCTCTCTTCACTTCCGCTACCTCTAATACATGGGCTAAGGACAATATTGTTGTATATACATATACTAAAGAAGCAACATTCAAGTGTTTCTATATATATTGACAACGAAAGCAACCACTCAAAAGATGCAGACATTTGAATGCTGTGAGTAATATATCTAAATAGTATTTTCAGTGTGAGGAACGTGGGCAGTATGAATCAATATCAAACGCTGCAATGTCTATACAAATATAGATGTCTCCTTTTCTTTAGGAGGCTTACATTTCAAGTGGTCCAATCCAACAAAAGGCACAAAACGGAATGTCTGAATCTTCGGTGTGCTGAATGCTTCCTGTTTGTACTGAGGCCTGTATGCACTGAAGAGTTATGGATCCTCATTTTCAGTCTGCGGAGACAAGTCCTGATAGACTTGCAACATATTACTTCAGTAGTTTGTGTAGAATGGATAAAAATTAGTGTTAGAAATCATGTCTTTCCATTAATATTCAGATATGAATAGAAAATAAGTGTTTTTTTGTTTGTTTTTGTTCTTTTTTTTTTTTTTTTACCTTAAATAATAGAGAAGTCTAAATATGCAGTTAAATTTTTACAAACCAGCATAAATGGTTAAGGATCCAAATAATTCCTTTCTAAACATTTGAAATCTCTTATTAATTATAATACCAAATAATTGTATCAATCATCATATCCACAGAACATTTCAGTATTCTCATTTCAAACTGTTTTCTTGTAGACTTCTGTGTAACATGGAAAGCTAACAGCTCCAATTACACCTCTTTTCAGGTAGCGTAATTAAACAGTGCAGCAGAGAAATATATGATCTACAGACACTCTTATGACTTTACTTTTTTGAAGTGTTATTTGTGTAAGGCCTGAATTAACTCTTCAAGTAATTAGTATATATTTCAAGGGTTTACCATTAGTGCGTAAAATAGGAGTGTACAGTTCTTTTCAGATACTTCCAGTCTAAAATCATTAGCTTTAGTAGAACTTCCAATATATCTTCTGTTCAGCCTCTATGGCACGGTTGCCTTTTATATAATTTAAAGACAGAGTGTGCCTGTTCTGGTGCCCTGTTGTTGGTCCCATAGCTCCCAACTTGGCAAAAAGTAGTAGTGAAATAGGGTAGGTTATCAAAATGAATTAATCCAAGTCTTGAATGAAGAGTTAGTAAGGTAATTTTGAAATTCGTGTCATTCTAAAAAAATCAGTAATCTCAGTACTCTGTAACAATATTAAACAACAGGGTTAGATGTGACAGAAATAGAAACAAAATAAACCTCTCTCTATATACATATTTACATATTTTACTACAGCACTGAAATATAAGGAATCAAAGTTTTAGACTTCACTACAGAGAAAGCACTGACTACCAGAGAAAGACAGTGCATCCTAAGCAATTTGAAGGATGGAGGGATTCCATAGTATAAGATAAATTACAGCTATCGTAAAGTTTCTAGGGTTAGCCAGCAAGAAATTCAGCAGACAGGATCTGGTCTTCTGAAACTAAACTCTTCCAAATTGAATTCATAACTCCAATCTTCACCAGACCAAAACAAAACAAAGCAAAACAAAACAAAACAATAAAAAGCAACTTGTGACTTTGAATATCAAATTATATCCAGAGATGTGACATGCTTTCTTCTTACCTCACAGTTCAGGAGATACTGCATTCTTACATTTCATTTTCCCATTTAATATTTTTGAACTGATTCAAACCTTCATCTTTTAGCCAAGAGGATGAAAGATTCTGTTAGTACTTGTACCAGTAGGTCCTCAATGTCTATCCTCGTTCACATACTCCAGCTAAAACAATTTTATTTGTAAATTTAAATTTGCTTTTAAGAGGGAAAGAAAGCATGCAGGTAGCATTATGGTCTAAGTGAACATTCTTACTAGCAGGATGGAGAGCCATAATAATTTACATGCTTAATTATTAATACAATGTGAAAGCAGTCTGAAATTCTCACTGTTAGACCTTGTTGTTAGTGATATTCTCCTCTAGAGCATCATCTTAGCAGGGAAGTGTGGGAAGCCTGACTCATTTCAAGCAAGGAAAATAATTGAGATGCCACTCACTAAATCTAAAAATCCTTGAGGTGTGTTTGGACTGAAAATCTGATCTTCTACATCTGTTCAGAACACACCAGATTGCTTCGAGCAATTCTGGTTGATGTACAACAATTTTATTCATTTTAACTGGATTTATGGAAGAGGCAGGTGCAAAAGTGTAAACACTGAGGAACATCCAGACATGCTCAGAATAACAATGTCTTAACAGTTTGGAAATCTATTATATGCATCCTTACAGAGATGCACGCAAAATGAGAACAGATTCACTGTTTCTGTGCTGCAACGTTCTCTGAATATCTGTAAGTAGCTACTGCAACAATTGCATGGTAAGAAGAACCAGAACATAGTTTCTTTAACAACTGACTGACTGAGCCCTTCTTTTGCTCCCGAAGTGGAGCCACATGGACTGTATGCGAGGAGGTGAATCTGGCGCTGAACCAGAATTGAAACTGCTCCAGAAACATCAGTGCAAAGACTGTAGTTCTGATGTGCTTTCCGGATAAGGGCACTCAGAGCTCTCTGCAACATTAGGCACAGAAAATTAGCTAGGCAGGACTTCCTTCTCTTTTATCCTTGGAGAATAAATTACTTTTTAATGAAACAGTGGGTGTAAGTCAGCCTGAAATTAGTATAATAACTGGTTATGTGCAGTGAACGACTGTGCACTGATTAAACTTTAATATCAGTGATTCCAACTCACAGGTCTTCAAGTCTGGATTAGAAGTACCTTTAGAATTAGTTTGTACTCTAGATTTAACAGACTCTTTGTTATGCAGGAAATGGACCATGTAGTATGACAGATTTAATTACAAAAATAAGGATAGAAGTGAAATAAAATCATCTGTGGGTTTTGTTGTTGTTGTTTGTTTAATTATTACTTTTTTTTTCCCAAAGCAGCATGGATTTAGTACAAATGCTTTGAGAAGACTATCAAAGAATCATCTAACATTCTTCCCAGATGATGCAGAAGTCTTTAAACATCAACAACATCTTGTCATGTGCCTGTGATATTCTCAAGAAAAGTGAAAATTAATTATGGGGGGTGGGGGGGAGGGGTAATATAATCTTCATTTATTAATCTCACTGCTATAGCTGGAAATTCTTCTTATTCAGTTCATTCTTGCTAGGTGTCTGTTACAACAGAAAAATTTTAATGCATGTTACAATAGTTATTGTACTTTGACATGTAACAGAAATAGCATTTGTTTACTGTATGTGACTTGAACTACATTGTAAATAAATTTGGTTCTTATATTTCCGTGTTCAAAAATGTTTTGCATGTCTGTGTGTGTGTGTGTGTGTCCTAGACAATCTTAATATATTTATTATCTAGTTGCTGTACTGGCATAGCATTTGAAATATCTAAATAAATGTACAATATTAACTAGTTAAGATACATAGGTGCTCTGAATGCAATGCCTCCTTTTTATCACCATGGAAACTACAACATATACAAAAAACACACTAGCACTGTTTGATAGAGCAAATTCTCATCTAAACTCTAATTTTTTAAGATAGTTACCACCATTAGCTATGAATTTTCACCAACAATAAACAAGAGCCTGCATGCATTGGTCCTACAAGTCTTCATGGCCATCTGGAATGTGGTTTGTCTTTCATATCACTGTTGCTGTTGAAGCACACTACCCACTCCCTCACTGTGATCACATCCACTGTTTAGTCTACATAAACATTCAGCAAGTATTAATGAATGCCAATGGATGATTTTTTTTATTTATTTATTTATTTATTTTCCTGCAAGGACGAATTCAGCAATACACTTTTGCTTCATATGTTCCTCCATGTCAGATGCTGTTCTGTCTGACTGCCTCTCTGCTGCCATCTGTCACACAGCAACAAAATGTAAAGGAGTATTTGTGGGAAGATTCAACTTCTGCTGCAATACTACCAACATCTATCGCTGATATTGAGCCAGCATAATAAAATATGAGGCATTACTTTTGGAGCAGACTTTGTATAAAGATTAAGTGTGCAAGTTTGATTAGAGTGTCAGTTAGTTCCCACAAGTGAGCGGAAACAGAAGGAGTAGGGATAAAATAGAGCTCTGAGAAGAATAAAAATGTAGGGATATAGTATATTAAATTTATCTTTACTAAACAAATTTGGATTTAGTACATTCTTACAGTGCATTATCTTCATCCTCACTCAGGCCCTGAAAGTAAGCAATTTAGAGCCTAGGTATTTTTTGTAGTGAAATTCATAGTGTGAAGTGATACATCTTCTTCTAAGGATATCATGTATGACACAGAAATAATTTCCTTGAAAATAAATGTTATTTGAATTCCAAGACTTTGTCAGCTAGCTTCTGAAGAAATGAAATGATTTCAACAAAAAGAGATGCACTTTTCCTGTTAAATAATTAAATTATTATTCAATTAATAGTGCTGAGGTATTTTTAGATATTGTAGCTAAGAAAACACCTACTGCATAATTAACATTGTTTTTAGACTGATTTAGTTATTTAGTGAGTTAATTATCTAAATTCAATAAAGAATCTAATTTTCAGTCCCTACAAATTACTACATTGTTCCCAAATACAATAAGAATGAGCACATTTGTTAAATTTCATCTCAGAAAACTTAAAAGAATTTGTTGGAAATTATCAGATCAAGGATAATCACTATGCAATCTGTTACTGAGTGTTCAAGGACCACAGTATATTGCTGAATAATTTGGGTCTAGCTCTAGTCAGTAAGGTGATCAGTATTTTACTATGTAATTCTCATGACTCTTTAGACAGTTACTGAACTATTCCTTTGAGGATGAAAATGGACACTTCTAGGTCATTGACATCAGAGCTAGTTGGGTGAGTTGATGGAGAGATTATTTTTTAAAAACTAAAGATGTTAGGAAGAAACAGCATTGTGGATATTCTCCTCTTATGTTTACTAGGCTTAAATGAGCTCCAGTAATGATATTCAGAAAAAGCCATGTCCTCTGCATTTTCAGTGGCTTTTCCAACCACAGGAACTTACACATGCACCTACTCAGAGCTCCCAAGGGAACATGTTGCCATTCAGGTCTTAGGTTGTGCTGGAGCTTCCTATCAGTATCTGATGGCAGCATAAGTGCACCTGTGGACAGTGCACAGAGGTAAAAAACAAAACAAAACAAAAAAACTGCTCAACCTGGTGACAGAAATCTACTTGGGGAGAGGCAAATCTCTTTCCTGCCTACTTCAGCACCCGAAGGGATTCTTACACAATAGCTGTGAGGCAAAAAATGATAATAAAAGTACATCCAGCTTGGAGGAGTCACCTAAGGCTAGTGAGTGCATCCCCCATAACCTGACCGATTGCATCAAGAAAAAAAGAAGGCTTGTATTGATAGGTCACTTTTAAGACTACGAGAACAGGCAATTCCAAAATGTTGGAAATCATCAGATAAGGAAGAAGGTTGGCTTGGCTGAGCAGGGACATTCTTCAGAGTTTAGACAGTAAAAGAAATTGTGTGACCACTGGAAAAAAGATTAGTTGGCATGAGAGAACTACAGAGATGCTATTCTCCATAGCAAGGAGAAAACTAGAGTGGCCAAAACTTAGTTTAAGCTGGCTAGCAATATGTGGGAAAGGAAAAAGAGATTTTAAAATATATTAATAGCAAAAAGAGGACTGTAGATATTATTAGTCCGTTTTTTTTATGAAGATAGTCACCTCAAAAATAGAGACACAGACAAAATGGAGATTTAAATGCCTTCTTTGCCTCTGTCTTCAACTCTTCAGAGCCCTAAGTTGAAGGACCATGACTGTGGTATTGATGAACTTCCACTCAACACTAAACATTTGCAGACTTTGCTGCTCCACCTGGATGCATATAAGTTGATGGGTCTTAATGGGATTCATCCAAGGGTACTCAGAGAACTGGTCATACCATCACAATAACTCTCTCAATTGTTTTTCAACAGTCTTAGCAATCTGAAAAGGTTCCTACTGACTGAAAGCTGGCAAATGTTGTCTAAGTTTTCAAGAAGGTCAAGAAAGAAGACCGTTAATTACTGACCTATCAGACTCACCCCAGTGCTTGGTAAAATTATGGAGGAGATTACTGTGGGATTTATGTGAAAGACAACGCAAAAAATTGGTCACAGCCAACATGGGCTCACAAGGGGAAAGTTCAGTTTAATTATTTTAATTTAAAATTTTATTTTAATTTAATTTCCTTTCATGACAAGGTTACCCACCTAGTTGACCAGGGAAGTCAGTTGATGTAACCTTTTTGACTTGAGCAAACTTAAGCTGTTTCTCACAGTGTACTTTCTGACAAAAAGTCCAGCACATGGCTAGATTAAAACATAATGTGATGGGTGAAGGATTGGTTAATGAGTTGGGCTCAAAAGGTTATAGTAAATGTGTTTAACATCAGTGTGGCAGCCACTCACTCAGTGGAGTTCTGCAGGACTCCATTTCAGGGCCAGCTCTCTTTAATGCTATCATCAATGATTTGAATACAGGACTTGAAGATACACAAAGTACATTTATAGATGACTCCAAATTAAGAGCAGCTGTTGACTTTCTCAAGAGCAGACAGGCCGTGGAGAGAGATCTTGACAACACAGATGGCAGAGAAATCACTGACCACTTTAACAAGAGTGATTCTGCACCTGGGGTGATGCAGCACTGGTTAGATGTACAGACTGGGAGACAAGGGACTGCAGAGAAGCCTTGTGGAAAAGGATCTTGGGTTCTGGCTGACAGGAAGTTAAATATGAATCAGCAGTGTACCACTGCAGCCAAAAGAGCAAACCATACCTTGAGGGTGCATCAAGTATAGCATTGCTGTTGATGGAAGGGATTGTCCTTCTCTTCTCTGCCCTAGTGCAGCCTCACCTTGAGGCACTGTGGGTGGGTTTGGTCACAACAATGTAAGAAGGATATACAACTATTAGAGAATGACCAAAGGAAAGCTATTAAGAGAGTGAAGGTTCTAGAAGACAAGACTTTTGAGGAGAGGCTGAAGTCATTGGTTCGTTCAGCCCAGGGAAGAGAATATGGATGGGAAGCTTCATGGCAGCCTACAGCTCCTCATGAGGGAGCAGAGAGGCAGTGCTAAGTGCTGCTCTCTTATGACAGCAACAGGACTCAAGGTAAAGGCATGGAGCTGCATCAGGGGAGGATTAAATTGGGTGTTAGGGAAAGGTTATGCACCAGAGGGTGGTTGGGCTTTGGAACAAGCTTCCTGGGCAGTGGTCACTGCACCAAGCTGCCAGAGTTCAAGAAACATTTAGACATCACTGCCAGAAATGTTTTTTGATTTTGTTGTTTTGATTTTTGCTTGTTTGTCCTTGATGTTTCTTGTACTGAGGGCTCCATATCTGGATGCAATACTACAGGTGGGGTCTCACCAGTGCCAAGCAGAGGGGAAAACTTGTCACTGAGCTGACATATTTATATGGTGGTGTAAATCAACACTTTGATTTTATCTCTTCACATGAAAATTTCACTTAGTCATTTTTAATGTTACAGTGAATTAAAAAAAAAATAATCATGAAACATAGAATTCTATTTCAACTTAAATTTTTTTTTTTTTAATTCTTTTTAACACCCTAATTAAAGTAATATGTCGATAATTTACACATTTATTTATCTTGACCTATTTTTTTTCTGGTTATAATTCAGTTCTACTATACTTTTCCAGTACTTTCTAGGTGCTTTTTGTTTGTTTGTTTGTTTGTTTGTTTTAATTATACAAATTAGTGGCTTTTGTCACTTTACTAGAAATGAAGCCAACATCAAATGTTGCATAAGATAAGGATGTTGGTAGTCCAATCTGATATCTGATGCCTGGTTGCCTCTTTACATTTGGGTCGTATTCATCCTTCTACCAAGTCAATGAAGCAGTACATGAGCTTGTTTCTTTCATTGTCATCCAACTGACCCTACTCAGTAACCCTATTTTTTAAAAAACATTGTCTTGATGTAAACTGACTTCTCTTTGGCAGAAAGAATTATAATGCTAAATGATTCTTGTGAAATGTAGTTATAATATAAATACAAACAAAACATTGCGACTCATATGTTGAACTACAGAATGTAATGCCCTACCAATTTCCATTTTTAATCTACCTTGATTGCATATTTTTGCTATTACTCTGTAAAAACTATTTTTCTCTGCAGAGCTGATGTTGATTCAATCTCCTCAGTTTCTAAAGCACTCTGTAGTTCCATACAAATTTACAAATACCACAAATTTACGTGAAAAAACAACAAAAAGTAAAAACCGAACATTTCACCTCTGAAAGAATATTGAAATAATATTAGGACTATGCATGTGACTCTGAAACACAGAATTGTATCTTATCACAAGGATGGATGCAAGTACATGATCCTATGACACAGAAATATGGAATTCCAAACAAAGAAAAAATCTATTGAATTAAAGTCTGGCAGTACATACCTGTTTAAAAGATTGATAAAGGATTGCACTTAGAAAGCACTGAATTCAGTAGGAAGCTGGTAATATATACTTTAATCTAATATTTCATAAGTAACTGGCAAAATAAGATTTTTCATTTTTACGGTTTCTTGCACCTGCTGCTCTCTCTGGAATGTCAGTGATACTATGAATTGTTACTAAGGAAACAGAGAATCGTGGATTTAATTAATACTTATCAGGTAAAGAACTTTAGACTATTTGATTTTGGGGGGAAAAAACTTACAAAACAATATTGTTGAAAATCAGCCTGCACATATCTTGTTTTAGTCTAAAGACTAAAAGATCTCTGGCTGTAGCAGTTCTGTCTCATTCCTCTACAATTAAAAAAAAAAAAAAAATAAAAGAAACTAACAGATAAACTAACACAAAACAAAAACAAAACTCCACAATTCAGAGAATAAATGAATGTGCAAATGGCAGTGAAAGTAGCCATTTTTAATCATCTTTTCTTCTGCAGTTTGGTTTTATAGAGAAATTGAAATATATATAAAATTGCCTTTGAGGTTTATATGAAGTCCTTGTGTATTGTAACCTCTGTCAGAACTGGAATTAGTATTTACTATGTGGGCCTTCTCCAGAAGGAAATATTAATAAAATAGAAATATTTTTTTTTCTTCAGAATTTAGTACACACCCAAGGAACTTTTTGCAGCCTGAATGTTTTTGTAATCATATGTTCAGTCAGAAATAGGTGATGTAGAAGAAATGCTATGTCATAGCTTGAACCAGTGATTGAGCTTCTGACAGGAAGGCAGGGCCAACCCAGAGGACCTCAGTGCATGCAATACATTTGAGTGACTAGAAGGGGTGGAGTCAACATCCACCCCCTCCCTGACCTCATTTAAAAGTTGGCAGTGGAGGCAAGGTGATCTTGTTGGAAGTCTTGGTTTTTTTTTCTGTATGTGAGACCTTTGGAATGTAAGTAGTTTCTTTTCTTTTCTTTGAATGCCCGTATCTGTTGCATTTGAGCAAGTCCTTACTTCCTGCAGTCTTGGACTTTGCTATTCTGCTGCTTTGCAGTGTTTTCCATTGTGTTCCAGCTGGGAATGTGTCAAATAAAATGTGAGGGTAAGTAGTATGGGATAGGAATATTAACTAGATTACTCTGATGCATAATTAAAATAATGGTTGTGAACAGCTCATTATCTTGTGGAAAAGATGATGTAATCAATCACAAGTGATTTTTATCTTTAAGACCGAAAGTTTACTAGCTTGATATGATAATATGTATAACTTCTAATAAGCATGTAAAAGATCTGACACTAACATTATGCTGTCCTTATTTTTTTTTAATAAACTTTTGGCTAATTATGATCACAGTGAAGGGTCTAGGTCCAAAGAGACTAGGTTCCTGCTAGAGGTTTCTAACTATTGTTGCTCCTCCCCTCTCCCCTCCAATGGTCCACGCAGATGTCCATTAGAACTTATTTCAGCGCTAATCTTCCTTTCCCTTAAAGCTGTAAAGGGATAAAGATAAAACAAAAAATAACTAATTCAAAAGAAGTTACACTTCTTTGCCTATAAGCTGGAAGATAAAATTAACTGCCTTATGCATCTATAGGAGTGTAATAATGAAATATCTTCTTATGCAATGTTATTTTACAAAGATTTGTGTGACTCTTTAATGTAGGTTTTACGTGCTCAAAGACTGCCAGTATGTAATATGTATTCTACTTAACAACTGTACTGCAGTGTATGTGGAAGGCAATGTTATTTGCACAGTATAAATAACAGCTTGTCCAGAGAGATCAGGGACCAGGATGCATGTAGGTATTTCAATCCAAGCTACTCTTTATCAACGATGAACAGCACCATATATCTTTCAGAAGGGAAGTTTATGAGGTGCTTTATTAACTTCTCCAGTAGTGCAAGACCTGATCGTGTAAATTATCCTGTAGTGCTTCATGCTAGATATGCAACATAATTCAGCTGTCTGTGTGTGAGAAGGGTATACAAGATATTGGAATAATAGAATTTTTGCCCTTTTTCTAGTAAGTGATTAGTAATTATCTAGGTTGTAACATTGACCCTTGCTATTTGTTGGTCCTTTAAAATGGCTGTGACTGAGTACCATCCATCTTGCAGTTAAGTGTAACCTAGAGTTTAATTATGTTTCTTGTTGTCAAGCAACAAACACTTCAGCAGTTTTTAATGTTCTACAAGCTAAAGTAATAGAATTTATCTAAAATATTCCATTAAATGCATTATGATTTATTTTCTTCTATAATCAAACTGATAATCTCACAGTAATAAAATGTAAAAAATACAAATTAAATACTGATTTTTGTATGTACAGATAATATTAATGTAAGACCATGTAATGGTATTGTATTGCATTAAAATAGATATATCCTGTGGCAGCTTATTTTCCTGTGTTTCAGATAAGATGTAGATGACACTGCTGTGCATTTATTTTAAACTGCTTAAAACTGCTCAACTCAGTTATAGTTGTAAGTATATGCATCACTTATGGGGCATGATTATGAGTAAGGACTAGTGAGCTTCCTGTAGGAGAAGTTGTTTTTACATATTTAATTTTCTATCATGAAATGATATTTCAGATGATTGGCTTTTGTTTTCACTAACATAATGTACTCCATGTTCAGTACATGTATGTGATCAGTGAATTAGAACTCACATTTTTTTTAAAAAAGAGGGGAAAAAAATCAAGTAGGAATTGAAGGCAGAAAGGCAAAAACAGAAATATATTGCAATAACACAGGATCCCTACCAAGCAGAATATTAAGAAATCACACACACACAAAAAAAAAAAACACAAAAAAAACACAAAAAAAAAACCAGTGTCTTTAAAAATATAGTTGAAAACAAAGCATATGAGAATTCCTTATTTGGTAGTTTATTACTATGAAAACTCTTCATGAAAATTTGCTTGTTTCAATTAAATATTAGTAGAGGCTTTTTTTGTCAGTATTGCTAATCTTAATCAGGAAAGAGCTCAATACAGTTGATTTCTATGGGGATTAGAGCACATCAATTTTCCTGCACAATATTAAACAAAAAGACACTTAGAATACAGTTTGAGTTTCCTCCTTCACTCAAGTGAATTCTAGTGGGTATTTGAAAATGATTATCATCTCCCTTTTTTTTTATGGGAACCTTTAGAAGGATTTTTTTCTTCATTACTACAAAAGTAGAGCTTGCAAAACTTGAAAATTACATAGAGCAAAAATTACTTCCCAATCCTATTTAAGAGTCTCTTTTGAAAAATTTCAGACTTACCTCTTTCAACTATATAAGAGCCCTACACCTGGAAACAGTGGGAACAGAGTATGTTATGTTCAAACACCATGCTTCTGTTATAAATTTAACTGTTTGTGTATTTAAGTAATACCTTTACTTCACAGAATCACACAATCCCTGGATGGCTGTGGGGGACCTCCGGATGACATCTAGTTTAAAATCTCTGCTCAAGCAGGCCCATCTGGACTCATACCCATGGGCTACAGCTCCGGTCCAGGGTCTGTTCCTGTGAAAGTCTCTCCATGGGCTGTGGTCTCCTTCAGGCTACATCCACCTGCTGCACTATGGGCTCCACCACAGACTGCATGTGGAGATCTGCTCTGCATGGTGCCCCATAGGCTGCAGGAGGAATTCTACTCTGTGCCTGCAGCAACTCCTGCCATCCTTCTGGCCTGACCATGGTGTCTGGGTTGCTGTTTGTCTCCACAGTTTCTCATTCGTCTATCCCAGCTGCTTTTGTACAGAAGTTATTGTGGAGTTTTTTTTTAGTTGTTTATCTCCTTTCACAGAGGCACAACTGGCATTGTTCATTGGCTCAGCTTTGGCCAGGGGTAGGTCCTTTTTGGAACCAGCTGGAAAGGAATTTCTGATATGTGGCAGCTTCTGGGCTCTGCTAATAGAAGCTAAGCCTGCAACTCTCATACTATCAAAATAATGCTATTTAAACTCAGAACATCTGATTAATCTGCCACTTCCTCCAGTTTTGTGTCATCTGCAGACTTAATGGGAGTATGTTCAATTCCATTGTCCAGATTATTCATGAAGGTGTTAAACAGGACAGGATTTAGTATTGACCTGTATGGATACTCCACTAGTTAATGATCTCCAGTAAGAATTTGCACAAACTACTATCTTCTGGCCATATAGCCTGTTCTTGGTCCACCTGACTATCTACACATTCTATCCGTTCTTCAAGTTTCTCTATGAGGATCTTATGGAGGACGGAGTCAAAATATTTAGTAAGATAACATTTCTTAAAAATTATCAGGTTGGCCAGGCATGAGCATCTTGCACTATGGCTTGTACTCCCTGCTATGTGCTTCAGATGATAACATTTGAAATGAAATGTAAATATGGCAAGCTCAAGTTATAGCAAGTAATTCACATATTTTGATACAGTGGCTGAATGCAGTCCTGTAAACAGTGAAAAATATGTAGTTCTGTTTTACACTTCGATACAGGAATTTGAGAATAGATTTCAAGATGTCAAAAGAAATTGTCACTTCTTTGTATATTTCAACTCCATTTCAGTCAACATAAATACATTACTTGCAGATTTTCACATGGAATGTGTAGTGTTGCAATCAGAGATTCAACTAAATGAAGAATTTGGTAATGTATCTTTACCAGACTTTCAAAAGTCCTATCTTAGCAGAGACAAATATCCCTTGCTTCACAGTTCACTGTCTTTTTGGCAGTAGTACATTTGTGGATAATTATTGTCAAGGATAAAGCACAGGAAGAAAAATATTTCAACAGAAATCTGATGAGTACCTTGAGAACTCACGAGGAATGGTAATCACTGCCATAAAACCAGTCTGATGCACTTGTTTCACAAAAATAAGGTAAAACATGTGACTAGTTTTGTTTTTGTTGCTGTTTTTTGTTTTAATTAAAAAAAAAGTAAATTTTGTTTCTTACATACATTAAATTCATTATGTTCTTCATGCAGTCCAAGGCAATTCTTATTTGCTCATTGTGGCCCAGGCAAGCCAAGAAGTTGGACAACCATGGGATTGGCCAAACCTGACTTCACCTTTCTGGATATATATTAAATACTTCTGTAAGGGGGGGGGGGGGG